>NC_132987.1:24973846-25285192 GCF_048564905.1 Vicugna pacos
TCGTGCCTTCAAATAAAATTAAATGCTTTCTAACATACTACACATCACATTGTATTCTAAATTGCAAGAGTTATAAATGCTGATTTAGAAAATAAGCATTCAGGATCCTTCCACTGGAGAAAGCCATTTTGATGTCTTTTTTCACAAATACACACACGTGCTTATATATATAGGCTATATATACAATGCATATATTCATATACAGTTGAAATTATACTAGTCATCTAATTTTTTTATCCAATGTATACAATTTTTAAAGTATTTTGTTCACTTAATATTATATTGGGAGCATTTATCCTTAGAATTATGTCTTCTTTATTTTGGCAGCCTCCAAAATCCTTTTTGAACTGAACAGATGTGGGTTTTAGAAAGGAAACTGGAGGTGGTAGAGAAGACAGTTTGGAGAGAAACCAGTTATTACAGTGTTCCAGGCAAGAGCCAATAAAGCATGAAGCCAGGGCAATGGGAGTGGGGAGCAAAGATGGGTAAGCACTCAGTCATGTTGAACATGCTAGCGAGAGGTCAAGTGAGGTGAGGATCTTAAAGGTGCCCCTGAACTTGACAGTAAATTGTTGGTGATGTTGGTAAAGCTAGTTTATTAGAAGTAGAAGGGCAGGAGTAAGATGGCCTTGATAAAGGAGTAAATGAAAGATGAGAAGTTAGATGCTATAGTATGAATTCTGCCTCAAGAATTTTGGCAGAAGGGAAAAGATTTCGCAAAATAGGAAAGGAGCTTGAGGGGGAGGCAGGGACCAGAGAGGTCTTTGCTATTGCTGCTCTTTAAGAAAAAAATAAATACATTTGGGTTCAATGTGGGAGAAACCAATGAAGAGGGAGAAAATTGAAGATATGAAGGAGATAGAAAGTAATTTGCAGGATGAAATTATAAGGATGCAAGAGGGATAGAATACAGAGGAAATTTGCCTATTTATAATCCAAGCCTTTTAATGCTTGTATGTATATATCTTGGATTGAACATAGGACAGAATTGTTTGTCCTGGGACATTTTTATTTGTCTATAAGTAAAGACTATGTGATCTGACTGAGCAGTGAACATGGCAGTTCTAGTTCAAATACTCAGGCTGGACAAGCCCTGGGATGTCTGAGTAAGAAGGCCTCCATGTGACCTAACCATAGTGAGTGAGAGGGTTATGAAGAAGAGGTAGAGAATTAACAGTCCGCCACCCTTGGAAGTGGAGTGAGGCTAATTTTCTCATCTTTCGTAGTGCACTACTAAGATGTCATCTAAAGCTTTAAAACATGAAATAGAAGTTTATTATATTATTTAAAGTTCACTTACTAATTATATTATGTAAATAATATAGTTACAAAAACAAACCATAGAAAATTAAAATTAATAAAACGAACATTACTAATAGGAGAAAATAAGCCACAACTAAGTTCCTTATCTTTCAAAGCAGTATGTAGATATATGTAAAATAATAAATGATGAGAAACAATATAAGCATTTTATTTAGATTCATGGTGTTGAACAAGTAAAGAATTAATAAAATTTAGGTTGGGGATTCAAGATGGCTATGTAGGAAGATCATGAACTCACCTAGTACCATGGACACACCAAATCTACAGTTACATATGAGATAATTCTGTCTGAAAAATAACAGAAAACTAGCTGAACTGCTGCTCCACAACAAAGGATAAAAGTGAGACAGGGCACAACCATTAAAAGAATGACACAGCAATTAGCAACAAGATGGTGGAAGATCCAACTTCCAGGAGAACTTGAGCTTCATTATACGCTCATTGTAATATAATAGCTGCTAAATGATACTCCCACAGGCGCCATGACAGTTACAAGACTGGCCATAAAAGGCCAAAACATGGATGATGGTCTAATTCCTGGGAATCCCAGCCCTTTCCCCAAAGTAGTTGGAGTAATCCTCCCACTTGTTAGCATATGAAGTTACTGAGCCCATAAAAACTGACAACCCCACACCCAGGCTCTCTCTTCCTCTCCCTCCTCTCTCCTACCTTCTAGATAGCCCACATTCTGTCTATGGAGTGTGCATCTCTGAATAAATCCACCTTTACTCTATTATTGCTCACTCTTGAATTTTTCCTTGTGTGAAGCCAAACACCTTCACTTGGTGGGGCCCATCCCAGGGACTCAACCAGGACCTGGGACATGCCCATCCTCTCATGCCCCATTTTCCTATATCCAAAGGACTACACTGAGACAGGGAGAGAGGCAGAGGCACTGTCTTACCAAAAACTCAGTCCCCACCATAGCGACTTACAACTGGGATGGATCTTACAAGTCTGGAGCTTCTTTTGGAAAAAAGAAGGGTTTGTGCCCCACATTAGGCACCTCCAACCCTTGGGACTTGCACCAGAGATATAAGCCTCCAAAAACCTGGTTTAGAAAACCAATGGGGTTTACAGGCAAGGGATCCAAAGGGATGAAGTGAACTGAGATTCTCCTTTTAAAGAGCTCATGTGTGATTTCAGTCGCCAAGTGACCCCGTGTAAAAGCAGTAGTTTGAAAAGCATCTAGACCATATGTGAAGGAGATTCATTTGCTAATCTTAAAGCATAAGTTGGGAATTTTGGGAGGCAGAAGGTAGGAGGAGCATTTTTAGATGACACACTATCTCAGAGAAAGTGAAGTAAAAGCAAGCAATAGTAAAAATAGAGGAATTAGGCTTGGCACCCATTGAGAACAACTCTGTCTCAGAGATGGTCATCAAGAAGGAAAAAAAAAGCAAAAACACAATTAAAAATGTTTGAGGTCAGATGGCTTCGATCTTCAATGTCAAATAGGGGAAAAAGTCATCTGAAGAGTGTGTTAGGGAAAGCCATTGTATTAGCTACTTAATATGGTAGACTTTTGCAAATAATGTTGTAAGCTAACAAGTATGAGAAGGACTAAAGAATTTTTGAGCAGATAAAGACACAATAGAGGCTAAAAAAGAATGTAGTAATATGAAAAGAACCTAATCATCTCCCCGCTGTACTTCAAAGAAGTTACTCAAAATAATTAACATGTCCCCTTTTGTCTGTTCACCTTTATTTGGACCTCAGAAATTATGCCTTGAATCACCATTGGCAAACTGACTTCCATTTTTCAGCCAGTTCCAAATAGTTAAAATTGAAAAATTTAAAATTGGAAAAATAGGAAAGTTGTTTACTATTTAAAAATAATTTTTATCTCTCTTGGAAATTCTCTTTTCAAGTTTTTACCATTATTATGATTAAAATATGTATGCTTAGGCTCTAGAATGCTTTTTCTCCATTAAAGTTTATTTTATACCACTCTTCTTACCAAGGATATAATTATGGCTCATTCATTTAAAATTGCATTTTACATAAAAGTCTCTTCATCCTGAAAATGTCATTGTGTGTGACTCCTTTCATTCAGATTTTGTTTCATCCAAGAACTATTCCCGTGTAAAATAGTAGTTCAAAAATTTTGGTGTTTGGATTATCCAGAGGACTATGCACAAATCTGAGATTCCTTTATGGTTTTTAAAACATTTTATTTTTATGTAGAACTGAAGATATTTTAGCTTAATTTTTCTTATTTCTTGGGCTGTGAAAAGAATAACTTTTCACTTACCTCTGAGTGGATGACTCATTCTGCACTGAGTTTCAAGTTCTTATATGGTAGAGAGTAATGGAGAAAGACTAACATTTAAATTCTGGTTCCATCACTAACTAGCTGGATGACTCTGGAAAATTATTTATCCTTTCTGGGTCCAGGTGCTATTCTTCTCAGCCTATAAGGAGTTTTCCTTTTCATTTGGAACTTCTTATGACTGGAAGCCTGTATTAGTTTCTATTTCTGCTGTAACAAATTACCACAAACAACACAAAGTTGCTGTTTTCTAGTTCTGGAGTTCAGAAGCCTAAAGTGGGTCTCACCGGGTTAATGTCAAGGTGTCAGCAGGGCTGCCTTCCTTCTGGAGGTTCTAGAGTATCTGCTTTCCTTGGTGTCTAGAAGCCAGCCTCCTCCTGCCAGTGACCCCCATCCATCTTGAAGGCCATCTGTTGCATCATGTTGGCCTCTGCTTCAGTTGCCATGTCCCCTTCTCCACCTCTGACCCTCTTACCTCCCTCGTTCACTTATAAGAACTCTTGTGATTACATTTGGGCCCACCCCAATAATCTAGGACAATATCCCAACTTTTAAAAATCTAACCACATCTGTAAAGTCCATTTTGCCATATAAGGTAACACATCCTTGTGTAATAGAATATAAGGATTAGGCTGTGGACATCTTTTGGGGAGGTGGGGTGCATTATTCTGCCCATCACAAGGCCAGAAAGGATATACTCTGTAGATTTCCACCTCTTCACTCCACCACCACCAGGGAAAAAATATCACTTTTATGAAAACTCTCCATGTGGTTGAGAAAAATCTCTCTTTCTGAGTTTATTTGTATAATGAATTATCTCTCGAAAAATGTTAATGTGTAAGAGTTCTATTAGTATGTTTGAACATTAATTAAGCAGGGACACTTCTTATTTCATTTGACTTTCATAGGTTTTGTCCATCAATACTGCATGGTGGCACAGAGGATTCTTTCCCACTGCAGCATCTTACTTTTATTACCTACGTGTGGCTTCATGTGAGCCAAAAGGTTAGATGCTACAATTATTTATGCTAATCTCAATTTGCTTTTGTGCTGTAGACAGTACAAATAAAGCTGCAGCAACTGATTACACATCATTGACAGCAGAAAAAACATACAGTTTCATCAATGAAAAAACTGAGTCATGTAACAGCTCAATAGTTGTGTGCAGCCTCATGAGAATGACAATCAAAACCAGGTCGTAATGATATGAATATTTATTGGGTACCTCATCCTGCTTGGTGATTTTAATAGTCTGTAAAAAAAATATGTTTAAAGGAAAACATTTCTGTTTCTATTGAATACTATTTTGTATAATACAATGTATTATATTGGAGTTTTAAGCATTATTACATTGGTTTTCTTATTTCTAAGACTGGTTTTTAAGATTGGTTTTCTTTTGTTTTATTATTCTAGAGTCATTGGATTTAATCTTAAAATGGATAAATACCATATTTAAAAATCTATATTCACAAAAATTTCTATGTCTGACACATGCCCATTGTCTTACATGGATACTATTTTGGCAAATTGGGCTGAGGAATAGTTAGAAATAACATAAATGTGAAAAAATAATGTCTTACCAAACAGTTAAAATAAACATCTATAAAATTTATTCATCAAAATAATTGTCTGAGACTTTGCAATAAATTACTGAAAGGCCTGGAACACATAACTTCCAAACTGTTAGAGGAAAAGAAAAAGGAGAATAAAGAAATCTCTCAGTTCCATAGAAGTCTGGAAAGGAAGGGGGAAAATGAGAGAAAAAATTGGCCAAATATTCAGCAGATTCTTAATGAGTGTCTGCTAGAGATCAGAATTTTTCTCTGAAAATGTTTTTCAAACAAATGGTAAGCACAATAAGTGTAAATAGATTAAACTCTTCTATTAAATGTTGAAGACTTTCAGGTTGGATACATTGGTTTTTTAAGACTAGATATATATAATTGACACACTTAAATCAAAACACACAGAAAGACGTAGAGCAAATAAATGGGAAAAGTTATATAATACAAATGTTGTTTCACCTAATAACATAACCTTAAAATATGTAAAACCAAAGAAACAGACCTATAAGGTAAAGCCAACAAATGTACAACCATACTGGGTTTCATATTTCAGAAATCAGTCTATCATAACAAAATTCAGGAAGGATTAAAAAAATTCTAATATATAGACTAGATTTTTAAAACTCAAAGTTTACCTTTAAAATTAGTAGCACAAGGCACCTAATTTTTGTTTCTGGTTGTCATGGACTAGATTGTCAGGCCATCTGATCAACCTATTAAAATAAAAAGCAAAATTTTAACAGAATCTTCTCCTTATCCTGGAATCAAAATCCTGTGGCATCCTGGCTAATTAGTCTTAACAGGCCTGCTTTCTGCCTCCATTTGTTCCCTGCTTTTCCAGTGAAATGTTATTAAGGAGAATTAAATCTCAGCCCTCAAAGAAAAGAGGACACAGAAGAGAAGTATCTACTTACTGAAGCATCCTCTACGAGTGAAGGAAGCCACACTACTGTCTAATTCTGTGGGAGACAGATATCCTTTGCATCTTTTAACACACTCAGGTTGCCTAAATGAATGAGGAAATAACTTTGAATTCTGCAACTATGCATTCTAGTTGCCAAGAAGAAAATGACAAGATGTGGGCATTCTAAAATTTATTTTGGTAGGTAATCTTAATGAGGAAATCTGGTTAATAATAAATAAAATGAGACGCAATAGGAAGAAGTTATGATATTCCAAACTGTATTTGGTTGTTTAAATTGGGTTACATTATTTTGTACTGAAGCTTGGTAGATAATGTGGTACTATGTCATTTAGATTTCTTTTTAGCGAAACACTGATTGGATATTTAAACACAAAGAATGCCTGCAACACCCTGTTATATCATGTCTTCTTGACTCAAGAATGTTCTTTATTAGGCATGATAACTAGTGAATACAATCAGCCTTCGTCCCAATGAAAGTGAACGGCAGCCTAACGTCCGGCATACACCCAGGCTCAGGCTACTCCTTTCAGACAGGAATCAGATCGATCAGAAAAGACAAAGCCATGAAGTTAGCATGTTCTGTTTTGGTTTGGTTTTTTTGTTTTTTGGTGTTTGGACCTGTATTATATTACTTACTAACTGATTCTGGCTGTTCTGTGTTAATCTTCTGCAGGGTACTGGTGAAAACGTGTAGAAAGTAAAATGTGGTCTCCAACGCAGTGTTAATCAAAGCATAATTTTTGGTTGAAAAGGATTGGTCTTTACTACACACCCCTCAACATGGCCACACTTTGTTAGGCCCAGGACTTTTTTTTTGTAATCATTTTTGGTGATATTTGATTACTCTAGATTAGGGCAGGTCGGATTGCCACAACTGCGAAGAGTAATAGAGAACCAAAACACCTGATCAGCTGTAAGGCTTGAATCCCAGCCCTGACCACTGACCCCGGCCATCATGCTGGTTGCTTTTGCTTCCCTGGTTAGAAGACCTGGTTTGGCAAATACCTTCACTGTCCTGCACTGTGCTAGAATGTGCCAGGCACTGAGGGACCTGGGTGTCTACCATTGCTCCAGTGTCTATGGTTTTTCCTGGTGAATATTACCAAAACTGACTTAGCAGAGGGTCTACTGCTTGCTCAACCACCAGTCCTAGTTTGCACATTCCATGAGGCACTGTGGGATGACATTAGATAATCTAGAAGTAAGTTAGGTACCAAAACACTGGAGGAAAACATATTCCAAAGCAGGGATAGATCACACTCTACTATTGTGAATTTTCTGGGGCAGCTCTAATTCTAAATGTTCTATCTCTATCACCCAAAATTATTGAAATATCTTAGAATATCCTGTATTTTTGGTGTCTGACATTTGTTCCAGACTACCCCTTTCACTGGAAGAGCCATGGAATCTTTTGTCAGACTATATGTCCCAATTTTGGGTTCAGAAAATAGGCCAATGTACTTTTAACTCAAAGTTACAGTGCAACAAATTTGGCACCTCTCATCAGAGTATAGAGGCTGAAGGCCTGCTGGACACTATGAAAGGAGAAAGTGGAAGAAAAACAGTTTCTGTATAATGTCTATATTTAGTTCATATGTACCGATATCCCAAAAAAGTAGTAATTTAGCCCAGTTTTTTAATAGTTGAAGTGGTCGTTAAAGTCTTCCTGGTGAGTGTGCATTTCTCAGCGATATTTTCTTGTGGATTTTTAAAGATGTGTTGTTTTAGTATCACGAGAGAAGAAAAATTTCACCTCAACAAGAAGCTGTTGAAATTCTTGAACCCATTTTTGTGTTTGTCTTTTTCCCTGGTGATCTACTAAACTTCAAAAATTATGGCAGACCATAGTCATTGCTATCATGCAAATGTGGCCTTTATATCCTGTCAGACTATGAATGAGGGGTAAACCAGCAAAACCCCACTCACCTGGGCTCTGGCCATTTCACAAAGAGTGTGTATGGGGCTAACACTGCCTTGATGTGTCACTGCTTACCTACACAGCCAAACTTGCGCGAGGCACCTCCTCGCCAGTCTGCTTAATGAGAATCAAAAGTCAAAGAGATTTAGGTCAATGGAAACAATTTCTGCCAACCAAGTTCTTTTCCTCTTTTCCAGTTTTGTCAATGTTTACACAAGTAATTCCAGCATTATTGGTGTACATAATTAAGAAAAAAAACCCTGTAACCCTCATATTTATCTCTTTAATATACTCTGGAGTAAATGTTGCAACCATGTAATTCTGCCACTTTTCTTTTAACCAATCATTGTATTTTCCCTTAAATTTGTTTATATTACCTCCATAAACTGGATTATCTTATTGATCACTGGTACTCTATAAAATGAGAAGATATCTGTATCCTTTCCTATAAGAAATATGCCTCAATGGTTAATGGTTAATGGACACAATTCTCCTTAGGTAAAATTTTAATTGTACTTGTAAGGAAACTGCATAGTAACTATACTTTAAAACTTCTTGAAAAAGTGTTAAAAAATTCTTAAAGGGAATGGCCACTTTAGGAAATAAGAAATGACGGCAGAAGATCATAATAATGTACGGTTTGGTCCAAGAGCGATTCAAGTAATTGAGTACACATACAGGAGAAAAGGGAGAGTCAATTAAACGAATGAGTTATTCAATTGCCAAACTTCTGGACTGAAAGTGACATCAAAGGGTCTAGATAACAGCTTACATTGATGAAGTGCCAATAGTTTGGTTGTTTCTCCAAGTTTTCTGTTTCTGATGGGGAAAAGAGAAAAGGTCTAGAAACTGAGAAAGTGGTAGAAGAAGGCCTATTTCAAGATTAGCAAGGCAGCCCCTTTGTAAGAGCCTCACTGCTTCATTAAAGCTAAATGCTAAGACAGGAGAAGTTCATCCATCAGAGACTCTGAATTCAAGTATAATGTAGGAGAAAGTACGTGAAGAACTTCTATAGCTGGTGGCTTGCTGAAAGTCATGGACAGGAGAAAGTAACAGGGTGTTTCAACTTCTGAGAGCTCTGTATTAAAAGCAAAGGCATACCAGGAATGGAAGGGAGTCTGACATTTAGTTAAGAAGCCATTCATTAACAGTTTAGTGAAGTAAAACTGTATATACAGGTATTTGCATTTATTTAACCTGACGCTGTGGCTTGCCTTAGACACAGTAATAAGATGCCTGGGGTAGTGGAGACCATGTGGGATCACAAAACTGTACAGAAATTCTGATTCTGTTCTTTATCAGTTGTATGATTTATAAAACAAAGACGATTGGCTATTGTAAGAAGTAAGTTCTTTATAACTGGCATATGAAGATAACTTTTATATATACATTTACTGTTGCTAAGTTAAAATGTCAGTAGGAAAAATTAGCTTGGGAGGAGACTCTGTCTGATAGTCTCACCTATTCATGCTGGACAAGGAAGGGGCAGGGGAGGCAGTGAACGTGTTTTGAGTGCCTACTGTGTGCCGGGAACGGTGCTAGACACTTGATTACTCAAATCTGGAATGTCTGTGAGATAGTTAATCTTGTTCCCATTTTGTAGATGAAGAAAACTGAGCTTCAGGGAAGTGATTTGTCCAGGTTTCAATGTTGATAGTTTATACATTTTAATTGAGAGTCAAACATAGATCTGCATGTCTTTAAAGGTCATGCTCTTTCTAGTCTATCAACTTCCTGATAAAAGCATACGAAGAAAAAAATTTTTTTCAGTCATTAAAGGAAAAGTCTAATAGATTACAGGTAATAATTCTCACGATGGTGGGTATTCAATTCCTCCAGCATTTTTTCTGCAGCTGTTTCTGGGGTCAATATTCTCAACCCCTCCTCTCCTGCAGTTCCTAAATATTTGATAGTCATTAAATATTGGTTTAAATTTGAGTTGGTATGCTGACTCTTCCAGCAAGATTTTCATTTTCACTATTATTTCTGGTAATAAAAATGATTATTATTATTGGTAATAACTTTGAAAAGCTAAAATATGTCCAAAAATGCCTAGTAAAAAGCATATTGTGAGCTGCTTGTATACATCAATTGATTTAAACCTCATGATAACCCTTGAGGTGATTTACAATTGTCATCGATCTTACAGATATTGAAATTAAGGCTTGAGAGATTGCCCACATTCATACAGTTAGTGAGCAGTGGAGCTTGGATTTCTGATGCCAAAATCCTTGCTCCTGGGCACCAGCTGTTCTGTTGGATGCCTAGAGATGATGAGTATCTTCTGTTAGCACGACTGCGGGTGCAGCGTTCAGAAAATGTGGGAAACATATTAAGAACGAGAACCTTTTCAGGGCTCTTAGAAATATTAGCCTAATGGTGACCCTCAAGTGGTCATGCAATGTAAATTCACACGCGCACACTCATCACAATATTTAAGGAAAGAACACGCAAGCAAAGTGATGTCTAGAACCCATTTTGTGAAATAATTTTCAGGACAAATTATTCAATGTGATATTTAAATATTTCCATTTCCATGTGAGATATATGTTTGAAACCATATTCTAAATCTTCATCTAATTCTGTTTCAGTGAGCAACAGAATACCCTCCATGAACAGCTGCAGCATCAGATTGATGGGTAAGAGCCTAGATTCCTATTGACTAACTTAGAATGATGCCACGTATATGAGGCGAGCATCTGAGTTCAAAATTCTGCATGATCTCTGAATTTTTTTACCGAAGTCTGGCTTTGGATATCCAGCCACACTCTAGGAAGATACTCAGACACATTTTTGTTGTTGTTGTTTTTAGCAGAACATTTGGTATTTATTGGCAGAATGCATTAGTGATGATGTCCAGTAAAATTTAAGCCAAAAATGTGATGGAGTATGAGTTTATTTTGTTTATGTCATTTTCTCTCTGTGTCCAAATCCAAAATACTGCTTCCTGCCTACAGTGGCATCTGAAAACATAATCACAGTCACGGGATTTGAGAAATTTCAATGAATGATGAGCAGAGCATGAACAATAATTTAGAACAATGACATACTATAATGTGAAAGGTATAATAATTTAGAACAATGACATACTATAATGTGAAAGGTATCTCCAAATATATAGGAAAAGCGACTTCACAAGAAAGCCCTTTTTCTCTTTTTGTATTTAGTACAGTTGGAAAGAGGCATATCCTAATTCCATTTCTCAAAGCATAAGTGTACTCCCTCCTGAACCGATCCTTCCTCAGCAGGCTGATTTAGATAAGAAAAGGAATAGGAGATAACTGAACGGCTCCTCCAACCTTGAGCTTCAGAGATTGAAACTGGGAGAGCCCCATTGGGACTGGGGAGCAATTCAGAGGCTGTTGAAATTCTCTGAACAGCTGTTTGGCTAGCACAGCTACTGATCAGTGCCATGTGAACTGGATCCCTTTACTGTCACCACGGCCTCCCTCTTATCATGTCCCTCCATTATCACCTGCCCCTTCCCCAGCTTGCTCTGTTAGCACTTCTACTCCCCTAGGATGAAGGAATTCTTTCTTTCTCTCTCTCTCCCACCTCCTTCTGACTAATTCTTTCTCACCTCTCCCACATTTCCCCTCTATCCAAGGCTGCTGCCTCTTTCCCTTTCTTCCTTCTCCATGGCTGTTTCTCCCAAACCAAATGGGTGGCTTCTTTCCTTCCCTCCATCAAGCACTACTTTTCACAAGTTTCTATACTTTTGATGGAAAGAACTGCTTGAGTATCTTAAACCATCAGGCTAGAAGTGCATTCTCTTCCATCGTGAAGGGGACTGGAAACAGAATTGGTTGAGAGCACAGGCTTTGCAATTCAACTAGAACTTTACTTACAGCTCAGTTCTGACATGCTGTTGAATGCAGTGCATGTTACTTCTTCCCCTTAGCTCCCATTTCCACATCTGCTAAGTGGGGATAATAGTTATCTTCCTAAAGGTTAGTATAAGGATAAAATAAACCATTGTTATAAATGCACTTTACACAGAATTGGAACAGAACCAGAAGGCAATAAAGAGCTCCTGCTCTTCGTATACCATACCTGTTGATCAGATAGGACTGGTCCTGAGTCTTTGCTTAATTCTTGAAGTCTTCCCTCTTTGGCCATCTGGGGGAGCCTGTCTACCTACAGGCATCTCATTCATTCATTCATTTGTTCATTCAGGAGCCTATTTAGAGGATATATTAGCTCCTATCCCCAGGTACTTTTTGTCACTCTGCCATGGTCACAAAATTAATCCTTGCTAAATTGAGTCAATAAACTTTAAGGCGTTATTCCTTCTGAGACTATTTAATGATCTAGAGGTAGGGGAAGGGGAAGAGGAAATGAGAAAGAGATAAGAGGGGATGGTAAGGAGTCTTTTTAACTTCTGAAGGGTCTTCTATTCCCAAAGAGTAGATTTCTTGGTAATGGATCAGCTGTGTGGGCAGGAGAGCTAATCTGGGCCAGCACCTTCTCTTTGTGCTCACTGGCAAGCTTATTTCTAATATCTCACTTGCTTCTTACTGCAAATAACTGCAGTTTTTGTTGTGCATCTGTTGGCTGGGTGAGGTATCAGGAAAATCAATGTGGTCCCAACACCATGCTAAATATATTTAAGTCTTTGTAAATCCTTTGTCATCTCACTTGAGTCTTACAACATTTTCAGTAGGCATGTTACCAAGTCCAAGCTCATACTACTCACCACATGACAGGCCAGTAAATTGAGAGACAAGTTGTTGGGGCAAAGATAGCAACTTTATTCAGAAAGTCAGATCACCAAGAAGATAGTAGACTGGTGTCCCAGAGAACCATCTTACCCAAGTCAGAATTCGGGCTCCTTTTATACTAAAAGGGGAGAGGGTGTGGTTGGTTGTTGCAAACTTCTTGGTGTTGGAATCCTTTGTTCTTGCTACTGTCCATGAAGATCAGGTCACGATGTTCCCATAAACCTCCAATAAGACAAATGTTATTATCTGTTCTGCAACTTTTTATCTGTATATGAATGGAAAAGCATTATACTCTTAAAGACCAGAGCCTTGAGAATGGGCTCTCCTGTATATTTCAGGCTCTAGGCAACATTCTTTTACAAAAGGTGCAGAACCACCACGACTAAGCACAGGAAACAGAGCACAGGGTTAGAGAGAAAAGACCAGATCTTATATGGAGTCAGATTTGTTCTTCCCTATTACAGACATTTTTATTCCTATTTAACAGAAGATAAAATTGACCTTTAGAGAGGTTAAATAGCTTATTTTAAGCCACTCAGTTAGTAGAAGACAGAGGTCTTTCTGATGCCTGAATTCTGGCTTCACTGGCTTACATCATACACAAACTCGTATTCACACTGCCTGTCGGTCAGAAGTTTTGAAACATCACAACTCTACATTCTTTACCCCTCCACTAATGTTTCAGTTATGTTCAGAGATAGAGTTTTTTTTTAAGTACCAAATAGATTGCCATCCTCCTAAGTACTGCTTTGGAACCACTGTTTCCTCATTACAGAGGAGGGAAAAATTTCAGAGAAGAGCTAAGCACCCCCTGCATTAGATTCTGATTCTTCTTCCACCTCTGCTTCAGCAGTGATGCTCTTCTGGTCTTCATTTTGTGTAAATGAAAAAGTGGACAAGAATGTTCTGTTTTTATTGCATTTAACTATGCTTTTAGTATATATAATGTAGGTATATATATATATATATATATATTTTTTTTTTTTAGAATTTACCTGATTTTCTTTAGGTACAAATCCTAGGCCAGAATTTGTATCAGAGTTTTATTAAGGCAGGGGCAAAATGAACATCAATTTATGTTTCTATAGAATAATATACACTGTGGTTATTTAAAAATGGGTGGGGGAAGGAATCAGTTTATGACCTGTAACCTTAAAACATTATACTTTTTTGCTCGGCCACATGAATGCCTACTATTTCAATTTGTGAGAAGAGTTCAACCCACCTGATTGCATCCAGGCTATACAAATCTATAGCATTTTGTGTAATTATGAACTGATGAAATTACAAGGGCCATAAAACATTGATTTTTTTTTCCCTACTTACACTATTTAGGTCAAAAGAGAAAGCACAGGTTCACACCTCACCAGAAAAGAATGAAGATTTTAAGTCAGAAGTTGCAAGCCACTGGACTTCAAGGTGAATCCCACTAGTAGATATATGTGATTTAACTTGCTCAGTGTCTTGGTTTGGATTTTGATTTTTGTTTATATTAATTGTGAATACTTAGAAGTCAATAGATTTCACATACAGATTCAGATTTCCAGGGTCACTTGAAACATTAAATGATTTCATAACAGTGGGCTGGGGAGCAGCAATTTCTGGCTAACAGAGGGCATACACCCTCCAGTTGGCCACAGACCTCCTCTGGCTGATTTATATTATTTGCTTAACTCCTGGAGCATTTGAGGTTTTGATCCCAGTCTTCATTAATAGTTTTCAGATGACATTTCCAACATATTCACCTTTGATCTACTTCCAGTTCACTTTATCTTATCTCCGGGTACCTACACCTTGTTCTCAGGATGGATACTCAGGAGATCACATGAGTGGGCAGATAGGCTTCCAGTCACAGGCACCAACCAACTAGAAAAAACAGAAGTCCCCACCGTGCAGCCAACAGGGTCTCCTGCTGGGCAACTTCGACTCTTTCGTTTTAGACCTTGGGGATATTGGGGGAGGCGCTTCAGCAGCCCAGGGGAAGGAGGGTACTCCAGTTTGGATTTGCATCACCATTTAAGCAAATGGGACTGCTGTGCCAGTGCCTGCCCATTGGGGACCAGCCCTGCCTGTGCTAGAGGCAAAGTGGGCAGTGTCTTTACCCTTAAACACACCCTCCACAAGTCTGACTCTGCATATTACCTGTGTGTGTTTTGTGTGTGTGTGTGTGTGTGTGTGTTGTTCGCTTATTAGATTCAAGCTTTAAGAAGATAGTATAGAACCCTGCCACCACGTAGACAAGCCACAGATGTATTTTAAGTGGAGTAGATTGAATTATTTATTTATCCACGGGCTCTGTAATGTTCATTGCCATATGATAAATGAAACCAGGTTTGGTTTCCTTATGCTTATTTGATTTTCATACACTTATATTTCATACCAAGAAGAAAACCAATCCATAGTCATGCAGAAACATCTCTGATTAACATATAAAGTGTGTGTGGGAGGGTAGGGTATAGCTCAGTGGTAGAGTGCATGCCTATCATGCATGAGGTCCTGGGTTCAATCCCCAGTACCTCCATTAATACATACATGCATACATACATACATAAATACATAAATCTAATTACCTCCCCCTCAAAAAAACAACAAAAAAAGACACACACACGAAGTGTCTTAAACAAACATTTAACTTTAAAACTGAAGTATAAACAGGAAGAGAATTCATAGATTTTTCTAATTGTGTTATCCTGCTGCGGACTCTAGCAGGCATTCTGTCTATAGTTACAACCATGAATACATACAGCAATTAATGCAGAGCCTAGGAAAATTAGTTTAAAAGTATAAGGTCATTTTCAGATCACTAGATATTGAAAGTACTTTTTATTTCATCCTCTCCTATAATTTAAGCTTTAAATTTTAAAAATACAGACAGAAACAATGAGAAGAAATAATTGCTAGAGGAAACATTTCTATTAAAATGGTGGATTAGGGAGAAGGTAAAATTTTTCTGGCTGAATATAAATTTTCTGTGTATAATTAAAAAAAAGATCTTAAAATAATAGTAGAAGATCCTTCCAATAAAAACTATTAAATGACTGGTTTTTGACACAAAAGATTTGGCTCAATCATTCCATGTGTAATGATGCATAATACTTTCTAACTGAAACTTTTCAAGGAACTATATTGAGTCAAGAAATTTCTTTCTGTTTAGACAGTACTGTGAATAGTAATTGATACTTACCAGGGTTTAAGAGACTATTTCTCTTTGAAACAATGGATTTTCTTTTAACCTCTCTGCCTTTTGTAAAAAAATGTCTTTGGAACTGTTGGTGAGACCCATGCAATTACTGAATTGACTTTATTAATCAACTTTATTAAACAAATCTGCTGTGTTATTTCACATGAAAAAAAAGAAAAGTTTACCTGAAATCTGAAATTTGATGACTTAAAAGTTAACTTTAAGAGAAAATGTAAGTAATGGATGCAAAGAATTTTTCCTTTCAATGCACAGAGGATTCCATCTCTGAATAACTGTATACACACACTCATATTACCATTATGTCAAAGATTCTTGTGTTTGTTCTGTTAAAATGATCTATAATTTCAAAGTCTAGTTTACATAAAAAATGGATATTTAATTTGTCTTAAAAACAACTATACAGTGGCACAAAAGTGTCTAAAAAAATCCTAATCAAATTGGAATTGCATCAGTGAAGGGTAGGGGTGGTAACCTGGCTGCAGTGGCCTGGTTTGGCCTCCTCTGCCCATCCTCCTCTCCAGAATGCTGGGCTGAGTCCAGGGCCTTCAAGCCAGCAGAGTTGATTTGGGGTTGCTTGGTGAAGAGCTGCCAGCACTAAAATGAAGGTAAGGCAAAGCTGAAACCAGAGCGTGTCCACAGTCAGTCGGACGGTGAGTCACACAGCAGGGGAGGCTGGGGCCCCCAGGCCGAGAGTCTGGAGGGATAGCGAGTTCAGAATCGGTGGCTTCTGTCATGGGAGTGTTTCTTTGAAGACTGAGAGCATAGCTTTGGCCAGTCTTAGAGTATTTGGAAATCGGGCCGTGACCAATTGCACCAAGAACATGGGCTTTTCCCTTGAGCGGAAGGTAAAATGTTCTCTTTTCTCCACACCTTGCAATCTGATTGGCCACACATTCTCATGTGAATTTCATGACCATGCCCAGTCAAGTGGGGCCATTTTACTCTAGTTGACAAAGACTTCTGGGTTAAGCAGACACTTCAGTCAAGTTCTCTGAAATTTTAAAGGGTCTTTGTAATACTATGGTGAGTCTTCAGCACATCCCCTTAAGCCTCGTGGTATACTGTATTATCATCCGAGTGTCTTTTCAGCTGAAGAGTTATTGTCTATGCCAAAAGACTAAATCCTAAAGATGCAATTTAAGCAGCATGTGGAGTTGCCAACATGCAAATCAGCTTGGTTTTTTAAGAAAGCCAAGTTGTTTTAGATGAATAAAAGATTTTTACTCCTTGGACTCTGAGTATCATATTGGTAGACACAACATAGGACTCAGTTAGACGTCCTGGGAGCTTCTCCCGGATTGGTTACTTGAGCTTTGAACCTCGGGTCTCTCCATTTGAAAATAATTCCTACCTTACAGACTTGTTGTAAGAATTAATAATAAGCTGGTTGCATATGAAAAAACTTCATATACAATAAACACTATATGAATGTCAAGTGGTATTAAAAAAAAACAAAAACTTTGCCTATAGGTAAAATCAGGAGCCAATGGGCTCCAGTCTTGATGGTGAGATGATTTCATGCCCTCTAAGAAAATTAGTTTCTTTACACTCTTGTTCTGAACAATCAAAATATATAACTAATATCTAAGCATATGAAACATGCTTACTTTCTAAAGATTTCAAACTGTAGATATAAGGGAGGTGGATATATTTACAGTATAAGTAATTGAACTCCTGGTTCCTGTCACACCTCTATGCCCACTACTTCTGTATGTCTTTCCCTGGGTTCTTTTCATCTCTCTTTATTCTTTCTATTTCTCTTAGCTCTCTAGCTTTTTCTTTTTTAAACACCTTTATTATGGTATGGTTCCTGTACAGTAAACTACACATATTTCAGATAAACAATTTGATGAATTTTAATAGATGCATACTCTCTAGCTTTTTCTCATCATAACTTTGTCGTATACCATGGATATAATGACTGCTTAGATAACAAATATTCCTCATTCTGCATTTTTAGCTCAGAAATTTCTCCTAAACTGTAGAGTGATGTACACCTAGGTATTCACAGATATCTGAGCTCTGTCCTCCCGGCTCCCAAGCCCGTAAACATGTTCCTTTTTCTATATTCCATTCCTTGGTCACACTCCATTTACATCTCTTCTCCACTGGAGTTAACGTAACTTTCTTAAATGCAAATCTGATCATATTAAGCCCTGGTTTTTCAGGCCCTTCTATTTTCCATCACCTTTAGAATTCATATCAGT
The DNA here is from genome assembly GCF_048564905.1 of Vicugna pacos. NCBI lineage: Eukaryota > Metazoa > Chordata > Mammalia > Artiodactyla > Camelidae > Vicugna > Vicugna pacos. The sequence continues at coordinate 24,991,980 of NC_132987.1, forward strand.
TTATCTCTCCAAATGCAACTCCCATTGCTCCTCACGTTAACAGAACTGACTTGTGGTTTCCCAAACGTGTTAGCTGGTTTCTTGCCCTCACACTGCTGCTCATGCTGTTCTCTGTCTGGAATGGCCTTTCTGATCTTGTCTGCTTAGCAAGCTCCTATTTCACATGCAGACAGGCAAAACGTCTTCTGTGACATCTGCCACAATATTCTGTAAGAAATCTGCCCTGCCAGTCAGTGCCTCCAAACACAGTTAATCACTTCTGTTATTGTACTTTGTACACCGCATTGCAACTATTTGTCTATGTACCTGTCTCCCTTACCAGAGTAATTCGAATATAAGGTTCTTGCCTTCCTCACCTGTGCACATGGCTCACAGCATAGTTCCTTACACACATGGATGTTTAATACTCTTTGTGGAGAACAGTTCAATGAAGTCTGCAGCATCGTTACACACTGATCTCCGAATCTGAGTTTATCTGGGCAGTGGAGAAATGTAGATGTGGAGAGGACATTACTTTTGTCTCTCACCTGTTCATGTGTGTTCCTCTAGAATTTATGTACTCTATAAAGAGAGTCTTTCCTGGGTGGAAAAAAAAAAGATTTTTTCAGTAAATATCATTAACAGCTTTTTCTACTACCAAGAAGTAATACTTAGAAAAATACTCATTGAATGTCATTTACAGAGAAAAACCTCATTCATTCACTGAACACATGTTCTCTGATGACCTGCTCTCTGCTTGACACTGTTTTGAACAATGAGAATACAGCAATGAACAAGGCAGGCCTAAATCCCCACCTTCACAGAAAGAAATAAGAAAAGAAAGGAAGGGAGGGAGGGACGGAAGGAGGAAGGGTAGGAGGAAGATAGAAAGAAAGATAGGAAGGCAGGGAGACAAAAGAAAGAAAAAGAGAAATATACTTTATTAACAGAGAGGAAACACTTAACTTTATATCTTACCTCATGTTTTCTTCACTCCAAAACCTCCTTCCTTCCTCCCTACTTTCTGACTTTAAAACATTTTACAGACTTAAAGAAAAGGCCAATACAAAAATTGAAATGTCCTTGGAAGGGCTGGCTTGGGTTTCGTGACAAATATTGGAAATGGAGTGGTCATATACACTTTGTAGAAAGAGTGAAAAAAGACCGCCGTTTTGTTAAGGTTAATTGGGATGCCAAGCATAGTAAATCAGTGTGTTCTGCCGTGAAGATTCCACTACTAATTTATGTTTTGGTCAAGTAAAGTTTTCAGAAATATGTTTTGATAAATGATTGTATCCTTCTTTCCTCAGTCAGAATGACTATGTGTGAGGTTTGTGTAAACGCAGCTCTTCAGAATGAAGCTGATCGGAGAGTTACACTGTTTGAGTGCATGCTCAGTAATTTTTCACTCCAGTGGACCGCATGGAATATTCAGCCATCCTAGGGCAGTGTACTCTCCACTTTTTCATGAGTCTTTCAAAACCTTTTGATGAATATGTATATCATATGACTGTAAGAGCTATGTCTGCCCATTTTCCATCTTTTCAACTGGGTATAGTTTAGTTGCCTAAAACTAAAAGTTGACAGTGCGTAACCACATTGGAGAATGGAAACAGAATTGTAATGGATGTCGGTCCAGAAAAGCAGCACACACCTAGGGCAAAGGACTCCATGCTCCCTGTGAGTAACGAGAGTTCCTTCGCATGGATGTAAGCCAACTCTTCTTGGCTAGGAGGCAGTTTTTAATAGTGTGTGTCAGGGACACAAAGCGAAGCTTGCCGTGTATCCTCACAGAGGAGTCTTACATTCCTGAAGTGATGATTAATGAAATATAGGCACTAGAATTTTAGTCAGATGGATTTTATTTTCTCCTTCATTTGGTCACGGCTTTTCTTATTCCCCTTTATGGTCAGCTCCTGACTTTGGAAACTATGCAAACACACTTAGGCAAAAGCGCAAGAACAATAGTTCTGGAAAATATAGGCCAATGTCACTGAGAGCTCTGCCAGAAACTAATTTTAGTTGAAGAGCTCTGACTATTTTCGAGCCATTCACTTTCCACCCTTCCTACCAACGCTGGAACACTACAGATGAAAGTGTCTCTTCCAAGCAGGGTTTGGAATTTGTGACCAGAAAGTTCTTTAATCCTTCTTTTATCATTTCATACTAAATTCAAGAGTTCAATATCTTGTAATAAACTTTAATGAAAAAAAATATGAAAATGAATATATGCATGACTGGGACATTGTGCTATACACCAGAAATTGACACATTGTAACTGACTGAACTTCAATTTGAAAAAAAAAAAATGAGTTATGCTAGGTCAGGGGTTGGTGACCTCTGGCACAGGCACCAGAAATGGACTGAGAATGAGGGGCAACATTTTGGATACGGTCTTCCTTTCTGACAGACACACCTTTCCTTCCTCCACATGCCACTCATCTCCAGGAGGGCAGCAGACCCACCAACACCCTCCCCTAGTTTCTCTTTCTTTTTTAGTTTGGTTTCTAGTTGCTAAGGTGTTACTTGCTAGATAAAATGAGTGAATGAAGGGCAACCCCTCCCAAGCGATTTGCATTTAAAAAGAGGCTAGTAGGAGACTGGAGAGGCTCAGGCAGCTGTAGTTCTGGCAGGAGGGGTGGGGGTGGGGTTTAGACCTGGGCATCTGGGCTTGCTGCTCTGCATACTGCCCTTTGCACTTACAGCCAAGATTATAAGCAGACGCTTACAAATATCTTCCTTAGGTCCAAACCCCATTTTTAAAACTATTTTTTTTTCTATTCGTAATTTCAACAAAAAGAATCTTAGATGGATTTCACAAACAGCAAAATCCTTACTGTGTTATTGCTCAGGCATCTAATTTTCATTTTGAAAATCGTAATTCCTCTTAAGATTTCTTTTTATGGTCACCTGATTCTTTGACCAGTGTCTCTGTTTTCTTCTGAATTGTCTCCACGTTATCTTTTTTTCTCTTAATTGTGCAATCAAGCACCAAATATGTCTCTATAGTAATATTCAACATAGGGAGAGGTTTGAAAGAAAAATTCCTACTAGTGATACTGTTTTTGTTTTATTTTTTACTGTTTTAAATATTCTACTAATTTCAAGGATATAATTGTAGATGAATTTGAAACTATTTCTTTGTATGTATCCAAGTTCAGCCAGCCTCACAATGATTTTGAGGGGATAAAAAAGCTAGGTTGAAATATAGCTGTTTCTTGTTCAATTTGCAGCCCCAGTCTAGACCCTTAAAATTTATTCACAACCATACACAATACATTTTTACTTGACATTTAAATAATTTAATTTATTTTAAAGTACCATCCAGTGTCTCTTTAGGTAACTCAGTCTTTTCCTGATTATTTTTCCAAATTACTTAGATTTTCTTGAATTTTAATCAAATTTTCCAAAGGATAAGCAATACCCTCTTTCAGGATTTTATCCTTAAAATGAATAAACAGGATCTCTGTTTCATCATCCAAGTTGTGGATAAAATGTGTAAAAGCCTTTAGCTTAAGTACCTTCTGGCTTGGAACACAGCTGAGAAATCCTTCTTAATTGATGTTCTAGAATGCGTAAATCAGGAATACGGGTTCTCTAACGCTTGACCGCCGCCACCACAGTCTGGGAAATGAGCACTGAATTTCCAACCTGTTTGCCCAACTTGAACATTTCACATTACTGAGGCAGAGTTTGGTAGGCAGAGGACAGATGGAAGCCCTTGGCAATGAGACATGAGAAAGCGTTTTAGGGGGATGAAGTGGCTTGGGTATGGGATGGGGGAAGACAGATTCCTGCATGACAAGAACTCTGTTCCATATAAAAAGAATTCCAAATAGTCACTGCATTAGCTATGCTATCTTTGAAGAATATATTCAACATGAATTTGTAGAAATTGTGTCCCACCTAGGTGCACGATGGTAATTTATTCTCTATGACAAATATCAGAATTGATTAATTGAGAAAGAGATTGAGAGAGAACTTGAGATTCAGTCAGATGATTGACTCTTGGCCCAACTGTGTGGCTTTTTTAGCAGTGAGGAACCACAAATAGCCCAGTGTCACCACTGGTTAAGAGTGAGCTGGGCTGGAACCCATGTTTATTAAGTCCTTCCAGTGTTCCTTCCAACAAACCATCACCCACGTTATAACTTCCCTAATGATGATTTATCAGTCTAGCAGTTTCTTTCAGTGACAATCATATTCACTATAATTGAAATTTATCTACCTCAATCACATCTTTTCTGAGTGAATTACTGCTTTTGCTATGATCTGATGAAAGTTTTATTAATATTAGCTATCAATTTCTACTAATTTTGTTGCTCAACTTACTTTTATTTCATAATTCATTTATTTTTTGGACTCTTCTCAGTTTTTTTACCTAAATAAATTTTAAGAGGGCAAAAAAAGGGAACATTCATATACCCCCAAATGAAAGAACTATTATTTTCTTGGTTGCTTTAATGAAACGTTCTGATGCATTTCCAAATTGCAGTTAAAGTGCTGAATTCTAGCTTTATCAAATATGCCATTTTCATCAAGAAAGAAAAAAGAAAGTATGCTACAGAGGTCTTCCTTCACAGGTTGTGCCCCCGTGCCCCTCCATTTTAAAAGTTACCTTTCTAAATCTAGTACTTATTTTTAAAATAAAAGTATGGTGTATTTCTAATTATAAATCCTCAAATATCATGTATGTTCTTGACTGGGAGAAAATTTTGGATTTTACTGTGTTTCACGGATGTCCTAATTATTTGCTAATAATTTTCGTGGCTGAGAATTTGAGGAATTTTCCACAGACTAACTTCTGGCTCTTGCTGCTTGACCACAAGAAACTTCCTGCACCAGGCACCACAGGGTATGTTCAGATCACAATACAATCTCTGGCCATGCACTTTTATCCATTGTATTAGGGCAGCTTAGTGGGCAGTTGAAATATTTATAGAAACCTTTCCTAAATGTGTATGACTAACAATGACTTAGCTACACGTGGAAGTGACTGCAAACATTGTAAGTATATCCCATGAAGCCAAAGTAAAAGTATCTTCAACTCAGCTTCCCCTCAGCTAGACCTCAAATATGTGCAGTTTCTCCAATGTGATGGTGTATGGTAAATGCTTAACAACCTGTTCTCCTGGATAAAAAGGATGAGAATACACACACACACACACACACACACACACACACACACATATTTATTGTAGATTTTACTGACATAAAGGATTCATACATAATTTATAACTACTAATAGTAAGATATGCAATACTCTACTATAAATTCCTAATACAGCCAATTATTTTTCACAGCAAGTTTCCCTCGATTTTTGCTGAGCCCTTGTATTGGTGACCAACCTATGGTTTCAGTTGAACCGTGATTTGACAAATGTAATTGTGTCTCCTTTCTTATAACAGAATGGAAGAAAATAAAAATGGAAACAAAAGCAAAAAACAAAAACATTTTAGCTGAAAAGAGTGAGAGTTGTTGCTGTGCCTGCCTTCATTACCCTGCCCTGTTTCCGGGCTGAGAGGTAGTCCCAGTCAGCAGTTTCCTTCCAGGCGTTTTTAACGGGAACACCGTAATGTGGAGATGAGGCCACTACCTAGGATCCAATTCCAGGGCTGTCCTCTGTCTGTATGACCACAGGCAAGTTATTTACCTCTCAGTTTCTTCATTTGAAATTAAGGGCAATAATAGCACCTGCATCACTGGGTTTGGATGAGGATTAAATGAGTTAATATGTCGAATTTTTGGCACCTAATTGATGTTTAATTAGGACCAAAATAAGTAATCAACATATTGTAGCACTTAGTACATGGGAGAGAGAGAGAAATCAAGATGAAAAAAGATAGAAACTTCGCACGTAAATAAATTTACAAATTGAAAAAGAGAATATTGCAAACTAATTTGGACTTTAGAAATGCACTTCAAGCACAATGCAGGCTATGATTTGAGGTCATCACCCCCTTCAGTTTACATTCATTGATTCATATATTTAGCAAGTGTTTATTGAGCAGATAATGGGTACTAAGCATAGGATGTGTGCTAAGCATAGGATAAATAACTGTATTCTATTCTCAAGAAGCTTGGATTAAAGTAGTCAAAGTATATACACACGCATTAAAGAAAGGTGATATCTGGTAAGCATATGAACAATACAAACAATCTATCTGTGAGTTCAGAGATGGGAGAGAGAGCTCCTAACCAGTATGAGTAGACAAGGAATCTAAGTGGTAGAGGATTTGGCCTGATCCACTGAGCAGAAGGGAAAAACTGATGATTCAAACGGAATTTGTTACCAGGCTAAAAATGCATGATGTTTTAAAGTGTTTTGGTTTATTTTGTTTTGCATTATTTTCCAATATTTAAACATGGGAAATTTTCTCAAAAATGTCTGTGTTTTGGGCTTTCATTGAAAAATTGGAAGATCTGGTGGCAGTCCTTAACCTGTGTTGCAACATTGCTTCTATCATTTGGAGGCAAGTTACCTTGGTCCATTCAGGCTGCTATAACAAAATTCCACGGACTGAGTGGCTTATGAATGACCAGAATTATTCCTCAGTACCAGAGACTGGGAAGCCCAAGGTCAGGGCGCCAGTAGATTCAGCGTCTGATGAGAGCCCGCTCCCCAGTTCATAGGCTGGCACCTTCTTGCTGTGTCTCCATAAGGCAGAAGGGAGCGAGGGGAGGCTCGCTTCCTCATGACTCCCTTATGGCATCCCAAGCATGAGGGCCTCACTAACCTCATCCATCAGGGCTCCACCTTCATGACCTCACGTAATTCTAAGTGCCACCCACATGCCCCACCTCCTGGCACCATCACACTGCAGGGTAGTGCTTCAACATACAAATCCTGGGGGGACACAAGCACTCAGTCCATAACACCAGGTAATAATTGTCGCCCTAGAAGGGGTGTCCACTCTTTCCATTGCTGTGGCAGTAGCAGCCAGGCTCAGACGCGTGAACTGGATTCCAAACGTGTTCCTAAGAGGTACACAGGAATTAAAGACATCAATTCCAGGTTTATGCGCTGCTGGCTGCATAGTGCCGGCCAATCACGGTGCCTCTTCCATCTATTTGGCTTTGTTGAGAGGCAAAAAATGCACTGAGCCATGACACATAATGATATTGAACTTACCAGTTCTCTCCACAAGTAGCTCAGTGGCATTCTGCACTGTCACCATTATGCACTTGCCCTGCCTTTCCAGGGTGTGTACCGTATCAGGGGAGGGCTGAAGCCCAAGCTAGTAAGACTGCCTCTGAACTGTTCTTTTTTCCACTTACCCCTCTCTTTAGAGTGATGTATTCCTTTTCTTTCTTTTTTTTTGTGTGTTAAGATTTACATAACATTTACTATTTTATCCATTTTAAGCGTATAGTTCACTGTCATCAGGCACATTCACATTGTTGTATAACCACCATCACTATCCACCTCCAGAACTCTTTCATCTTGCAAAGCTGAAACTCTATGCTTATTAAACATCCTAACCCCTGGCAATCACCATTCTTCTTTCTGTCTCTATGAGTGCGACTACTCTAGGAATCTCATATAATCACATGTGGAATCATCCAATTTTTATTCTTTTGAGACTAACATATTTCACTTAGCATAATGTCTTCAAGGTTCAACCCTGTTGTAGCATGCATTGGAATTTCCTTCCACTTTAAGACTAAATAATATTCCACTGTAAAATGTAAAACCACATTTTTTTTTCCATTCATCCATCAATGAACACTCGGGTTGGTTCCACTTTTTTTTGCTATTGTGAATAATAATGGACGTGGGTGTACAAATATCTGAATCTGCTTTCAGTTTTTGTGGGTATGGACCCAGAAGTGGAATTACCAGAAGTGGCAGTTCTGTGTTTAATTTTTGGAGAAAACACCAGCCAGTTTTCCACCGCAGCTGCAGCATCTGACATTCCCACCGGCAGCACACAGGGGTTCCAATTTCTTCACCACAGTCATGTGTTCCTTTATTCCATCTCCCCTCCCTGCAGCAGCAACTTCCTCTTCTGGGGTGAGTTTGAAGTCTACCTTAACATATGGTGTGACCAAAGGAAAATATTGAGATAAGTGTCAGAGTAAGGCTCAACTTGAAAATTCCACAGGACTAAGAAAAGATCATGTAATACGATGCTTTTGCTGGGCACGTGGAAAGCCCTAATCCCCCTTCTTCCCGGGAGAAGTTTGATCCCGTCTAGCTGGAGAGATTTAATAGGTGTTAAAATGATTGAGACTTGAGCTTAAGGAATTACAGAATTTTAATACCTAGCATAAAACATCCAACACAGACATACTTAAAAATTCTATACAACACAGGAGGGGAAAATTGGGAATAAAGAACCAGCTAAAAATGAATCCCTTGCATAGCATTTAGAAGGAAGTCTGGGGAACTATTTCCCTGACAATGTTTGCCAAATTCTACAGTAAGTGTATTAATAAGAGTGGTGCTAGATAGGGCTTTTAGATGTAACTTTTAGTTCCTGTTCCGCTTGCACATGTAGTTTAGAAACTAGGGAACCTAAATTTAATAAGAGGATGTGACTACTTTTGTAGAAGGGTTTGGAGACGTCGTGGTCTGCTCAGCCCAGGAGATTGTGATGATGGCGAAAGCGGTTTGCAAAGCTCCGCATCAGGCGGCCTACTATTACTGCTAACAGAACCAAGTATTTTGGAGATAAGGGAAGTTGCACTGTATTTGAAGGGTGGGCTTAAGATAAAAACAATTCTTACATAAGGTAGAGCAGAATTGATTCTACCTTAGCTGCTTCGAGACAGAGGACCTAAAATGTCGGGATGCAACTTACAGGCGTGCCACCGAGTGGACCTCTTCAGGGAGTTTGACCCAGTGTTCATGTCCCGGGAGAGAAAGACTGAATGCTCTGATGTTAAAAGCCCCACCTCTTGGAGCATCACCGAGACGGAGCTGGCCTCTGACTGACTGGGATGCCCACAGCAAGCCTCACACCCTGGGCTCACTTACCTCCCTGCTCCAGGAGGAGGAAGAATGATCATATTTAAGGCCCTTCTGCTCTAGCACTTTTAGGACCTTGTTACAGTGCCCAAGTATTAGCTCAGCTTTTATTTATTTACTTATTTTCTACAGTTGCATGTATTGTTCTGCGGCTTCCGGACTGGGATGGCTCTGTGACTGATCACTGTCATGCTTACATTTACTTTTTCCAGTGAAATCTTTGCATGTCCCGTCAGTTTTTACTGCTATAGTAGGTTTTAATACGAGTTCATTTTCCTAAAGCCACAGTTGATCTGAGTATAGTTAGGTATCTTGCCACTTGCATGCATCTTTTATACTTTTCTTAGGACGTAGCATCTACCTAGTTTAGTGGTGAAAGGAAGTACCCTTGCTCAAAAGAGACAATTCCTTTAGTGAGCCCCCGTAATACTATTATTTAACCAGAGAAATTCACCTTTAAAATGAAATGTCGTCTTCCCTTCAACCAGCAGATTTCTTAATGTTCCCACTTCTCGAATGCGCTGGGTGCTTTGAAAGCAGGTTAGAACTGGTAACAATTAGTTCACCTGTCTACATTTTTGATGGAAAATAGAAATGAGCTCCTGGGCACAGGAAATCCAAAATTCATCTCTCTTGCTGCCTAAGGTTTTCTTTCCTCAAGATCAGTTATCAGTTTAATATAATATTGTTGACTTAACAATGATGTATTTCAAGCTGAAGGCAGAATGAATTTTGCATTAATAAATTGTTTGGAGATGGATTCAGAGAGCATTTCATTATATAAGAAGGGTGGCTATAAAACATGTTTGGTGGTCTTTCCATCATTCCTACCTGTGGCCCATTTGTGGAGATGACATTTATCAGTGTGACAGGGAATATTAAGCAAGTGATAGACAGTTATTAGCTGAAGTCCTGATATATTTACGCCATGGGAAAATGCACTTGGTATTTTCTTTCTGGCAACTGGTCTGTAGTTCATAATTTGATGGAAAATTGATTAATCACACATTTAACTCGATGCAAGATCTTCTGCACTGTAATAAATTATGGCCATTAATCAATAAGTACAAAGTAATTCCAAGAGTCTGGAGACACGCTGGTTTCTAATAGAAAAACTTGCACTTGGGCCTTTCTGCCAGTGACCACTTCATCTAAGGTATTTTGCACCTGCCTCAATCCAATTAGATGACATAATTAATGGACCTCGATGCTCTTGATAATTTGTTATACAAAAGAAAGAATGTTTTGGCACATCCATTAAAACCTGATGTACAACAGTTTGCAGAAAGGGGGAAAAGATTGCTGAACCGAAGCAACAGAGGGGCTTATGCTGGGAATCTCAGAGTTCAAGTCAAAGTGTGGGAAGCCGCCCTCTTACTTCATGTTGGGTGAAGATTCAGTTGCATTTGTTAAAATGATCCAACGGGATCTCTCTCTCTCTCTTTTTTTTTTCCCAACCAGGAAAGTGAACTCGGCCTGTGTGCAAAGTTTCATGCCATCTTGTTTCTTTTATGACAAATTAAATGGTATGATTAGAGTAAGTATTCAGGAAGTATTGTTTCAGAGGCAATCTAATAAATGTTTCCTTGGTTAAGTATCAGTTACAGTTTTACATATCACAGTCATTCTGCACCTGTTTTGTGCAGCTAACAATAGGGCTCTCAATAGATTTTCACGAGAGAAAGCTTGGGAAGATAAAAAGAAAACCCGTTCGCAGCTAATTCTGTCACTAGGAAACGCCAGGAGTAGACTGTGTTTAGAGACTTTGAAAAACAATTAGCTATGGATTATACGACTAAAAGGCCTTTCCTAACTGTACCTGGAAAACACTTGGCCCGTTTAATGCCTTCTAAGCTGTCACTGAGCTTGAACTTCAGTCCCAGTGATTAATGAAAAGCTGCGGGGCACAGCCAGGAGCTGAAGTCTCAATTATGAAAAAGCAGTAACTAGCTTAATGTGCTGATGCTTTTATACTTAAAGTGACAGCTATGAAAAATGGCAATATTTCCAATCATGCTTTAATAATTTATCATTCATTTATTGGCATGTCCAATGTGCTTTATTCCCACTGTTCTTTTGCTTTTTCTGGGCTCCTCATGTTCTGACACTGAGGAACACAATATGATCAGGTTCCTTAAAAAGCAAACTTTCCTTTTTGGAAGCTGGGGCCTATAGCCACAAAGTTTTATGTCTGTCTGTCTGTCTGTCTGTCTGTCTATCTATCTATCTATCTATCAATCATCTATATAATTTCCAGCTAGTGCATAATATAGCAATAGAGATTTTGAAAACAGCACACAGTCCAGTGACCTCTGTCTACTTTCAGGTCACAAATTACCACCTTAATTCCTGACAGACACCTTGAATTCCATGCCTTTGATTATAAGAGAAACTAGGCAAGGGTGGGTGGAGGAATCAGTCTAAGCTTCCCTGGGCCAGTGGGACAGTGCGGACAGTGGCCAAGTGGAAGCAAGTTGTAGATCAGAAAACGAAGTAGGGGGAAGACAGGACACATTTTTGGGGGTTAGTGCCACCAAGATATCTTGTAAAATTATTTAGGTTTAATTTTCCGTTTTTAATTTCAGCAATGAATTCTTTGGTCAACAGCTATAGTCATTCCCTTGATACAGTTTTATTAGATTATATTAGACTGTTTACATTAGTATATTCAGGGCTTAGCTGAGTCCCTGGCACAGCATCTGATGAACCGACAAGAAAACAAATGAATAAAATAAAGCCACCAATGAATAAAGTGAGCCTGGGCTGCTTATTTAATTTCAGTTAAATTTCCGAAGTATTGTTCGAATGGCCACTGTGCACTCAAACATGAATGTACAAAATGAGTGAGACTTCAAAGAACTTGCAAACCACAATTGTAAGTATTTCAAATTGAGATTATAACAGAGTATAATAAAGTTTTATATAGGATATTGAGTGGCATAATATTTTCCACCCTCCTTAAGTGGAATAAAGGCCCAGATACATATATTTAGCAATTCTTAAGTTGCAACTATCTAGGATTTTGCTGAATTTGGCTTTTAAAAAATAGATTATTAGTACTTATGAGATATGAGTAAATACTATAGATAATATTAAAAAATTGCCTTAGGTTCATTTGTCATCTGGAGGTTTTCTTTTCCTTCTTAATTTTTTTTTCTGTAGTTATAAAATGTATTCCCCAATTTTAAAGTAAAAAAAAAATCATAAGATTATATACAACTTGTCAACCAAACAAATTGTGGACCTGTTTTGGGGAGCATAAGAGGAACACAAATAATTTTAAAATATCTTTCTTATAATCTGGCAGTGAGCAGCATGCTTTATTTTTTTTAATTGCTATCATCAATAGTGCTTGGTCCCAGGCCTCCAAGGACTGGGATCATAAATTGGTAAATGAGTATGCCTACAAGTGAGGTCATAAAACTCAAGTTTCAAGGCAGGTGGCAGTTGTGCTAATAAAATGTTTAGGGAATCACTTGTGACTAAAATGGGCTTAATGTTCTTCTTTACTTGTTTGTCCTGGTGGCAGGTCAGTTTTGACCCAGATAACAGTGGTACTGTTCACCAGACTTCGTGGATCTTGGTTTTTGATGAACTATTACGATGTTATTTGAGTACAGTGTAGAAGTGGTACACGTTGTCATTCCTCAGGTACATAAGGAAATGTGTTTGATCTGCTCTTATACATCAAGCAGACAGGTGACAGCCTGTTCACAGGACTAAGCTTTTCAAAACTGTAAAACTAAAACTCGAGACTGGGTTTAAAACCTACTTTTGCATCTAACAAGCTGTGTAATTTTCTTTAGATAAAAGACCCAGAGACTTGGGGGCAAGGATATTGAATGTGTTTTGAAAAAATAATGCAACAATAGAATTACAAGGAAACATGACGTCCCTTTTGGGCATTTGTATTTAGCCATACAAAACAGTGCGTGACGGGTTAATTTTACATGGCGTTGGTTAATTGGTTAATTTTCTTTCTGATGTTTTTTTTTCCTCTGGGGAAGTTTAGCCAAGAGAATATGAACCCATGTTTATTCCATTGACTGCCAATCTGGAGTCTATGTAAATAACTTATTAGTAAGATTACCTCTACTGTTTATCCTGTTAGTGTCTTAAACATTACATTATCACACTCAGCTCAGCTTTTCAAATCTAGGCATGTTTCTCTGGATTTTTCTTTTTTAATGACAATTTTCTTCTCATGCTATTTAACTTATTTAATAACTTTCTTTTCAAAATGCTTTAAATCATTTTCCAGGATTATTCTTAAGTCTAAAGTTGATCATATTCTTGAGGCCTTTATTATGGTTCAGATCCATCCCTGGAGCAACACTTGGCTGGGAGCTTTGATAAGTCATGTTACCCTTTTCTCCAAACATCTATGAATTTGCCAGCACACCCTGAAATGTACCGTGAGTGCTGCGCTGTTATTCTCTGTAGACACTGAATCAGGCATCTGTCCACAGATATTTCCTTATTCACATATGTGTGTGTGCACACACATACACGCACATATAAACACGACCTACACACACATACAACATACACACACACTGTGTACAAAAGCCGTGCTCTGTTTTGGATGTGAATAGAATTCCAGTTTTTCAGTTAAGGCTATCAAATTATTGCCCCCTTTACCCTAGTTTTGTCCCATATAGATCTTAAAAAAAAAAAAAGTTATGGTACTTTAAATAGCTTCATTACTTCTTCCTTGAAAAAAGAGAAGACAGAGGAGTTTAAACCCAGTTGCTTGGAGCACAGTGGTGGGATAAATATTCCTTGAGTGGCAGCAAACAGCTCTAGGCTCTTTGAGTAGGATGATGTGATCCCATCATGGAATTTTAGGAAGTTTTGGAATTTTCAATTAAACTGCTCCATCTAGGGGTAGTTTCCCCAAAGCTATGGGGGCAGCTTGCCCAGATCCTTTTTCCACCAGGTCAGACAAGGTTAAGATGTGGGAGCAGTGCCAGGGGCTTGAGCTATTAGGTCCAGCTGTAAGATTTTATCTTCTGTATCTGTCTTGTGGGGTCACTCCGCCAACCCTTTGTTTTGATGATCGTTCCTAACATAGCAGACAGTTTTCCTCTGGGGACGATCTACACAAATATCATAGGCCCCCATTTTAGGATAATTTTTAGCTGACAGCCTCTCAGCATCTTAGGAGGTCTAGCTATGTGAGCGTATGGTCTTCTTTTTGCAATAATAAAACAATAATGGCGGAGCTTGTGATGATTGCTGATGTTTACTGAGTGCTGTTCCAGTATATTTGATTATATTCATTTATTTAATTTATTAATTTGTCAATTTATTTTATATAGTATATATTAATTCGTTGATTTATATTAATTTATTAAAATTTTACCACAGTCCTATGAATCAGTTATTATTAATCCCCTTTATACAGATGGAGAGACTTGATCCATAAAAAAGTGTAAATATCTTGCATGAGTTTATACAACTGGGAAATGGCAGAGCTGGGACGGCATATAGGCTGTCTTACTCCAGCGTGTTCTCTCTTAATCACTGTGCTATATGTATCCTAACCAGTGTGAAAAACTTTCTATTTTATAATAGTGAAACACAAGAGAAATGAAGTATTACAAAGTAGTTGCCGTGGTGGGTCCTGTAGCAACGGAAAATTTTATGCAAAACCCTTTTTAATCATAATCTTTTTTTTTTTCCCCACACGTAGCCCATTTGGTATTGATTCCTTGTCTCTTGATCATAAGTAATCAAATGGAGAGAAGAAACTCATCAAAAAATGTTTGCTAATGTCTCTCAATATCTGGTAAATGCTGCCCAGCCTCCATGGTGGCAATCATGCTTTCATTTCTGTACCACTCACTGGATTTCCTTCCCTCTTCTTTATCCTATTTCTACCTCATCAAACTATACCAAAATTGCAGGTGAACATAGTTCTTTGGAAATTAGCTGTTTATACCTGTGCAAAATATTATTTCCTTCCGAGTACCCAATATCTCAAATTTCTGATCAGCTGCAGACCTAACTTTCAGGAATTTTCTCATATGTTTGAGTTTTATCTTTCTATTCTTGGTTCTGGAATAGTATTTCTTTCCTCCTGCTTTTAAATCTCTGAACCATATGCCAAATCTCCATAACTCTATATATTGCTTAATAGTGTAGGGCATACATGTTACAAGACTTAATTTGTTGGTGTTCTTTGAATATTTTATAGAGTTGCTTTATCAGCCAATGTCATATGTTTCTCTCTTAAAAAATATAAAGATATCTTTACATTTTATCTCATTGTTTTTAGTTAATTACATTTGAGAAATTTAAGACTAACATTTCAGAAAATATTTTAAATGTTTAAATATAGTAGGTTAAGCTATTAGAAAATAGCTAAATTCATAAATCATACATTTTCCAAATATTCTAACATAAAAATTCATTCCGTTGAGAAAAGGAGTTAAGAGATTTGAGGGCTTCAGGTCTATAAGAAGGCTGTATTTCCAGCAGAATTTAAAATAGCAAAATAGCTTTTATTATTGAAAGTTAGAATAATGATTCAAAAAAAAAAATCTAGAAACTCTAAGTGAATCTTGAAGTACACTTGGACTGGACCAAAGTGAGTGAGTTAAGACGACTAAAACAAAAATAAATTGCCGTATGGCTCACAACATCGACAGCAGACCGAAAAAGACAGTGCTGAGAAGGCACCTATTACAATAAAACAGATGTTTATTCCTACAGTGGAGCAAAACAGCTTAAAAATGCTTTCAGTTCTATTTGCTGATTGCCATTATGTTATAACCAACTGTGGTCCATACTGCATTTTTAAATTAATTGATTTAACATTTTAGAAAACAATTTTTGTTGGTTTTTCAGTAGTGTTCTCGTTTGCAGTTGCTGATTGCTAAACTTTCAGGAACTTTGAGAATCAGTTGCTAAATCTCGCCATTATTAAAATTTAAGCGATATAAACTTACAGATAAATTGGGTCAGAAATACTACAGATTCACTACTTCTTGAATACTTACTACATTTTACTATTACCTATGTCTTGAGTTTGTATTTTGTATCTGTATAGTAGAAATACTATGTAATGGTGTGCACATGTCTTTCCAACTTCACATTCAGTGATACCACGTTGCTCATTCGAAATTGGATAGTAAGGATCTTTACACCTCAGAAATCGATGAACTCTACAAATTGACACCCTCCAACCCTCCCGCCCCACCACCGTCTAGAACTGGTTGTTAAACATTGCACACCACTGGCTTTCCTACAAATCAAATTAATATCATGAAATTTTACTTCATAATATGAAATCGGTATTTTCAACATTCATAATAAGCATTAACAGGAGATTAATTGGACTTTATGATCAAGAATAGTTTTATTTTAAAAATCAGAAACAATAATTAGAATTAATAGATAAACTTGATGCTTAATGTCAATTAATTAACAGGTGGCCAGCCAGCAAATACTGCCGAGCTCTGTGATGTTGGCTGCAGTGAGAAGTCCATTAGAAACAGCTGTAAGTCAGTTTCCAGTTGTGTTGTATGATGTTTTTCTGGATATTGTCCATGATATCATATAAAGAACCCATTTTGGAGGACCGAATGGGTCTGGAGAAATTTTTCTCAAACTTAAATAGAGTTTGCTAAACTGACAGAGTTTGCTTAGCTATCGTTCTGCTTTCTCTCACATAAGTGGTGAATTTTACAGTTGAATACGTCTCCACCGTTAGCTTGACTCTTATGAAATTTAGAAACAAATATGCCAGCCCCCTTAAACAATGGCCCAGGGGCATGATCTGCATTTTTTTAAATTACATTTTTGAATTTCTGAATTTGTATTTATTGTTTGTTAATGGAGGTACTAGAGATTGAACCCAGGACCTTATGCATGCTAAGCATGCACTCTACCAACTGAGCTATACCCCCCACCCTGATCTATATTTTTGTGTATCAGCTTTAACATTGGCTCTATTTTACTGTCCTATCTTTATTTTCTGTTTTATACTCTTTATCTGTTTTTAGTGGGTCTATGTGAAGCTGACTAGGATCCCTTAGGTGGGAATTTCCCCTGCCACCCAGCCTCATGGATCTACTTAACCTGATGTAACCTCACTCTTGGCCACAGGTGATTGAGCCCAGACCTAACCTGGACCAAAGGAGTCTCTTTCCTTTGGTTTGGACTTGGGGCAGAGGGAGGCAAGTCAGTTGCTCTTCAGAGGCTTCTAATAAAATTAAAAATTGGTGCACTCGATGACCCTGTCGGCCTACCTTGTGGGCCAAGAACAAAGGAAGGCAGTCAATAGTGAGAAAGCAGGCCGCAGTTAAGAAACACTAAGAGAATGTGTCGACCACATTTGGTTTTGTGTCCACTTGGTCCTGAGGCAGAGCTGCATTCCTGTATTGACTCTCTGAGCCCTCCTCAAATCCTTATAACAAACATTCTTTTAGGTCATTACTTCTAGGTGCTTTCTTTTTACTTGCAAGCAAAAGATTACTGACAATACACTAAATTTTATTCCATTATATGTATTTTTCTTAGATAACTCTGTCTACTGGTAATGAGGTAGATGTAAATAAATCAAATATTTATAATCAGCGCTCTGTTATTCTACTGTCTTATATTAACAAAGTTTTCCAAGTGATATTGAGGGAACCACTGTAGGAAGACAAACCTAGCTACTTCCCAATCAAGTACAGGAAAAGTTCTCTATTTTGCTATTCATAGTGAAGAAGAAAATGTTTTTGTAATTTTGCTTTGTGACTCAAAATTTTACAACCTCCACCTCAGCTCCTCCGTCCTTGCGTAACCCCCACTCCCCCTATCTTACTTAGTGTATTGATTTTCTATTGCCTCCGTAACAGAATTCCTGCAAATTCAGTGCATTGATACAACGCAATTTATTATTTTAAAGTTCTATGGTTCAGAATTTGGTTACAGATCTCAACAGACTAACAGCAAACTGTTGGCAGATTGGGTTCCTTTCTGAGGCTCTAGGAGGGAATCTGTTACCTGTTCATTCAGGTTGTTGGTAAAATTCAGCTCCCTGTGGATACAGGTCTGAGATTCCAGTTTCCTTACAGGCGGTCAGCTGAGGAGTGGCCCAGCACCTAGAGGCCATCTGCACCTCTTGGCTCGTAGAATCCTTTCTTCCGTCTTCAAAGTCAGCAATGGCAAGTGGAGCCCTCCTTACCACGTGTCTCTCTGACCCACTCCCCTGCCTTCCTCTGAGGTTTCCAAAGACGCGTATGATTAGATTGAGTCCACCTGGGATCCCGCATCTCAAAGTCCTGAACCACAGTCACATCAATAAAATATCTTTTGCCATGTAAGGTAGCGTAGTCTCAGGTTCTGGGAGTTCAGCCATGGACGTCTTTGGGGGAGGCATTATTCTGCCGCACTTGTCTTTGGATTTCTGCCCTTGGGTCATAATGTGGATTTTTCTGTTTCACCCATATAAATGCAAGGGGCCCATTATGGCCAGTGCTGGCAGTCTGTCAGTGACATAATGCACGGTTTGGCCCAACAGGGCTGATTCTCACAGGGTTATGCTTCTCTTATCTGCCTCTCCTTCTGTCCAGCAGCGGCTATTGGCACTAAACCCCACGCACTCACGCAGCCTAGAGATTACACTCACCACTATTGATTAACTTGAAACTTGCTAAATCCTTTTGCTTCCTTATCCATCATTCCTTCCAAATCTATTTCTTCCTCTTCCAGTGCTCTCAGCTGATATCCTCGTCACCTCTCCCCTGAAGTCCTGAAACATAATTATTCTCTCAGCCTCATATTTCGAAGTGTTCTCCAATACGTTCCCAGCTGTTTTCCTTTAATGAAGCTCTTATCATCTCTTGTCTTACATAGTTTGATGGCTCTTTATAAACAGTGAGAGTTGTCTATGACCTGACTCCTTTCTATTTGTTTATTTCCATCTTCTTTGTTCCCTTTCTCACACCCTCAACCTATGTATCCCTACTTCTTTCTGTCCCCTGTTTTACCTGAGCATAGACTGTTTTCCTTCCTTTCAAATTTCTGGTCATATTCCTCATTCTGAAACCCTGCCATTCTCTTGGTAAACTGCTGTTTTACTTGTTAAAACTTAATCTAACCCTTCTCTGCACTCTTGGTAGAGTTGCTCATGTCCTCTGAGCCACCACTGTACTTGATAAGTACCTCTTTCTGACATTCTTCATACTGCAAGAGATATTTTACTTTTTTAAATATGTGTGATTCTACTTTTGGATTTTACCCCCTTGAAGTTGGTTTCCATGTCCTTTTCGTCTTTGTGTACCAACCAACCTAGCACACAGATAGCACACAATAGTGCCAAGTGATGGACCTACAGAAGTAACAAGATACGAAAAACCAATTTGGGGAATACATATTTCAGATCCAAACTTTTAGGTATCTAATTAGTGCTGGTCTGGAAACTAAACCAAAAATTCAGATTTTCCTAACAGTAGAACTTTTTTAGCAGTTGGAAAGATAGAATCTGTGTCTTTGGAGAGTTTAAGCACCAAATGATGTTAAGGTTCCTGAAGACTTTAGAGTTACTGCATAAACATGTTACCACCCATAAAGGATTTACATATTCACAGGAAGCCCATTTTTAATGCTTTTTCATTATATCAGTTATAATTAAACTCCTTTATATATGTAATCACGTGGCATGGTACTCGAGACAATGTATTATGGTTCTATGTAAAACCAGTCCTACAGATCTGTACTTCTCCCTGGCTCTGTTAGTACTTAATCGGTTTCTGGCCACCCACTGAGCTGGCCTGGAAGAAGCTGCCTTTTGATCTCTTTTATGAAATGACCTTTGAGGGCAAAAATAGATGAGAATAGACCTTAAAAGGTTTGTTATAAATATTCTGTTTGGCATCATGTATCTTTCCAAAATGCCAGAATAAAACACTTAACTAAAAAGGGTAACTTTAATGTCTTTGACAAATAAGGCTAAGCCCACCCTGATAGGCTGCTAATAATGTACACTGGTCAAATTTGCCGCAGAATCCCCCGCAACTGCCTCGTCTAGGGGCTAGCGGCAAGCGAGGATGAAGAAACCCCTTCCACACTTGATTACAATACCAGAGCTGATCTTTTATTATTTTAGTGTCCCTTTTGCCCTGTAATCCTCAGTCTTTGCAGTCTGTGTAGTCAGCCAATGCTCCCATCTGTCATTAGAAGCAACATATGTACTCAGAAGGGAGGAACAGCTCGTATTAATGATGCCAACCTGCTCTGTCCTTCTTTAATCAGAAAAGGCTTATATAAAGCCTGCGTAAAGGGTGCAGGTGAAGACAGCTTATGACTGCTAAATGTAACGGGTCCTGAGACTATTAAAATATGTTTTTTTTTTATTAAGGCTAGATACAAGAACAGCAACTCGGATGAAATACTGTGAGATTTTTCTTGAAAAAAATTATGTAAGGAGGATTGATTCCTTCTTTCAGTGTTTAGATCTCTGAATCAGATTAGCCAGCCCACTCTCCATCACTTACTCATTCAGCAAACACTTACTGATGACCTACTATGTAAGAGGCACATGTTGCTAGAAATAGAACAAGGGTCTAAAACTCTCCAGTGATTTATGCTTTATATTCTCACTGTTACAGGTCAAGGTTTCTGTAATCCTTACAATGCACAACTGCTGGATTTTCTTTGTGTGCTTATTTCCATCTTTGACTTCTTCTAGAACTGGCTTTTCTTTCAGTTTATTTTTGACCAAATGACCTGCTTTTGTTGAAGAGGGGCCTACAAGATATAGACCCTCGATTGTACCATCTCTGAGAAAATTGTACCATCTCAAAGAAATTTTGTAAGGAGGTTCATGTTGGGATAAAGAAAAGTCTTGTCAGGCAGAAAGTTAATGCGATGTTAAAGGTATAGCAAAGACCAGAAGTGTCTGAAATGACTTAAAGGCCTGAACAAGAAAATCAGAGGGAAATGAAGCTATAAAACAATTAAATCATTCACAATAAAATACACGAATGAAGAGAGGAATGCTAAAGCAGAATGTAGATCTATAGATACTTCATACCTGATCTAAGAAAAGATGACAGCAACTCTAAGAAAAGTTACACCCACACAAACTTCTCTCTCTCTCAAGATACACCAGGGAGGAAGGCTTATGTAACTGTAGGAATGAACAACAAATTAAGCCGAAGAAGAAATAAAAGTTGAGAGCAAGGAGGAGGAATATGAGAACATAAAAACTATATTAGGTAAATGTAAAGATAAAGATAAAAATTCTCATTTAAAACAAGTTAAAACTTTGAAACTATAAGGTACCTATCCATAGAGTGCAGCAAACGAGTCAATTATTTGACCTACCTAGAAAGGCTTTATAATTTCTTTAAGAATATATATATATACACACACAGGAATTTTGGAGAAGGCCTATTTAAATTTTATTCCATTTTTTAAATTTTAAATGAATAAGTGATAGTTTGCTAACTTCTGAAATGTTATTTTTAATGTGTATAAACTTAGAAATGTCTTAAAACACATTATGAATTCTAATCAGTAATAATACATTTAAAATTTTGAAAAAAGTTGAAATAATTACTTGTGATTTTAATATGCTAATTTAATCAAAATACCATAAATATGTTAATTTAAATGCATTAACATTTGAAATATTAATGACATATTATTTATTATCGATTAAGTGTCAGAGACCTTACCTGTATGATTTCTGATAATAATTTATGATGTCACTATTCTGTCTTTTATATATATTTGAATAATCTGTGTCACGAAAGTTAAAGATTTCTTGTGACAGTAGTCATATATTCCACAGAAGATGGAAATTAGCCTCTAAAAATTTATTTATTTAATGTGCTTAATAGGTGGAAAGAAGAGAACAGTAGAAAGTTAGCAAAAATCAGCACGGGCTGATTTACAACTTATGACTCTATTTCACAGAAATAGCTATTGCTAGGAACTTAGAGTATATTCTTTTCTTCCCAATGAACACAATGTCTCTATATTTGTACTTTTAAAGTAAAACACACTGTACAATGTGTGCTGTTTGTGTTTTCTATTCAATATATCATGGATATATTTTCAATTTCAACAAAATAATGGCTGAATAGGTTCCGTATTTTTAATTGTATCATAATTACAAATGTATCGATGAGCATTATACTGTTACCAACTTTCCTGTCTCCAACCATTGTCTTCTATATATATTTATGTACATCCTTAGGCATGTTGAGTCAATATTATGCATGTTTAAATTGTTTTTACACATTGGTAAAAGTTGCTCCAAAGATTTTACTTATGCAGTCATAAGCCATATAGGACAGTTTTAATTTCCTAAACTCTGGACAATAACAGTCATTTCCATTATTTTTAATCTTTTATCCATCTGACTTTGGAAACAAATGTCATTTCCCATTAAAATTTCTAATTCTTATTTTTAACTAGTGGAGAGGTTAAACTTCTTTTTAACCACAAATTTCTTAGTGTATTATAATGCTTCTTTTGTATAGTTTCTTGAAGTGTAATTGATGTACTTTAGTTTCAGGTGTACAACTAGCTCCTTTTTTCAACAAAGGTGTTTCTCTACTTTTTGTTTATTTGCAATAACCTTTATATATTAGTAATTTTACCTTTCTCATATATTTCAAATTTCTTTTTCCATTTCAGCATACAAACTGAAAAATTTTACATCTTTGTTATGCAGTGAACAAAATGTGTCCAACCACAGAACAATAGGGAAATTCTTGTTTTTCACTTTAAATTCAATTGGAAGAAAAAACGTCACGGCAACTGTTTCTGTATTCTCTTTTAAAATAGATCTCTGTAACACTTTGACTTAACTTAACATTTCCAAGGTACATTACACATTTGAGGATGGTTGAAGCCCAGTATTAACTAAATTACTTATGCCACTGTTAAATAACAAACTGTTTAAAATTTTGGATATTTTCAAAGAATTATAGAAATAAAAGATAGAGCCAAAATATATAGAATTTAACCTTTGAAAGACTTAAGTCTTAATCTCCTACTATGACATTTGATTTTAGAGACAGAAGGAAAATCTTGATCCTTAGAGATCAACCCACAGGTAGAAATGGCGACCAGTTGTCCTTTCCCCAGGATACCAAAAACCCGTATCAGTGAGATCATTGACATCGGTGTGATTTCATTTTACTTCTTTCCATGAGCGGTGTCTTTCTGTTCTGTTTTTATTTGCTGACAGCAGAAAATATGTCTACAGTTCATTCACATAATGAATGGGGTGGGAAATTAATTCTGTGGGGACTAAGATTGTTTGGTTTGTCATGAGACCTACTCGACATTTACGGCTTTTTCCCTTTTGTGCTATTCCAGTGCACTGTTAAAAGATTATGCCATAAATCCGAAAGCACGTTTTGCAAAGTTCATATCTGCATTTGCTACCTTTAATATTAATAGGAGTGTATCTTTAAAAGTGAGTAAATTGAGAAAGTGGCTGAAACTATAGTTTATAAAAGAAGATTAGTGGGTTTAATATGCACTGGAGAGTAAAAGAAAAATCTTATTACTGTATGGAGAAATTACCTCATAAAGAAGCTAATACAACAGGCTAGGGAGTAATTTTTAACAAGGTTTTTATGATGCGCAAGTGTAGGCAAGTTAATGAACTTATCTTTCTAGTTATTTTCAGATTGTAACAATGCTCTTCTTTTCTAGTTCTTGTGCTTTAAAAAGTAAAATACATTTAATCACCTACAATAAACCTAATTCATTACTTTCATAAATCAAGTGCAATCTTATACTGTACACTTCAATATCGTGGCAATAATGCTGGAAACCAGATCAGGTGCTAATGTTTATCCTGGAATAGAGCTAAAGGTAAGCTTGAAGCTTATTTATTATTTAAATTAGTGTCTCATTTTGACAGTGCACAGTCATTTTGGGAAGATTGGATTCCCTTTTCAGCCATCGGATGCAGGAAGTGGAGACAAAAGAATGAGAAAAATACTTTGTTTTAGTAATCACACACCTCTCTGCAGCACGGCCATTTAGTCTTTGAAGTTCATGCAAACAATTCTGAAGAACTGTACATTCAACAGACAGACAGCTTGGGGAGGAATCGAGAAATCCAGGATGTCCATCTGCCAGCACCTTGCATGGAATAGTTAGGGATTATTTAGGAAGAGTATGTCTGCACTTTCTCTTCTGCTCAAAGGCAAAAGACCAACCGCTGAATCCTTTAATTGTTGAGAACTTACTCTCCTGAAAATGTGATGAATTTCTGAAAATAAAGTGAAGAAAAAGGTAAATGGATAAAGAAATGGTCAGAAAAATAATTCCCTTTGTAATATCTGACTTAAATCAGATTTATGGTAACAAGTTCACCATCCGTCACTCCAAATTACGGTATACAAGACACACACACACACACACACACACACACACACACACAATAGCATCCAATTTTAATTTTCACTTTTCTTCAACATTGGAATATCAGAGAAAATGATTTGAATTAGAATGCCCAGTGTCAGAGTCTACATATGTGCCATGTTAGAATCAGTACTAGGTTTAGATGAAATGTTCTCTCTTAGATAGCAGGTGCTCTGCTTCTCCTGAATGTATCAACCTGATAACACAGCCTTTTATGGCACTGGTTAGGGTGCTCGTGCTCCGTCACCAAACCCTGGTCGCTTGGGTCGCTTGCAGTAGCTGTGCTGAATGTCAGTCTGTCTGCTGGACATTTCTTATCTCCTATCAATCTTCATCTGTCTCCCAACCAGTATTTTTCTGTCTTATACTTTTCTCTTGGCACTTTCTCTGCTAAATCACAGTGGGTTGTACTGAGTTTAAGTAATTCATGCTACAGTACTAGCCACCTGACAGATGACCATTTACAGACAGTGAAATACCTGTTTCTTTGTAATCCTCTTGCATGATGCTGATCATAGCAAATTCAGGCATGCTAGCAGGCTAGTGGTGACTGTACCATGTCTTCATCAATGTTATTTAAGGTGTCCTTAAATTACCACGTGCAGGTAGCTGCCTCCTCTCAGTTTTTGGGAAGCTGACGTTGCCTGGTAATTAACGTTATATAATAGTGAAGTATGCCTGTGTTTAAAAATATGTTTGCTGCACACAAAGTAATTTATAAAATACTTTGTAAAACTGAATATATGTTGCTAATACACATTCCATGTGTCTATATTTGGAATAAACATAAGTAGAACAATAATGAACTTACTTATTGAACCTAAGAATTCACTGAATTTATTCTGCCTAGGGATTGGTCTCTGAGTTGCTGAAATTAGATCTCTTACATGATAGCCAAATAATGGCAACCCAACCAACCCAGTTTTCAAAGGTAATAACCTGGTACAAGGGGAGAATTTCTTGACGCCAGACTATTATTGTTATGATGAAATATGTATGCACTGATGTGTTTTTCCATACTGAGGGACTTTACTACCAAAGAAATTTGTGGCTGTTGGAAAGAGTTTGATAGATTATATGTGTCTCCTCCCAAGGTCTTGGAAGATCAGTCAGTGGTGGGAAAAGTGTCACAGTAACCTAGAAGGCAATCCGGAATGCTTGATCTCACTCTGGAGATTTGTTTGGGTTGCTGAATAAAATCCCACAGTCAGCATTGAACTGAGATCTCTATATGTATGTTCATCTTTATGCTCTAAACCATTGATTTTTTTTCTCTTAGTCTCCCTGGGTAACTCCTCTCTAAATTGTCAAGACCATCGTCCTGTGGTTGTTCTTGTGTTTTAAGGGAATGGATATTTTTTGGCGTGTCCTTTCTCCTAAACCAGATTCAGAAAATCCCTCACAAGAGATGGGATATGTACACTGGGATGATGGGCAGGAAGTGGACAGGAAACTGAAGAGGTAGTAGGTGTGTGCTCCAGGACTGACCGTCAGGGGAGTTGGAAATGGAGTTGGTCACTGTGGTTTTGGCAGTGAGGATTGGGCCGGGCTGGATCTCAGCCAGAAGAGATAAGGGCACTGGCTGGTGAGGTTTGAGAGAGACGGTGTTCGGATGTGGCTGGGAGGAGCTGTCTAAAGCCTCCGGAAATCAGAGAGGTAACTAGTCAGTAGATGGATAAATGCCTAATGCAATGCTGGGGACTTTCTCAATAACAAAATTTAATTCTTATGTAAAATCAATAACCTTCATTGTTTATCTCTTAATTCAAAAGAAGTTAATTTCTGAATTTGGGGTGTTTAGGCTTTTAAAATTTTTCTCCCCTGCCTTTCCCTGCTTTCCCACCTTCCCCCTCCTTCTTTTCCTTCTTGCATCTCTCTCTTTCTTTCTTTCATTATAAGCAACACCAATTGCTGCTTAGGATACATTCTAGAATATAGTTGCTGAATCACTGTGTATTTTACAAATCAAAGGCCTTTTGAAATTAATTAATTAACTAAAAAATTTAAACTGAAGTACAGTCAGTTTACAGTGTGTTCATTCCTGGTGTACAGCATAGGGATTCAGTTATACATATATAGATATATATTCCTTTTCATATTCTTTTTCATTATAGGTTATTACAAGATATTGAATATAGTTCTCTGTGCTAAACAGTAGGACCTTGCTGTTTATTTTATATATAGTAGTTAGTATCTGCAAACCCCAAACTCCCAATGTATCCCTCCATCTCAAAAGGCGTTTAATTTTTTAAAAAATGTCCTTCACAAATATTCTAACAACTTGCTCTCCCTCCAGCAATACACGAGTTCCTATTTCTGCATCCTTTCTTTCATCTATGGTGGGTATTACCACTTACCAATACTTTTGGTAATTTGATAGGTGTAAGCTAGGTGTCAGAAGTAGTACTCATCAAAACTCAGTGTTTCTCAGAAAATGGACTAGAATTTCCCATGATCTGTTAAAAGAGGGGGCAGTGCCCATCTTTCTGAGGAATAATTTTGTATTCTATTTCCTTGAATTACCAGTTTTACTTGAGTAATTCATCAAGATTCTCTATTTCTTTCTGTGACAAAAAAATACCTATCAATATGATAATTTTCATTTTCTGGTTTTCTAGTCATTAAAAGAGGCCTCATCTATGGTCACATTCTGGCTTTGAAATGAACTAACTGCTTTTAGGAATTCCTTTTTCTTTTATGCCCTTTCCTTGCACAGTGGTGTCATCAGAGGCCCCTGACTTTTTGTTGCCCTTACTTTTCTACAAGCTGTTCTGAGGGCAGTCAATTTAAAATGTGGTCATGTGTGTAAGGACTAGGGTCAGCTGATGTTCATCATGTGTGATTGTCCCCAAAGACAGCAAATATCTCGGAGGTAGTTCACTTGTAATAATGCTATTCAGGGCTAAGCAGCATACATGCATATGTGTAAGTATGTGTGTGTTTTCGCTGAGAGTGAGGGTGAGGAAATAGTGAATACATAAATACACGTGTGAATGAAAGACTTAATATGAAGTGGTTTGTCTTTTTTTCCCTTGAAATGTAGTGTTACTACTTTATTTGCAATATAAGAAAAAATAAGAACAGTTCACCCATGACATTTTTCCAGTTTTTGGAAATGTGACTTTAACAGATTTCATAGTTTCATCATCTAGTCCTGCTTTACAAGTATGTCACATCTGCCCCATGTGTCTCCAGCTCTGCAAAGTCCACGCCATGCGCTTTGCCCGAAAGCTGTTAGGAGCCTGCTGAACATACTGGCTCATGAACATGTGGTGTGTGTTACCTAGCTTGTTTCTGTTAATGTATTCCACATGCCCTTGGCCCATTTCATGAAATAGTTTCCTTTATCTATTCTATTTGTCTCTATTTCCTACTGTTCTGAATACAGCCATTCACTTTCATGTTATTTGCCACCGAGAATATTTAATATAAATGTTTTCCTTTCATAAATATACTTTACATATAAATAATGGTACTTTCAATATTGTTCCGGACCACAGAGGGCTAATCCTCCCTAAACCATATGGTATAAATAGTTGAACTTAAAATATAGGCTTTAAAGACAAGTATTCGATCAGCAGGGAAACAGTCTAAAATCTGTTACTCATATAGACGTCAAGTAGCATCACACATTCTCATTTGCTATTAGCTGTTTTTTATTAGGAAACCTTTTACGTGGATGATCAACCATGTAAGAATTCCCAAGCACTTTACAAATCCATTTATTAAGCAGATTTGCCTAGAGTAGCTCTGAATAGCAAGCAAATGGAGGATGGATGTATTTATACACTAACATGGAGACACCAGCCCTTGTCCTTGGTGCAAACTGGAGCCCACACTCATCTGATAAGCGAATGAGTCATGCTAATCCGAATGGGCTCCTGATTCCTTCTCTGGACTGCAGCATAGTGCAGACTCTTCAGGTGTGAGGAGGGGACAGGGAAGGTCTGAACACTCTCCCTCCTCACCCTTCCTGAACTCAGAGGTTTCTATCTAAATTAGTGCCAAGAATCACTCAGCCCGAGGTGTCAGCCTGCATGGTCACGGACTGACTCAGCTTCTCAAGCGGCTTCTAAAAGTGCTGAGAAACCTGTCATTGAAGATGCAGCTGGAGAATATCCAGACACGGGCCGGGCTGACCTCCCCTAGCTCAGGACTGATCACGCGAAAGTGTCTGCCTGTCTGTGTTTGTCTCCAGCTCCTGGGCACCGCTTTTTCCCTTCCCACTCCCTGCGGCTCACAGAATGGCACAGAGAGAGTTCTGGCCTAGGGATCTGACAGGACCAGGAATAGCCATAGATCTGCCATGAACTGAAGGCAACTCTCTTCACCAGTTCATTTTCTACAACAGCTAGTGCACAATAACCCTTATTTTGGCTTTATTTCTAAGGATAATGTAGGGATAAAATTAGATAATGGCCATAAAGTTATTTTGGGAGTTTGTGTTCTTCAACTTTGTGCTTTTCTCTATGTACATTTTTTCTGCAATAAATATATATTACTTTTTAGTATAAAGGAACCAATACACTCTCTTTTTTTTAAAGTTCTACCTCCACGTGGTATGAACATATTCTAGAGACTTCACTGGAAAATAAAAATAGCAGTAATTAATGGTGGCAGCAAAGTGCACCTCAGTTGCAACTATACATGGAGTAGAATCTCAGCATGAGTTTATTTTTAAATATTTGAGAGATTAACCTATGTACATATTTAGAAAACACGTATTTTCTCAATCCTTACTGCATATTCAAGCAATCCAATATAATAAATAGTGTTAGCCCATAATACAGATGTCTGTCTGTTCCCTGAGGTCAGCGTTACTGATGAATCAATGTAGCCATGACATAGGAATTTGGGGAGACCAAGGAAGAGCTTAAGCGAGCTGCTGGCTTTGGGATGATGCACACTTTCCCAAACAGAGTAACAATGTCTTGGCACCTCTGTAATTTAGGAGCTGCTTGAGTCATTCCAGTACAGACCTGTAAGAAAGAAGAGTAAGAGCAGACAGGAGGAGCTGTCTTTCCCTTCCAAGAACTTGCTTTCCAGCCCTGTGAATAGTTCATCCCTTCATTAGTTGATCTCCAGCCCCGTGCTAGCCACCCTGGCACCAATCCTTGCCTTATGTTGTCCACAAGATGATTCTATTTGCATATCTTGCTTTCATTGCATTCAACATTTCCAAAGTCACATAGCTATCACATCTGGAAATGATATCCCTATATCAGTAGAGGCGTAGACACTGAAAATAACTATTGACATCGTAAGAGAAATGACAGGAAACTCATTGCTTTTTGGAAAGCATACATATGAAGAAAGAACCTGTCATCCTCTGGCCAAAAGTGACCCATTTAAGTGACAAGTTCGTTATATTTCTAATGGTATGTTAAATTGGCCTTAAGTAACCAGGTCACAAGGTTAGTAGAGGCCAGCATTAGTTGGAGAAGAGTTTTGAATCTCCTGAAATAATTATTTTCTTCCTTTTCACTACAGGTGCATGTATTTATTGTGAAAATTTTTTAAATGTGGAATTTTAAAATTTGTTCCTGTATTTTAAGCTCACTTCTGGGCCTGTGGTCCCTTCACACTTTTACTTCAAGACGTACCTCAAATTCTGTTTATTTCTGAGGTTAAAATTACCTTAGATCTTAATGGCATTGGAATCAACAATGGATGTTTCATTTCACAGGGCCCACAAACTTTTCCCTTCTACAGACTAAATGGAGAAGTGGATATGGCTTTCTCTCGAGACGCAGGGAAGAGACTAGTTTGGGAGTAAAACAAATAGGAGTAATTTCACAAGCAATGCTGATAAATACATTTTAATTACTTAAAGGTCATCTTGAATTTTAGATAGTGATGGAAAGTATGTTCATTCCTTAGTCTTCAAATCAGGACTCCAGCACCTAACCATAAATTTGCTAGGAAACTTGGAACAAAATATCTAATACTTGTTCCTGTTTTCTGTGCGCTGCTATCCACCATGGTTTGAAACATCAGCAAAATTTCTGATTTGTGTTTATTTCCTCTCCATAACCAGTTAGTCATCAAATAGCTTTGATTTCCCCTTTAGAATGCCTTGCTGTCTGTCCTTCATCCTTCACTGACAATGATATATCACTCCAGACTAAATCCTTCTTACTTCCAATATCAATGACTGAAACACACTATTTGATTAAATAGCCATGTGATGGTGCAATATGGTGATAGACCATTGCTCTATCATGGAATACAAATGCCAAAACTAATCACAGACAATGAAAAAAAATTAATAATGTAATTATGACAGAGAAACTGAGGCAAAGGTAGAAATAAAATATTTCAAAATAAAACTAATTATCTTAGCAGTTGTAATGTTTTTCAGTATATGAATGTGCTATCTTACAAAACTGATGTTTTTGGAGGTGTCCAGAAAATGGTACTTTTAGGCATTTTTAAAATATCAATTGTGATGTTTCTGATCAATTTGGGTCAATTTGGACAGAGTCTTATAGTCCTGGTTATTCAATATTACTTTGTTTGTTATAAACATCCATAATACTGGACAGGAGGGAAGGGGGCAGGGCACAACCACTAAAAGAATGATGTAGCCACTGAGAATATGATATAAACTGGTTAGAACCAACTCGGCCCAAGGTGGCAGAAGACCTGACTTCCAAGAGACCTTGAGCCTCATAATGGGCTCATTGTAATACATTAGCATGCTAAATGACACACTCACAGGCACCTTGACTGTTCCCAGGCTGACCATAAAAGGCCCCAAAATGGGCAGGGGCCCAGTTCCTGGAAATCCCTGCCCCTTCACCCAAACAGTAGGAATAATCCTCCCACTTGTTAGCACGTGAAATTAGCCAGCCCATAAAAACTAATTAGTCCTGTTCCTCAAAAGACTAGGAATAGACTTACCATATGACCCAGGAATCCCACTCCTAGGCTTGTACCCAGAAGGAAATCTACTTCAGGATGACACTTGCACCCCAATGTTCATAGCAGCACTATTTACAATAGCCAAAACATGGAAACAACCTAAATGTCCATCAACAGGTGACTGGATAAAGAAGATGTGGTATATTTATACAATGGAATACTACTCAGCCATAAAAACTGACAACATAATGCCATTTGCAGCAACGTGGATGCTCCTAGAGAATGTCATTCTAAGTGAAGTAAGCCAGAAAGAGAAAGAAAAATACCATATGAGATTGCTCATATGTGGAATCTAAAAAACAAAAACAAACAAACCAAAAACTAATTAGTCCTGTACCCTGAAGCTGCTCTCGCTTCAGAGAGGGACTGCCTTCTGTCTATGGAATGTGTATCTCTCTAAATAAACTTGCTTTCACTTTACTGTGGCTTACTCTTGAAATCTTTCCTGAACAAGAAAGAACTTACTCTCTGGTAACAATACTGACACTGAAAAGTATGGGAGGTGCCAGAGGATGGCCATGTCCCAGGTCCCAGGCAAGCCCCTGAGTTGCACCCCGCCAAGTGAGGGTCCTTGGCTTTACGTAGGAAAGAATTCAAGAGCAAGCCATATTTGAGTAAAAGTAGATTTAGAGAGGTGTTCACTTCATAGACAGAATGCAGGCCATCAGAGGATGGCCAGAGAGAGAGAGAACAGAGCTGGGAGGCATGGTATTGTGAATCTGTATATGCTAACAAGCGAGAGGATTATTCTAACTACTTTGGGGAAGGGGTGGGGATTCCCAGGAATTGGACCACTGTCCACTTTTGACCTATTGTGTTTAGCCTTGGAACTGTCATGGTGACTGTGGGTGTGTCATTCACCATGCTAACACATTACAATGTGTGTAATGTGGCTCAGGTCCTGCCATCTGGGGCCTCAAGGTCTACTGGGAGTTGACTTTTCTGCCATCTTGGTACTAATTGCTCTCTCATTCCTTTAATGTTTGTGACCTGCCCCCTTTCCTCCTGCTCAATACTACTAATGATAGTAATAATAAAATATAATTTATTAACTGAGAAGCCTGTAATTCAATTTCAGTTACTTTATCACCTCTTTTTATACTGCTTTAATGCTGTCATTTACCACCAGAGTAGATATGTCAAATGTGTGCATGATTTTGAGGGAAGCACAGTATTTAGTTCTGTGTTTTGTTGGTAGTTTTAGCAAAAGGTAGAGTTGGGAGAAGATGAAGAAATACATAGCAAAAATAAGCTGAGGAAATGTGAGGTGAATTCTTATAAAATTTGGTATTGGCTGTAACATCAAAAGAAGGGACAACGTTTGAAAATTAAAAACTATTTTTATTTTTCTAAATATAAAACTTTAGTTATGCATCCCTCTGCCTGGGAGCATGTATGTGTAGAGATTAGATATGTTACAGAAGTCACTAAGAGAAAACAAATGCGAAATAGGATTACACATCAAGACAGTAGCTTCATACACTAGGCTTTTGCCTTGAAAGAGGATTTTCCAAATTCCTTATTCTCCCATTAACTGATCAAAAGCTGAGCATTGAGCTCCGGGGATTTTTAGTACAGAACAGATTCTCTTTAGGATCCGGACAGCAAAGCCAGGAGACTTACCACTGCTGAGCAGAGGTCTATGGTTTAGGATAACTTAAAGAACTTGTTTACCTTGGAGGAAATGGGAAGAGGGGAAAGGAAGAGAGAGTCAGGCAGTCATGAATCTGGGGCTTTGGCTTAAAGGAGAAAAAGACTAAATAAGGTAGGATGAACTCAATGGCAGAAGTGTGCTGGGAAGGCAGTCTTGAAGAAATCCCAGCTTTTCAGCATTGTGCAAAGAAAATATTGCTGCCATTTTTTTTATGTCAATAGTATTTTACCATAGATTGTATAGAGCGGTGCATGTGGATTTCAGTCCCTAGTATCATTCATCCCTAGTACATGGTGGATACTACAAAACAAAGTGATGAATTGAATGATTACGTAACCTCACGTTAGGACTCTCCCTATGTATTACCATTACTTTTCCTAAATCATCACAGAGAAAAATGTTATGTATCCTTTTGTTATGTTGACTTGGTAATATTTGCTCTTGAAACAAAAAATGTATAATGTAAACAATATTTATAGATCAGTTCTAAAAATGTAGTGGGATGAAAATATGGAAGTTTTAAAAATAAATATAGGGAATTTTGAAAATTATTTTGGGGGAAAAGGGAGGATCCTTTTCTCTTCAAAGACAGGAAGTATCTGAAGAAAAAGCCACTGCCCAGCATTTTGTTAACTATTCTCAACCGATGCCAATTTCCAAGCTCAGGCATTCAGATCATTGCCAAAAGTTGTGAGCATGGAGAATTCCACGATACCGAGTGAGCACTGCACAGACTTCTCATGAGCCCTTAATGACAACCAGCTTCCCAAAGTGCAGGAAGAGCTCAGACCAGAGCAGAACTATAACGTGATTCAATGGCACCATTTACCATAAGAATACAATTTTTAAAACGAGCAAAAGTATCACCAGGGAGATTTTACAGGGGTTTCACTTGACTATAATCTATGGGACAATACTGGCAGCATGAGTGCCCTTTGCCTACAAGTTTACTCTGTTTCCTTCCTTCTGTCCCCGACATCCTTCTTTCTTTTGCCTCATTCTGATGCAACAGGACACAGGCAGCAAGCGACTCAGGGGACTGCACTGCAAAGTGAAGTCAGGCTAGAATGGAATGAAGTGTTAAAGGTTTCTCTTTAAAATTCATCGGACATTCACACCCAACTTTACAAATCAATGATCAGTGCGAGCAACACTTCAATCACGGAAGTGAGGAAATGCATTAATGGGTGTCAGAAAACAGATTAAGAGGGCATCACCCCAGAGCCAGCAGTCCTGTGAAGTGACAAAATTCAACTGTGAGAGAGTTCTTGGAGAGTCACCGTGTCTGTTTCTAAACATTTTTCACTGCAAACTTCTACATCAAATATTTGACCTTCATTACTGATCCCTTCACTCATATGTTATTATTGGTATTATTTATTATTATTCTTTGTGATAGACCTAGAGATCAATTTTTGAGATAAAAGAAAATTTGGATTTTAATTGTTTTACATTTGCATTCAAGGCTTCAGTAGAGGTTGAAAGGAGTAAATTATGTTGGAATAAATGGAATAGATTTAGGACTAGGAATGGTAAATTCAAATCATGTATAGGTTTTCATACAGAAGAAAGGGGAGTTGGGGGTGGGGAGAGCCATAGGAAAATTATAGGCACCAAGTAAAATGCAGAGACCACAGCACGAATTTCATGGTCTGGTCCCTGCCTACTTCCCCAACTTCATCTTCTCCCATGTAGGGCTGGCTTCACAGGCCTGGGACACACAGACCTCATGTTGGATTTAATGCTTTGTTGTTGCCATCTAAAATTGTTAATTTTACCTTTCAATTTGTGATTTGTAAGTGAAGTCCAATGAGACTCACCAAGTTCAAGCTCGTACTACTCGCCACACAATGGGCCAATAAATCGAGAGATAAGTTGTTAGGGCAAGGAATAATGACTTAATTCAGAAAGCCAGGAGACCAAGAAGATGGTTGGACTAGTGTTCCAAAGAATCATCTTGCCTGAGTTAGAATTCAGATTTCTTTTATATTAAAAGTTGAGGGAGTAAAGTCAAACGTTTCCTATTTCTGGTCAGCATCTGGAGGTGGGGTGTTAATTTCTCCCTACCGGCAGCCATTCACAGGTGGGCCTGGTTAGGAGGTTTCCTGTGAACCAAACAAAGAAGTTTTAGCTTAATGCTCATTACCTGGGAGGCAGGGTTCCCAGAGCTGGGCTATTATGTGTAATTTAAGCTTATGGGCAACATCCCTTCTGTGATTAACAAGCAGTAGAACACACAGGTTAAAGTAAAAGAAACAGACCCAGTATTGAGTCAGATTTGTCCTCCCCTATTGCAAGACAGCAGAACATGCCCACAGACAGGGGAATGTGTATAATGTGTGGGCCTACAGTTCTTTGATGCCTCAGTTTGATACGCCCTATGAGCACAAACTTCCACTGGATTCAGGAGTAGGTGGAAGTTTGGTGAGACTCAAAGCAACTATAAGGTAAGTGTGCACTGTCTACAACTAACAGGACAGTGCTGACAGCCCCCAAGACTGTCTTTTCCTTGTGAACCAGACCTTGCTCCCAGTGCAGAAAGAAGACAATAGCATTCTAAGAAACACAAAGGATCAAGGAATCTTCCTATGTACTTCTCTGTATTAGCCAATTACTTCCATGGAAAGGGATGATGGAGGTGGGAAGGGAAGGAGGCTAGCCCATAGTTCCTTTTCCACTTCCTCCTTCCTCCTTATCCATCAATCAGTAAGCTTAAGTAGAGAGTGTTGGTAGAATGTGTTTGTATCAAGCAGTGAAGTAAAAGCAGTGGAGTTAGTTTTTGTGCAGCATTTTCATTGTTCTGGTAAGAATGAAATACATCTGTGTGTACGAGCTATGAAATACCGATTGTGCAGTTTTGGTGATTCTGCATACGAAGTGAAATAAATGTTCTTAGAATCACACTTAAAAGTGGCATTGCCCAAATTAAAGGCAAATGGAAAAAATTAAGGAAATGATTTAAAATTTTAACTTTTTAATTTTTTACACTTAAAATGATATTAAATTACAAGTAAAAAAAACCCCACCATAACAAATGAAAAGAGACAGTAGAACAAAGGAAAAGATCTCATCTTAGGAGCTTTGATGGCATCTTTTTCTGCATTTTGAACAAGGGGCCATATTTTCATTTTGTACTGGGTCTTGTGAATTATATAGCGTACTCTGCTTCTACTTTTCCCTTTGGCCACTGCATGACATTCTTTTTTCCAGTTTCAATGGTTCCTTCCCACCTCCAGTCCCTTCACCAAACTCATCCCTTTGCTTGAACCACTTTCTTCCCTGCCTTTCACCTGGTTTGGGCTCCTTCCCGTCTTAGTGAAACGCATGTTGCTCTCTGTCACTGCTCCCTGCTTGTCTCCTAGCATGTACTAGTTAAAGTTATTTACTAATTTTTAAATCTACTTTTCAAAACAAAATTATCTTCCAAATTCCATTGTAAGCTCCTGAGGGAAAGGGACTATAATCTGTTTCTTCACTAAGTGAACTCAGTGTGAACGGAGTAGCAGCCAGTCAATATTTGTTGAATGAACAAATGAATTAATGGAATTTGAGTTGAAGGAACATTGCACCCAGATAATGAGGAATATAATGTATCTTCCCAGAGAAATGTTATTTCACAGCTTGAATGTCTTTCAGAAGAGATGCCAAACAAAGCACAGGACACCCTGTGAAATGTAAATTTGTGTTTGCTAACTCCTGCATCTCATTCTGTGTTTTTACAGGCTAAATCTGTAAACCTTACCCTAAAAACAACTGTAAAAAGAGTTGAGTCTTTAAATGAAGTGTGACTCTGATAATAGAACAGTGTGGTAGTTTGAACTTATTTCAGTTATGAGCCCAATCAGAGCTCTAATAGAAGCTGTAAGTTATCTCCCCCAGAAAAATGCATATAATCAAATGCACTTTCCTTCCTGGAGGAAGGTTTGCAGACACTCTGAAGCCCATCCTTGGTCCTGCCTGCTCTCACAGTCCCACATCTAATTGATCTTCAAATCTCCCAAATATTCTCAAATCTATGCCCTTGTTCCTGTTCCCAGGGCCACATAGTTCCAACCATCATTTCCATCATTTGTCATTAGGATTATATGGTGGCTTCCTAACTGGTCCTTCCTTTAGTCTTTCTCCCCTTTAATTTGCTTTCACATAGCCTCTAGCCTAGAGCTTTCTCCCTAAAATGTGTTTCGTTGTGCCTCTCCCCTTCTTAGTATCATTACCTTTCCCATGAAAAAGTCTTTACAATGGCATGATAAATTTTGCCTAATTTAAAGGGATGTTAAAAAATGGTTAAGGAAGAAAGGGACACAAATGAATTTATTTACAAAACAGGCACAGACTCACAAACATAGGAAACAATCTTATGGTTACCAGCCGGGGAAAGGGGATTGGGAGGGATAAATTGGGAGTTTGGGATTTGCAGATAGCAACTACTATAATATAAAATAGATTAACAACGAGGTCCTAATGTATAGCACAGGGAACTATATTCAATATCTTGGAATAGCCTATGATGAAAAAGAATATATATTTATATGTATAACTGAATCACTATGTTGTACACCAGAAATTAACACAACATTGTAAATTGATTATACTTCAATTAAAAAATAATGAAAGAAGACAATTTTGACAATACAAATAAAATTTAACACATCATGAAGTGGACAGTCTCCTTTTGGAGAGCTGCAAACTGCAGTGGAAGGCAAGAAACTTTTATAGGTTAAAGAATAAAGAACAGGGGAGAGAAATAGAAATTATCTGATCATCTGTGCCTACACAGTCCACTTTGTTTGGAAGTCAGGATAGGGCCCAGTGCTGCCTTCATGCTTGGGGATTGCCTGATGAGGTGCACTGTGTTTCTGGACAGGTGGAACAATTACAGGGACGTGAATGTGAGCTACGTTTCAGTGCTGACCGGGCATCTGGGACAAGAGAGCTCCGTCCTGGGTCTAGTAAGCTCCTCCCCTTCCAGTTTATTAGGACTGGATTATTTATAGTTACCTGTTTCTACTCTGTTGTTTGTAACTCTGTTTGGTATCCTTACTGTCCCCTAGGCCTAGGATGTTCTCTCACCCCATTGTCCACGTAGGGGAAGAAAAAATTTTCCCTGACCTTTTTAGAGTCCTTGGCTGGGTCTTCAAATCAGACTGACAAAGACAGATTAACAAGAGAAAAGCATACAGATTTACTTAGAATAAATTGTATATGACATGGGAGATTTCACAAGGGAATAAAGACCTGAGGGAACAATTAGGATTGAGTATTTTCGTGCTAGGTTTGATGATGAGTGGGCAATCACATAGAGTTGCATGGGTTAAGGAATACGAGCTGAGGGTAGGAAACTGGAGGAAATTTAATGACACCGGTTTGTTAGGATTCTTCTCAGCCTTTCTTTGTCTTTGGAGACAAGGGTGCTCTTTTCCTCCAGGTACAGGGAGGGCCCTCTCACGTGAGGGGTTTATGACCTGTTTCCAAAGCAATGGATTGTAGGAAAGTCAAAGTGACCTTCTTGCTTTTGTTATTTTCTCAAACTCCTACCAACTAAAGTATTTAACACACCAAGGGGGTCATTCTTGGGAGTAATGTGTCCTGAACCCCATCAATCTGCCAAGCAGCGGTTCTCTGTGAAGCCTTGCCTGAATCTCCTCCCATCCTTACAGCCACCGAAGGCTGACTTGGCCACTCTCAGGGCCCCTGTTTCTCATAAGTGCACCACCCTCGAAAGGGAAGTTGACTTATCCTCGGCATCCAGCAGTCGCTGTGATTCTTGGAGAAGTGACTCTGCCATCCCATTTCGTGTCTGTATTCCTTAGGCAGTGGCTAATGTGTAATAGGCACTCAATGAAATTCTGACAAATGAACAAATAAGTGTTAACATGTATTTAACAGTTACTGTCATTACACACACACACACACACACACACACACCCAAATCAAAATGTCAGCAAATCAAAAAGCAAGAGAAGATTACAGATGTATTTACGGTGGATCCCAGTGGCCCTTTAAGGATTCCTTTGAGTGAGAAACACCATGACAAGAACAGTCCTGGCAATTCTCAGTGCTTCATTAACCCCTAGGCTCATTAATATCTGCCAAGATGTGGCAGTTATGACCCACGTGGTTTCCTCATGTGAAAATAAACAAGTAAATACAACTTCAGGG
The DNA here is from genome assembly GCF_048564905.1 of Vicugna pacos. Classification (NCBI taxonomy): domain Eukaryota; kingdom Metazoa; phylum Chordata; class Mammalia; order Artiodactyla; family Camelidae; genus Vicugna; species Vicugna pacos. Next base: position 25,031,054 of record NC_132987.1, read on the forward strand.
AACAAAGTGACAATTTTTGTAACTTGTGAAGGGAATCAGTAAGCTAATACATGGATTTATTTTTGTTGTTGTCTACATGCAAAATTCCACAGGATACGTACTAATCTACTGAAAATGGTTTTATTTGGCTTGTCACACAAAACACATAGAACTCAAACAAATGAGAACTGTTTGTAAAGCCAGTTGTCTTTATCCATAGCAGGGCTCATGAAGTATGGATGTAATGACATTCTGTCAATATTGCCTGTCTTGTTCAGGGAGACTGTTCGTTAAGTGAAGCTATAAACTTTCTATCATAAGGCATATGTACTGTTTTCGAATTAAAAATTGTTTTAGTACACAATTATGACTTTATTCTTATTATGATATGCAAGCAAGCATATGGACAGAGAGTTCACTGTGAGCCATCTTCCCTTGGTCAAAGCCCCTCACACCCTCAATGTGTAATCCCCTCCCAAGAGGTAACCAGCGCTAGCATTGTGCTGCCTGACTTGAAGTCCTTCATCTGTTCTGGGTGTACATCTATGTCTCTCTAAGTATAGTTTCTTTTATACACAAATTATACTGTATACATCAATCTGTAAAATTCTCAGTGAAATCTGTAATGAACATTTATGACCTTACATTGAGAGTATACTCTCTCCTTTTCTGGTTAAAAGCAAGTAACCGTCTGTTGGAGAACTCATTTTTCTCCCTTGCTGACCCCAAGCTCTGGGTAGACTTGACCCAGCCATGCTTCCTGGATGGACCCTGACTAGTTTAGTTAATCAGCATACTCTCCCCGAGGCCACAGTGACTGGCTTCTGGCTGGGCTCTAAACCCACCTGAGCCAATGAGAAAGGGATGGCATGGCCGAGAATGGAATGCGGGAAGCTGTGATAGGTTTGCAAATTCAAAGGATGAGCTCTTTCTGCAAGCTAAACCTGTTTTTTTCTTTAAAAATAAGCAACAAGGCAGAAATTTCAGGGTATCATTGTTCTAACAGATCAGTGGATGTGTGCATTGCTGCCTGATATTGTCTGTTCAAAATATTACACAACACTAAAATGTTATGCTGTAGGTTCAATGTGTTGCTTGTGAGAGTTCCCAGTTTTTTAGTATTTGCAAGCAGGATTCACTGCCCCTTGCTCCCAATACACATGCATACTTTTTGGCAGGCAGCCTGGGCTTCTACTTCAAAGAAAGAGGGCTGTTCAACCTCTCTCATAATGCCTTTTCAGATAAAAGTGATTGGCAGTGATGACATCCAATCAAAACTGCATTATTCCAACTTGAGATGGGTTTAATGAGTCAGATCCTCCCCTGGCCTCTATGACCAACATTAAGCAGCAAGTTAATACTAGGATTCTATAAATATTTCCCATAGGAATTACGTGTTTGATTGCTTGCAAGCTTATGAATCGATCTGTCTTCCACAGGTGAATCTACAGATCTTAGGGTGACTTTCTTGAGAGTCATAGTTTCTCCGCAGTTTTTAAACTAGAGAGAAGACAGACGTGATTAAATATATGGAGAGTATAAAGGAAACTTCAGACCTATAAAGAATATGACCAGAAAAGATAGAAAAGTCAATTTCTTTCTTGAGAGTTACCAGAAGGAATCCATTTCCATTGGAAATATTCAAGGTGAGCAAAGATGTAGTCTTGTGGCTCTTGAGAAATCCCACTCCAACACCCACCTGGCTTTAAAAAACTTTTCTTACTGAAGCAGTTTGAAATGAATTTTTTTCACCAATTTCAGCTAAGAGTCCTGACTAAAGGAGAGCTTGTGATACAGAGATAAGTCAAGGTTTCTTACCCTCAAGGAGTTGATAGTGGAGGCAGATACCAGAATAAAGGACTACAATAGCTGTTTTGGCCTTTTTAACATTACGTGGCCGAATCTGTAATCAAATGAATAGAGGTAACATTTGAGCAACAACTGAAATAAGTGAAGAATTGTGAGGGTTTATGGATAAAAAGCATCCTTGTTATGGGAATGGCAAGAGCAAAGTCCCTGAAGTGGACCACGCTTGGCATGTTCCAGTCTCAGCCAGGAGGCCAGTGTGAAGGAGTAGGGTGAGCAAAAATTAGAACGTTAGTTGCTGAAGTCAAGACAATTACAAGCGGCCAGATCACTTCGGTCTTGTAATCCATTGCAAGTACTTCAGACTTTACTCTGAGTGACAGCGGAAGGCACTGGGGGCTTTTGAGCAGTGAGTAACATGATCTAATTTGCGTTTGCCAAGATTTTTTTCTGGCAGCAATGTGGAGAATATCTGAATATCTGCAGAAACAGCGAGACCATCTCAGAGGCTATACCAACAATCCAGTGAGTCGTAATGTGGCTTGAACAAGGGAGGGGAGATAGAGATGTTGACATTTAAACTTAAAAAAAAAAAAAAGGAGCCATAGGATTTGCTCATGATTTGGTATTAACAAAGAGAGGAGGTAAGAAAAACACTAGGAGTTTTGGCTTGGGTTGTGGAAAACTGGAGGTACCATTTATGGAGATGGAAAGTCTGTAAGGAAGGTGGTTTTGGAAGCTTGCAAGTGAAGAGCTGGAGTTTGGACACACTACATTTGAGACGCCTGTTGGATGATCAAATAAAGACGAGAGCAGAGGCGGTTAGGAAAAAAAAAACCCGAAACTCTAGAATTTGAGAAATGTCTGGGCTGCTGACATGCATTTGGGGTATATTAGCCTATAGATGGTATTCAAAGGCGTAAGGCGTCCGAGATCCCCGAGACAGAGTGTGGACAGAGGGCAAAAGAGCTCTGGGAATAGAGCCCTGGGACATTCGATGACATTTAGAGTTGGGAAGAGGAGTAGGAATTATCAAAAGAAACAGAAGGAGCAGCCAAATAGGGAGAAGGAAGACCAGGAAGGAACAGTGTAACCAAGGAAAGGAAAGGGTACAAGAAAGGCTAACTTATCAACTCTGTCAAATACTGTCATGTAAGCTGAAATCTGAACACTGACTGTTCATTTTAGCATGCAGAGGTCTTTAAAGGCCTTGACAAGAACAGGTGTGTGCAGTGGGGGACAAAACCTTAAAGTGGGTTTAAGCAACAATGGGCAGACTGGAGGGGGATGTGAGTTTCAGAGCCTTTAATTAAAAAATTGATCATTACTATTAAGAATTATTTTTCATGGCAATCGATAAAGGAATTATTAACATTATTACATTTTATTTTGCTAGTGAAAAAGCCAACCTGATAGTGAAAATGAGCAAATGACTGGGAAAAAGAGGAACCAACTGCAAGAGTGAAGTGAGGTCCTTCATTAGGGGAGAGGCTTGGTATTTACTATAGATGAGGTGGAGCTGGCCTTAGACAATGATTTTATTCATTATGGCACATTTATGATAGAAGGACAGACAAAATATACACGTGTGGATACAGGTGGGTTTGTTGACTTGATAATGGGAGTGGAATTCCCTGTGCAACTAAAAACGGAGCAAATCAAACAGAACATGGGTGTTAAAATGCAGCAAACCTGAGAGTTCAGTGAAAATGGTGACTTAGAACCAAAAGTAAACATGAAATCCCCCACAGATTCCGCAGAAATCTTGGGGAAGCCTTTGAATCTCCTCAGCTGACATCTGGGTTGTTTTAAACACATAGAATCACACACGCATATGCATGCACACACACACACGCACACCTCTAATTACACAGAAATAAACATCTGATCTAAAGTCAAATTATTGAAACCAGTGTTGGTTGACTACGATACTTTGTGAAAAATTGAATCCTTTAAGCTTCCATTTTATCTGCAAAATAGAAACAAAACTTCATTTACGTATAGCTTGTCAACACAGCTGTATCTATTCAAATCCCTTGTAGATATCTTCATTTGATTTCCCATAGATATTCCAGACGTCCAAAATCAAAATAATTGCTCCTCTAACTTCTTCACCATGTCAACATGTTTGAATGAATGGACACTGTCATGGACCAGGTTAACCAATTCATACACCCTCAGTATTTAACCTAGACTCGACTCTGCTCTCCCACTATCTAAAGTTTAATTGCTAAACAAGTTCTGAAAATTCTACCCTGTAAATATGTCACCTTATCATAATTTACGTTTCTGATATCTGGAATCTAGGTCTTTGTAAATAAAATAGCATGAATTCCCACACTTTTCTTTGGATTTTGTTTTAACTTAATTTTTATTGTTTCTTAAATTGTTTGTGTTGTCATTGTGGCGTTCTATTTTTTTTTTCTCCTCCCACAAGGTTTTGCTTTTATTTCTTTAGTCTTAAAAAATGAATTCTTCAAGCACTTCAGCATTTCTGGTTCCATTTCTTATCTAGAATTTCTAACGTTTTTCATAAAATATTTATCTGCTGAATATAGATTCTAGTAGAATATTATCTACTAATATATACTAAATGTATACTAAGTATCAAACATCTTAGATTTTGTTCGAGTTGTAGAGTATTGAGTTTCTACTTTGCAAAAATGTTTCTGTATGTGGATTTCCTGCTTTCCCCTGCATTTGAATAGAGTCAAATAGCCTTATGAGTAACTGGATCTTTTGTGCAATTAGAACTTTCCACTGCATTATAATTTATAGTATGGTTGAATTGAGCGACATGTAATGAGTCATTTTACTGAGGCTTTTAAGGAAGTTATTTCTGAAGGTCTGCCTAAGAGGCTAAAGTATGTCTGAATTAAAAAGAATGACAGGCTGCAATCAGGACTATAAAATAAAGGTGCTCAGTAAGCAGCCCCATTACAATCAGAAAGTGAAGGAAACGGATCTCTGTCTTGTGCACAGAGACAGAGGAAGTGATGAATACCTTAGGTAACTCATTCTGTGCAAAATCAATCTTTCCCTGTCAATTTTAAATGAACTAATTTGTTCACAAATCTGCTCAGTCAGTTTGGAAGCATACTCTGTTCCTTCATATTAGCAAATCCTTTAATCTTGACTAGTCCGCTGAGTAAGAAATCTAGAAATGTGTTAATATGATTGGACATCTGTAGTAGGATAAGAATTGATTCTTTTAATTAGTGTCTGCTCAAGTTAGAGTCCCTTTCTTGGCTGAACTATTGACCTACTAATATAGCAAGAGATTATGTTATGACGAACATATATCTAAAGCTCAGTTTAACTCTTTCATCGTCAGCCAGTATGGCGATAAATTTTGGAGACTAAATCCTTTATATCTTCTTAAAGGACTATTTAGCTTTAGGTGTTATCGTGTGGAAAATATAAATGCATGAATATCTGAACATTAATTCTTTGCATCACAACACACCTACCAATTGTTCACTGAGAACAGCTCTTTCTATTTGGGGAATCCAAGTTCTTCATAAATTTAATTGCCACCTATTGAAATGAAAAGATGTCTAATACCATTTCCTGCACGAGCTTCACTTTTAAATAATTGGAATTATATGCAAATGTCCTCCATGGCATTGTAGAATAATGTGAGAAAGAAATCCAAGAAGTAACTGTGTGTGAATGTAGGATTTTTTTAAGAGATATGGAAATAAGATATTGTAACTACGTGGTTCTCTTTCTGTTATTTTACATCTATCAGTACTTACTGAATAGGCATGTACAATTTGATTTAGAAAGGGAGCAATATGGAAATTTTGTGTAAGATGGATGGCTATAAAAACCTAAAGATACATTTCAGGCCTATTTAGGTTTTACTTTAAAATATTTTTTAAAAAATGTATTCTATAATGAATTACATCTGGCTGTGTTAAAAGAAAACCTATTGATGGAAATATTGTATGCATTTATATACACATCCTATATTATTTTTGAAAGTCTGTATTAAAAAGATGACATTTTGTAAGTGTTATCAGTATGGTTATTTTACCAGTTTTTAAAAAAGATTTCCATCACTTAAAATAGAGCAGAAACAAGCATTTGAGAGTGGCTATGTTCATGCATTTCATGTAGACCAAGGTGAGAAATCTCGAAGAATCAAGTGCATTTAGTTCAACAAATATTCATTGTACATCTTCTGTGTACAATGTTCCATCCTAGGTATTCTGTGGGATTTCAAAAGCTGTCACAGTCCCTGATTTAAAGGAAATTTTAATTTAAACTTTAATCTCAAAGGATATGTATTATTTTAACATGAAAGTCAGTTTTATACTTTGCCTGAAATGATATCTTATCTCCTCCCTCAAAACTGCCCTATCTCTCTCTACCGGTAGGTAGCCATTCCCATCTCACTTGTAGCAACTCCATTCTTCCAGCTGATCAAACAAAAACCTCTGGGATTCTCTTTAATTCCTCTCATACCTTCTCATTCCATGCCTAATTGCATAGGAGTTACTTTTGCTTCTATCTTAAACTTTGTCCAAAATTAAAGTGTTTCATCCTCTCATTGGTGCTGGTTATCACCGTCTCTCTCCTGGATGTGGTGGAGCCTCTTCATTCTTCTTGCTTCTGCCTTTGCCCCTCCCCTCCCCTACATTCTAAGAGAACACATTTCAGAGTGATCTATTGAAACTTAACTCAGATGCCATCATCCTTCTGTTGAAAACCTTTTAATTGCTCTCTTTTTCACTCATCACAAATGGCTAAGTACTTATAGTAGTTTACAATGTCCTTAAAGAACCTGCTTTCTCTTATTCCTGTGACCTCATCTCCTCCTTTCCCTCTTATTCTGTTACGGTCACATTGGCCCTCTAGCTATTGCTCAAGCACACCATTCACGCTGCTGCCTCAGGGCCTGGGTACCAGCTGCTCCCTCTGCCTGTGAGGTTCCTCACCCAGGTAGCCACGTGGTCAACACTTGTATCTCCTTCAAGGCTGTTCAAATGTCTTATACTGCCATGACAGCAATATTTAAACTCTCAAATTTCAACCCTGCAATCCAAACCCTCCTTGTCTCACTTTTATTTATTTTTGTCTTAGCACTTACCAATTTCTAACTTACTGTGTAGTTGACTTGTTATGACTACTGCTTGTTGCCTGTCCCCCTAGAATCTCTGTTTTGTGTGCTAATGGTATTCTGAGAGCCTAAATTAATGCCTGGTACATAGTCATATTCAGTAAACACTTGTTGAATAAAAAAGAGTTAATATTTATACTAGATTGTGGTTTGAGTGTAAAATAATCACAGTTCTTAAGAGTGTAACTATTTTGTTTTATGTTAGTATGTTGCATTATTATCTCAGTTCTTTGTTTCTTTTTTATTTCTAAAGATATACTATGAATTTCCTTCTAAAGCATTGATATCTGCATTGGCTTATGACAATGATGCTATCAAATGAATCAAGTGTTAATATATTTGTCTGACTAGTTTTATCTATTGGTGTTTTGAACTGATTTGTGGTTGCAAACTCAGTGAGCTCTCTTTTCTAAATACTTTGGTTTGTTTGTTGAATGATAGTTTTGTAAATAGTTCTGAAGTAAAAGCTACTGAACAATCTCTTCTTATTTACAAATCCAAATTTCCCATTTGTTAAAGACATATGATGAAAAACCCCAAATATTAAAAAAAAATTAACTTCTTCTTTCCAAAGTATACTTCAACAACTATGCTCTATTATAATTTATTGGTGGTCACTATTCTTCAAGTTTAGATACTTTATTTATAGGTGCTCCACTATAGGTGCTGTGGATTAATTAAATGATTGAATTTGAAGCCTGTTTGTCTGTTGGTGCTAAATAATGCATCCAGTATGTTGAGAGAGATAACTGGAAGAGGGGATTTTCTGGGTACTGACTATGCCTTGAACCACTGGTCTTCACTGGTGTATTTTATCAAGATAGGTTAACATCTAATCGAAGATGTAAATAAATCTTGACTTTTTTAAGATCACAACTTCTAATTGTGTGAAATGACTTACCTGTTTTGAAAGTCTCAAATTAAATTTGCCAACATAGTCTGTTGGTGAGGCTCTGTAAAACAGGTACTCCTGTGACTTGCTGGCAGGAATGCAGCATTCCTAATGGAGGGAAATTTGGTAATTTCTAGCAAAATTACATATGCTTAGAATCTTGAACCGATTTCTCCAAAAGCAGAGCCTGCAATAGATTTCCATGTATAAATGGATAATTAGGTAAGAGCTCCTAGGAGACACTGCTAAGGGAGTGAGGGCAAGAAAGAGTTTAACTTCAGGCAGTGTTTTCAGAAAGCAGCTCCTGCCTAATTCACAGAGGTACCTGGGCTTTTGCACTTTGACACCAGCCTGTATCCTTTGCTACAAGCCACTCCGGAAGGAGGTAAATTCCTAGATATTCCTCGGTACCTGCACTAGTATCTTGAGAGCAGTTCTCCAGGTGAGCTGCAGACTGTAAGGAGCAAAGACTCAGGGTTGCTGGGTAAGGAGTGCACAGACGTGGGAAGAAGGGAGGTAGTGAGGGAGCACAGACTGTCTCTGCTGTATTCAGCAATCCCACTTCTAAGGATATATTCCAAAGATATGCTGGCAAAAATCCAAAGTGATGACTGCACAGGGCTACTTATAGTGGTGTATTGATTATACCAAAGAATGGAATTAACCCAGATATCAATTAATGGGAGACTACTGGGTACATCCACATATTGGAGAACCTCACAAAATGACTGAGAAAGTATCTATCTACTGATACAGAATTTTGTCCAAGTTCCATTGTTAAGTGAAAAAAAGCAAGTATGCTAACCCTTATCTAAGAAAGTAGTGGAAATATGAATATTTATATATAACTTGCTTATATTTTTTCAAATATATATATTGAACCCCCAATTTTTTTTATCGAAGTATAGTCAGTTACAATGTATCAGTTTCTGATATACAGCATAAAGTCCCAGTCATACATATATACATATATTCATTTTCATATTCTCATTATGGTTAAAGGTTTCATTGCATTAAAGGTTATTATAAACGTATTTAAATTTTTTTTTATTTTAGGGGGAGAGGTAATTAGGTTTATTTCCAAAATTAATAGCAATAGTTACTTTTGGGGGAGCAAAGAAACAGAATGAATGGGACAGAGTTGGAAATAAGATTCCTGTGGTGCACATTGTTCTGAAGCTCTGTAACTGGTTAACGTAGCACACACAGATTTAAATGTGAAAATTCCCTAAAAACTGAAAAACAATGGAAACAAATGAACATTTTATTGGTTCGAAGAATAACCACATAGAGAAGAGAATTACTTCAGGTGACTTTGAAATATTATACTTTGAGTGAATACCCTTGGTGTATTATAGTCAAAGAATAAAAAAAAACTTTATTCAATATTCTTAATTTTTAATGAAATATTCATATTTATATTTTGAAATTATTATAGGTATATTTAAGAATAAATACAATTTAAAAGTATATTAATATTATTAGAAACCATTCATTTCTGAGCTAGAGAAAAATAGAGATAAAATTATAAAATCATAGAAACTAAGTAAATCTATAAAATCTTAAATTTAAAATATCAATATTAACTCAAATTCATATATATATATATATATATATATAATATATATAATTTATGTATTTGTTTCCTGGCTTTGTCCACTGGAAAACAAATCATGAAAACTCTGTAGCCATGTGCACCCCCAGCACCTAGGTTGTGGTCTCTAAAAATCATTTACCACCAAAAGAAACCAGAATCCAGGGTTCCTTGGAGAAATGACTGATTCTGTATCTAAATGTAATGTAATGTAAATATATGAAAATCGTACATCTGATAAAGGAATTGCAACCAGAGTATAACAAACTCTTTCAACTCATTAATAAAGAAAAACATCTAATTATGGAAATGGGCCAAAGATTTGAATAGACCTTTTTGTTAAGAAGATATATAAATTGATAAAGCACAAAAAAGACCCTCAATGTCATTAATCATTTGGGAAAGGCAAAACAAAATCACAGAGATATCACTTTCAAAGAAAGTGATGTTAATAAAAATGGCAGACAATAGCAAGTATGGTTATCCCTTGGTGTCCATGGGTGATTGGTTCCAGGACCTGCCATTAATAGAAAATCCATGAAGTCCCATATTTGGCCCTCTGTATCATTGGGCCCCTCATCTGCAGATTCAACCAATCATGAATCATAAAAATACTTCATGATCTGCAGTTGGTTGACTCCTCAGATCCAGAACCTGTGGATATGGAGGGATGATTCTATATTTATTGAAAAAAGTCCATGTAAAAGTAGATCTGAGCAGTTCAAACCTATGTTGTTCAAGGTTCAACTGTATTGGCAAGGATGCGAAGAAACCGGAAAATTTGGAAACCTAATTCATTGCTAGTGGGGATGTAAAATGGGAAACCACTTTGGAAAACACTGGCATTTACTCAAAATGTTGAACATTGAGTTATCATATGACTCAGGAACCCTACAACTAGTTATGTACCCAAGATAAGTGAAGCTATAAGTCCACGCAGTAACCTGTACATGGATTTCATAGCAACATTATTCATAATAGATGAAAAGCAGAAATAATCCAAACAAATATCAACACATGAATGGATAAACAAAATGTGGCACATCCATACAATGGAATATTATTCTGCAACAAAAAGGAATGAAGCATACTTTAAAAAAATGTATCTGTGAAGTCATAATGATACCTGAAACACATACACAAGCAAACATAACTATTTACCACTGGTGATTGTGTAGACACCATCTTAGTCTCCTGAAAATGGATGAAATAAAATGATAAAAAATTACCTTTTTCAAATTATCAATTTAGCCTAAGCAACGTTTCTTATAACCTCAGGATACTGAGAACTGAGCATATTAAAAAGCTGTAGGTTATACATTTGACAGTGTTCCTTACAGTGCGTCCAACTAAAAATCAAGTCAACAAAGTTTGTTTCATACGTTATAGAACACAAAAATAAAGGAATTATGACAAGGTAATTATAAAATGGTATTATATTTTTTTAAATTATAAATTATAAAATGGTAAATAATGTTTACTTTTCTCCATCATAAATTTTTTCCCTTCTCTGAACTTTCCATTTTGTTTTCTTTGTTTTGTAGTCCGTGGATTCAACCACTTATAGGAAATCCTGGTCCTACTGAAAACAAATTTGAATGCTAACTATAAACAAATTTGTTTGCACAAGCACGAATACAAACAACTTGTGGAACAACCCCTTCTCCTTATAAATAGCATGAATTTTAAACCTGAAGCTTTCAGCAAGATGCTTTCGAATGGCCCTTAAAACTAATCAGCACCAGCAAAATATGGTCATGTTAGTAATGACATACATTAGGTGAAAGCGAAAATAAATTTCAGTTTATATTAAAAGTAGAGAAAACTGACAAAACAATGATCTTAATGATTGCTTGATGTTGATTAAAAATGAACAGAAAACAGAACACAATCCTGGACGCTCTCACCGTTAAATTTTGCTCACAGATGTAATAGCTTTAACAATGTAATATCTTTTTGCAAGAAAGTATATGTGAACATTTTTTCAGTCTTTTTTTTTTTTTTTAATGAAAGCACTAGGGATTGAACTCAGCACTTTGTGTATGCTGGGGTCTACCCCTCTACCGTGAGCTATACCTACGCCCCTGTGTATGTAAACATATCTTTTCAAAATACAAGGCTGTTTTTAAGGCCCTCATTTGACTTCCAGAACCAATCCTAAAATCTCCAACCCAAGGCTACAGAAACTCAGTTTCATGTTGTTGTTACAGGGAAACAGCACAGGGGAAAGGCCAGTAGCGAGTAGTGGGACTGCTCAGTGCATCTGCCATCCCCAGGTGCTGTCTTGGTGAGACTTGTCAGTCCTCTCCGCCTTGTGCACTGATGCTGAAGTCTCCCCCCCCCGACCAGACCCTCGTCACTTGCCAGGCTCTCCCCATCATGGGGAGTTACCCGGCAACTGATCCTCATGCTCACCCGGCTGTCAAAGCATTCCAATTTTTAATCGCTACATGACTTGTCAGATTCAATATGAACCACATGGCTACAATTAAAACCTCTCTAATAAAAAGAAGGCCAAAAATGGGGAAAACTTTGGGCATGTTTCCTGTTAACGATCACATTCTGAAGCTAAGTTGGAGAAAATCCTTCAACCGAAATTTGTGTTTACACATTGAGAAACTGAATTGTTATTCCCTTAACCCCCACAACAAAACAAAATGCTTGTGCCTACTCTTACGGAATATTTCTAACACTCTGGCTGACTTACATAGAGTATATTTCCAGTATGGAAAAGGATCCATCTCCCATGATTAGGGAACAAAGCAGCCAAATTCCAGTTCCAGATCTGTACGCCACACCTGTCACCTCCTTACCTACTGGGAGACATTCTCTCTTTGCCTATATTTAGCTGGAAATGCTAAAGCATGTTTTTAAAAGTCTCTTTAAACTCAGGAGAATGAACTTTATCTTCCTGAAAATGTTACCGGAATCAGTCTCAGTTATTTTTCCCTCAGAGTTTGAATTTTGAATTTCCACAAGACTGAGAATTGCCCTGAAAATGGAAGGCAACGTTTTTACTAGTTAAAAATTAAAATTAGTTTACCTGAAGCTGTGTAATGGACATCGATCCTATGTTTTAGAACGTGTTTAGAAGAGATGCACCAAGTATTGTTATTTACTAGATTCTGACAAGGCTTTTATGTGCAGACAAAAGTCACATCAGCAAAGAGACGCATCAGGCTCTTTGTAGAAAAGATCTAATGGTGTCGATGATAACTGCAGACAGCCTGTTCTAATTCTACAGCGCCTTCCCCAGTGTTTACTGAGATTGAGTAAAGAAAAAATGAGTCCTTGGAGACCCTATGCAGAGTGAATACCTTGGCAATTAGACAGTTTTCTGTCTTAATTCATTAAAATTTAACTTGTATCCTGGTATCTCAAGATTTTTTTTTTCAGAATATTCACTTGGGTGTCCTTTTAGGTCTTTATGTTTTGAATACTGTCAAGCAGAAAAAAGCTGTGATGAGTTAATCTATAGTTCTGTTCTGTTCTTTTATTTATTTTATTGTGGTGAGAACACAATATGAGATCTACCCTCTTAAAAAAATTTTAACTGTGCAATACATGACATTTGACTCTAGGTACAATGTTATAGCTCTCTAGAGCTTATTCATCCAGCTTACCTGAAACTTTATGCCAGTGATTAGTAATTCCTCATCAAGAATTTTGCTATGAAAAGTGTGAGCTAAACAATCAAATCCCAGAGATAGCACTAAATGAGGAAGACTCCCCATTATGGGATCCTGTGTATTGTTCCCACGTGTCACAATCCCTCAGACTAGAAAACACTTTGATGATTTATGGCATCCAGATTTCCATTCATCTCTTTCGGACCTGTCAAGCATGCCTCAACTACATACCAAGGCTCAACTCCTTATCTTTTAATAAAGAAACCAAGGAGTAAATTCTATCTACCACTGTCCTTTCTACTTGGTGTAGACCACCCCTAGGTCAGGGAATATCTTGGAAGAGGAAATCTAAGCAGTTCTTTTTAAATAGTGAAATTCATATACAACTTCAGAGTTTATTGAGTAGAAGTATTTACAAAAGCTCTACCTCGTTTACCAACACGGGACTCTGGTTTCCCTTTAATAGTCTATGGGCTTCTTGGAGGCATCGCCATGTCTTATTCATCTTTGCGTCCACAATAGGAAAACAGTGCTTACTCCAGCACACAGTAAGTGCTAACCAAGCGATTAGTAAGTTAAGCTTACACGGATAGAAGCTGATTTCTGTTAAGTCAATAGGGAATCCTTATCCCAACAAATTGTTATCCGTAGCAACTTTCAACTTATATTTATGTTGAAGAATTGTACTCTTAGAGTTTTTTCTTTATCCTTTCTTTATTCTTGATTATTTCTTTATTCCTTGTTATAAACTGGAATTGTATATCATGTAATACTATGACCCTTAAGTTTTTCTACCCATTACTCTACTATGAGCCATACAAAGTTTCAAGGCCTAGTCAACTTATCAAGAGGGGATGTAAATGCCCAGCAAACTGAAAACTTAGAAATTAATCATTTAAACTGAACACTGAAGGTGACATATTTAAAGATGAAATCTGTTCTTCCAAATTCAACTCAAGCACATTCCAGTAAAAAGTAGAGTTTGATGAGATTGTACTGATATTCCCAATTCTGGTATGACCACTAAGAACTTAGTCACATTTGACTTAATGCACTTTGATAGTAAAACAAATGAACTGATTATGGTATCACACTATTAATCCGCACCGGTGATTACACATCTACCTCAATCATTTTTTATTTTTATTGCAAAAATTCAAATACTAGAGTTTGGGGTTATGTATTGAAGAAATTAAATTACATTTGTTTTTTGTATTTTCCTCTGTTTTGTCTTTCAGCATGGTTTTGCTAGTCACCTACAAGAGCTTTCTACTCTGTCCAGACCTTTTGATGTACTGAGGAGGCAAAGCTCTCCCCTGTGAGCATGCTGACGTGGGCCGTCGGTGCTCACCTGAGGTCATCCTGTTACCTCACACCCTCCACAAATCTTAGTCTGCTTTACATCATATAACACAACCCACTCAACTCACCAGTGAGAATGATGAACATTGCTACAACGTTTAAATTTACTCAAATGTATTTTAAAATACCTTTTAAATTTGAGTTTAATTGTAATTCAGAGGCACATCCACAAAATGTCCAAAGTATATTAGTCAGGAAAATAGATTTTTTTCTTTTCTACAATAACATTTGATGTTTTCAACACAATTTTACTTTTATTTCCAGATAACATGAGAGAGCTTTACATCACTTCACAAGTAATTTTCTGTTACATATTTATAATCTATCGATAGGGCAGCCAGATTTAGCAATAAAAAATGTACGACACCAGTTCATTTTAATTTCAGATAAACAATGGAATTTTAAAATTTATTTGGCACATAGTTTCCTAAAAAATTATTTATTGTTTACCTGAAATTTGAATTTAACTTGGTGTCCTGTATCTTATCTTGCAAACTATTTGTTGATGTTGATGAGAAAAATCAATGTTAAAATTTTCTAGTAAAAATAATTCTAGAAATAAGAAAGGGATCACAGTAGGAACCCATTCTGACATGATACATTATTACATTAAGTCATATATACTGAAGGCTAGATAGTATCTGCCAAAAGTAGAGGATACACAGAGTAAGACACAATTTGAGGTTACTGAATGGCTATCCCACTGTCATAAAAGTATTTGTTAATTGAGTATCTATGATGTTTCAGGAACTAACTATACTAAATCCGAATGTAACCAGGGCAGCAAAAGTCCCTTTGAAATTGCATGGGAAGCTCTGACGCTCAAGAGAGAGATGCAGCCATGAAAGTGATGAGATGATTTAGATAAAAAGAGAAGAGACCTAAAGCAGAGACTAAAAGGCTCCTGACTACAAGGGCTGGCAGAAGAAGACTAGACTAGAAAGAAATTGAGAAAGAGCATCAAGGATAGGAGGTGAGAGGCAGCTCTCCCCACTGAAATAAGCCAGCGTCCCATGGAAAGATGGCTGATTCCAAGTCAAAGGAGGTGAGGGAAGAGCCAAGATGTGGTACCAGAAATAAATACTTAAAAATGTAAAATGCCACAAGGATTCAGGAATCAACATGAAAGGACAGCCATAGGCTAAACAATAGTAATGTATTGAAAGTCATTAAATAAAATTGATAATAATAATCTTTGTTGATAATAACTAGATAGATAGCTAGATAGATAGAGAAGGGGAACATTCTTTCAGTGAAGTGCTGACTGATAAATATAGAAAGAATGACAGAATCACCATTTTGCAACCATCATTGTGAAAAAATAAGAAAAGAATAAATGGATGATAAATCTGGGGTGGAAAGGAGGTTAAATGAAGCTCAGAATATTTACATAATATTAAGTATCTTCCCAGAAATTGCTTATTACATCAATCCTCATTATTCACGAATTTCATATTTGCAAATTTATCTGTCAACTGAAAATCCATTTGTACCCCAAATTCTCAGTCATTTGTGGATATGCACAGAGGGGTGAAAAACCTGAGCCACTCAGTGTGCGTTTTCTCAGCAGAGGTCAGGCGAGGCAGTGCTCTGCCCTCTTATGTCAGCTCTCTTACTGTAAACAAGCACCTCTTTCAAGGTATATTTAGTGTCAGGTGTTTGGGTGTTTGTGCTTTTTGTTGGTTGATTTGATGTTTGTTGGATTGTTGCCATTTCAAATAGTTTCAAAGCATAGCAATGATGTCCTTTCCAGTGTTCCAAAGTGTGAGAACTTGGTGATGTGCCTTATGGAAGAAAAATTATGTGTTAGATAAGCTTTTTCAGGCATGAGTTACAATAATGTTGGCTTTAAGTTTAAGATTAATGAATTGACATGTAAAATTAGATGTCTTTAAACCAACAAAAACAAACCCCACATAAAAGCAAGATTAGATATTGATTGGTTGATAAACATGATGTGACTAGAGGTTCACAGGAACCTAATCCAGGACTTCCTCTGGGAGCAATGCTCAGTATCTGCTCATTCAGTGTTTGCAGCAACTTAATAGAACATAATTATTGTGAATAATGACATTAGACTATAATTACTGTTGACCTGAAACCAATAAACTGCCAGGTATCTCTCCAGCAAAGAAGGGTTTATTTGGGATCAGCAAAGAATTATAATTCATGGTCTACAACCATGGGGAGCCAAGTGCAAGTCCCCACAGGGAGAGAGAAAGAGAGCACTTTTATGAGGGGGGAGGGAACTTGGGAGAGCTACGGTAAACAAAGAGCCCATGGCTTTTCATGAGCTGGATCTTCAGAAAAGAGTCATCTTTCTTGTGCTGCTGGGCTATGCTATTGTTCCCCTCTGGTCAGCTGACCCTAACTGAGATTTTTGTTTATGAATTTTTTACATCTCCCCATTTGATCAAGATCTTTCTCTGAAAGCATTGCTGATCAAAAGTCAGGTTTTCTAGTTTTGTCTCTCAGCGCCAAGAGGGAACTTTCCTGAGTGTAATGCCTCATGCTGAAGGGAAAGGACACAAATTGGAAACCTATTTGAGGTTACATTTGAGTAATGCGGAGGGGTAGGAGAGAGAAGGCTCAGGAATTTTTTATCCAAACTCTGTATGTTACCAAGATCATAGACATTGGCTTTATGTTATTTAAAGGTTTGGCCAAAAAGTTTCAACAGACCAGCTCCAGATATCTCGGGAAAGCTGTTATTAGATGTTATCTGTCTCAATTCTGGGAAATCATTACTTTCAGGTCATCAGATGACGTTCAGTTCCAGTCAGTTTCTGCATTTTCTTCGGGTGTGTCATGTGAGTCCAAAAGTCTCTTCCTTGGAGTCTGGTGGCACATGGGTTGGCTATCAGTGACTGACAGGGAGCTCTTCAGCAAGTCTGAAGAGAGTTCTTCTGGAGGTTCTTCTTTCCCAATAGATAAAATCTTCAGTTTGCAAGGTATGATGCTTAAGGTCTTCATCTCCTGAAAGCGCATTGTGGAAAGAATTACTCTACAAAAACATGATGACTTTTTGATACAAGCAGTTAGGCTTTTGGAATATTGGAGTATCTCTCCTTTATCAGTTGTAGGTCAGAAGAAGCAGGAGACAAGTGCATTGAGCAAACTTGTGACCACATCAAGGGTGACGGTTTCTGAGTTCCACAAAGGGCAGAGCTGGGACTTAGGAGGACCAAAACAGCAATGCTTTGGGCCAAGGTATTTAGATGATCTCTACAAATTTTACCAATTGAGTCTTAATAATGTCTTTAGCGTCTTCAACCAGATCAGAGGATTGAGGGTGGTAAGCTCAGCGACAATGCTGTAAAATTAGCCAAATAGCACAGACTTGTGGGAGTACCTGGCCAATAAAGTGGGTTCCTTGATCACTTTTAAGTTTGAGACAAGTTCCCCTCATGGGATAATCTTTTCCAAAAGGACTTTGGCTACAGGAGAGGCAGTAGCCTACCTGCAAGGGAGGTCTTCAGTCCAGTGTGAAATTACACAGACCATGACTAAAACATATTTCTATTCATGAGATGGAGGAAGTTGTATGAAACCCATTTGTCTGACCTCCAGTGGTCCACTAGGCAGTATCAAGTGTCTGAGAGCAGTGTGGACAGGCTTCTCTGGATTATATTGTAGATAAGTGAGACAATGAAGTAGGCACCTTTTCTAGCCTTGGTAGTATTTCTCCACCAATACAGATTCATGAAGGGCTACCATTTTGTCAGTAGGCTGATGGTTTAGTGCATGTACAGAGGTGAGGAGTAGGGATTTTTGAGTCTCTGGTAGGACTGAGTTGTTATTTGGCCCAACCCAGAGTGTTCCCTTTTTTATCAAACCAACAATTGCTGAATTTGCACTCTTGTTTTTCCTTTTCTGAGGCTAAATGTTGGGCTTCTCTAAGTGATCATTTGTGGAAATATCCCTTTGGACTATAACAGAGGTTTGGCTGCTGTTGGATCCTTTAAAGGCAGCATTGCTTGTGAAAATGTCAGGAAGGTGATTTCTTTCAGCTTCCAAAGAGTCAAGTTTAGAATGCTCTGGAATCTAAATAATAGCTAAAGGGACAGGTGAAAATAGTGAATCCAATTGTTCCTGAACATAGGGGCCATTTAAAGTTTTATCTCCACTGGAAGTAAAGAAGCCATGTTGCTTCTACAGCATTCCAAAATCAAGAGCTACTCAGAAAGCGTATTTACCATCAGTATAATTACTTGAAAGTTTTGTCCTTGGCTAAGGTATCAGCCTGTGTAAGGCTAAATGAGTCAGCCTGTTGGGCTGAAGTAGTCATAGGTAAAGAAGTGGCCTCATCAACAGCAAAAGTATTAGCAAAAGCAGCCCCAGCACAGTATTTGCCATTGTCATCTTTAAATAAGAACCATCACTGAAACATGAAGAGTTAGCATTGCTGACAGGAGCTTCCCCTAGGTCGTCATGAGGAGTCAGATGGTGGCCTGTCAGCTAGAAGCAGTCGTGAGGGACTTGATCAGTGACAGAGGGAAGAAACGTAGCTGGTTTGTTATTACAACATAAAAGAGTTCTGTGGGAAGCAGCTAATAAAAGGACTTCAAAGGAGGTGAGACAGCTGAATGAGCTACAAAAATAAAGGGGGGTGTCCCTCAACAATTTTCTCAGTGGTCGTAACCAAAAGGGCAGTGGCCATAATGGCTCTAAAGCAGAGGGAGTATTCCTGTGCCGCAGGGTCCAGTTGCTGGGTCTAGTAGCCTACAGGTTGATTGGGGTCCCCATGATTTGAGGTGAGTACCCCAAGGGCATCCCTTCCCTTTTCATACACAAAAAGGAAAAGGGAATCTGATCATTGGAATGCCCAATGGCAGGCGGTTTCATCAAACTCTCCTTTAAGGGCTTGGGGATAATGTCATCTGGTCCTTCCCATAAAATTGAGTCAGGGATGTTATTGTTTAATAAAACATACAGAGGTTTGGCTATGAGAGAGAAATTTAGAGTCCGATTTTGGCAATACCAAACTAGCCTGAGAAAACCTTAGAGCTGGCACTTAGTTTTGAACTTTGGGAAACTTAGACTTCCATGAAGTCTATCTGGGTTTAGATGTAATCTTGTTTCGATATTAGATGCCCTAAAGATTAAACCTGGGCTTGGGCAAACTGCAAGTGTTTCTTTGGAAATCTTATGTCCCTTTAAGGCTAAAAGCTTCAGCAAGTGGATGCTGTCTTCCTGTGAAGATGCTTGAAAAGGAGAGCAAAAAAGGAAATCATTCTCATAGTCAATAAAGTAGAAACTCTAAGGAACTTTTCATCATCCAGATCAGCCTTCAGGATTTGAGAGAAATAGGAAGGATCCTCAGTAAAATCCTGAGACAGTGCTATGCAAGGGCACTGTTTTTTTTCCCCAAGTGAAGACAATAAGATACTGACTATCTTCATCAATGCTAAAATGCTAAAGAATGCACTGCATAAATCAACCACTGTAAAGAATTTCCTTCCAGTGAGAATTTGTGTTAGTAATGTGTGAGGGTGAGAAACAACAAACAATAGGGTCTCAAGGGATAACAGTATAATTTATTGCTTGGAGGTCCTGGACGAACCTCCACCTGAGCCCTTAGGTTTTCTCACTGATAAAATGGGAAGCTTACAAGGGCTAGGACAATGAATAATGAAACTTGGAGCCTTCTAATCTTCTACTATGGGCTTTATGCCTTGAAGGGCTTCTTCACTTATACAGTATTGATTAATTCTGGAAAGAGATTTTTTGAGGGATCTATTTGAATCTTGATGGGAGGTGCGGTGTGAATTTTGCCAACATCAGTTGGAGATTTTGTCCACAAGGACGGCAGCAGTTGATTCAATAGTGATAAATGATTAGTGTTCCCAGAATCAGCTATAGTACCATCAGAGATTTAACAAATAAAAGATGTCAAAGGGTCATTTAATTCATCTGGTGGGTTTGTTTGATTACTGTCAGATTCTAGAACTATTTCCTTCTTTCAGGAGAAAGAAATTCTGGCGAGATACCGCTCTAGGAAATCTCAGCCTAATAAATGCGTAGGGGCAGAGGAACTAAAGAGAAAAGGGTGTGTATCTCCCAAAGGTCAGGGACACAAGGGAACAGGATCAGAGACAGGGACCTCTTGAGGTTCATTACAGGTCTCCACTATTTGAAGTGCTTCAGTACTCTGAGGCAAGGGCTGTTTTATAGTAGTGGGGTTGAGCACCAAGATTGTGGCTCAGGTGTCAGTTAGGACTGGAAGAGATTCATCCCCAATCTGGAGAAGTATTTCTCCAAGCCAATTAAGAGGAAGGGCTGGGAAGACCCCTGTAGTTCCTTGGAGACATGTCATTGAGAATAGAGAGGATTTTGGAAAGGCTGGTTAGAGGGATGAAATGCTTAAAGCACTTAAATTTGCAACAATCTCTTTCCCAATATCCTCTTTGCAATAATAGCAGAAACTAGGAATGTTTTGGTTTTGTTTAGGAGCCTTTATTTACTGGAGTTGAAGATTAAGAACTCCAGTGGTCTTCCTTTGAGATGACTCATTGGGAGTATGAGAGATGCAGAAGTGGATGCAGTTTCCCATTCCATCCCAGTTTAGCTCATTAATAAACAGAGTTAAAAACTACCTGGATAGAATCAAGATCTGAAGGAAAACCAAAAATTTTCTTTAAAAAGATCTGAAGTCAGTTGTAATATTCATGAACAGGTTTATCAGATTTTTGTGTGCAAGCCTAAATTTTGTTCCACTCAACAGGCTTTGGAAAAGCTCTAGGAATTGCTCTGTGAAATCACTTAGCAATTGCTTGAGCCAGGCCATATAATAAGTTAGTAGGCTGAACTCGCAGTTGTAATTCTAGAGAACTTTCAGGGTTTTCCCAATTAGTGATTTTCATTCCAATGGGCAATGATACTCTGAATTATGTATGTCAGGTAGGTCCATTTAGTTAGAAATGAGCATTGAGGAAGAACCAAGGATTTAAATGTAACTCAGTTGGAGTCCCTGTTGGGGGTGTACCCTCAAAATATTTAGATAACTGAGATCTCATTTCTCAGAATTTTTTCTTTAGAGTAAAAGAACAATTTTCAAAGAGCTCATTTCAAACATCTTGCAAACTTAAACACCAGCTAATTCTAAGGAAACATCTTGGTCCCAGAGAAGCCAGGCCAAAGACATTTTCAGACAATTTCCAGAGAATAACTCCTTCCATAGGAATAGGCTGTAGGCTGAAAAACTGGCACAGTTTTAGTGAAGAAGCCCCTGTTCCTAAAGGAATGGGCTGAAGGCATTTTCACCCAGCTTTGGTTGAAAGAGTCTGATCTTGAAATGAGACCAAAGTTCCAAGTGAGTACTTGACTATAGAACAAAACCTTAACCAGAAAGACAGATCCTTAAAATAGATTCCAAATAAAACCTGGAGAGCTTTGAATATAAAAAGTGCATGAGCTCAGATCCAGGATAAGATGTACCTTCAAACTTCAGGGTCAGTGATAAAGCAGTGGATGACAATGGGCTCAATTGTGGGCACCACATCTGTTTCACCAGCCCTGGAGCCTTTGGGGGGTCTTCTCTGATCCTGTATGAGCCACCAAAATGTTGACCTGAAACAAATAGACTACCAGATATTTCTCTAGCAAAGACGGATTTATATAGGATCAGCAGGAAATTGCAATTCAGAGTCTGTAACCATGGCAAGCCACATACACGTTTCTGCATGGCACAGGAGGGAGAACGCTTTAACAGGAGGGAAAAGGAACTTGGGAGAGCTACAGTAAATAAAGAGTCCATAGCTTTTCATTGGCTGAGTCTTTGCCAGGAAAAAAATCTTTCTTTTCCCTATTGGGCTATGCTACCATTGCAGGGTGTGAGAGGTTTCCCTTCTAATCGGCCAACTCTATTTAATTGAGGTTTCTGTTCATTATTTTTTTTTAACATTAAAAAAGGAGAAATAGTAAACATATGATGGAAATATTGAATACAGTTAACCAGGCGATCTATATTAGTTTATCACTAACAAGGATCACATGAGCATCATGATCCATCAGATTTGATACTCTGAAAAGCATATCACATTCTTTATGCAGTATTCCAGCCCCAAACGTTTAAAAGTTGAATTTAATATTGGAAAAAACACAAGAGAGCTCAGGGTAAAAAGCATTCTATAAAACAATTGGCTTATGTTCTTTAAAAATGTCAATGACTTGAAAATCAAAGAAAGACTAAGGAACACTCAAGATTAAATAGACTCAATGAAACATGTAAACGCATTGTGCAACTCATCAAGAAATTCTGTACCAAAAAAGCTGCAAAAGCTATCAGGAAAGTGGACTACATTAGATAAAACTTTTATACCAATATTAAATTCTTGAATTTGATAATTATACTGTGAATATGTAAGAGAAAATTCTTATTTTTAGGAAATATTTATAGAAATGACATGGGGTAAAAAGAAGTGAATTATGTAACTTATGCTGAAAAGACTCAGGAAAAAATTGAGCATATCTTTTCTATCTGTCAATTTATCTATCATCTATCAAGAAAAAAAGAGTACAAAAGTGGAAAAATATTACAAATAGTTGAATCTGGGTAAGGGGAATGATTTGTGCTATTCTTGCAACTTTTGTTTTTTGGGACAATTTCAAAATATAAAGTTAAAAAAAAAAAAGGAGAAGGAGAAAGCTTAGGAGATTGTGTTGTTAGAAAAGTCCAGAGGAAAGGAAGTTGTTGGCAGGGTCAAATGCTGAAGAAGTAAGTAAGGTTTGGGATTTAAGTTAGATTTATCAGCAGAGAGCTTCTAGTGATGCTAGTTTCTACAGCTTAATAGAGACAGAAGCCTACTTGTCATGGGTGCAAATGAAGTGGTGTATGGAAAAATAGATACCAAATTCTAGAATTTTAGCTGTAAAGGAAAGGAGAGAAGTATGGTAGAAGTTCGAGTGAGAAAATAAATTGTTGGGAATTTTTGTTATTTGTCTGATTTTAAATTGGAGAGGTGCAAGCATTTTTAAATGGTGATGGGGACCTATCTTTGGCCAGTGAGAGGGAGGAGAAAGAATTGAAGAAAAATGGAAAAGAAGTAACAACTGAGAGAATGAGAGCTCTAATGAAAGGTAAGAGATGGGATAAAAAGCACAGATAAGATAGAAGTCAATTTCTAACTCAACTTATTTAACTGGAAAATGGACCTTTTAAAAAATCTGGATTGTTGCTATTGACATCAAAGAAAAGCCTCTGAATTTATGAATACTTTAAGATTCTAATTAGGGAAGTAGCATATTAATTTAGAAAACATGTTTTAAAATTAAAGGTACTGCAGTACTAGGAAAAATGATTTATCTTTAATACTGTGGTATCTCAAAAAATAAAGGGATACTAGTTATGATCATGTATCTCAGCATCTTTTGTTTTTTCTCTATAAAATCTCTATGTCCATTCTCCTAATTTTGGTTCTGTTTTTTTTGGGTCCATGTTTCTAACTGCCTTCAGGTGTCATAATCATCTTCCCCAAACCAGATTTTTTACATTTTTTAAAAGTATCTAACTGAGGTGAAAAATAGCATGGCACATTTAAAAATATTTTGATAGACATGGTTTGTTTCCCATGACTGAGTAAATTGCATAAAGCATCCTTCCAGGAAGCTGGGACAAGAAGTCGTGCTTCCCAAAGGGAAGAAAGTATCACATTTAATTAATTTTGAGGGGTCTATATGCAATGAGGAAGCCACGATTTAGCATTTTTGCAGTAGCCTAAAAAACAACACTACTATGAAGTCTATCTTAAAGTCTTATTAAATGCTAAGGTAATAATTAAAATTTCAACTTCCTAATTAAAATAGTCAACTTAGGTGCTTGTGTCTGAACCTGAGCTGAAACTGAACAAAGGGACTACTTTGACAGCTTTTGACACTAGATTTGCTTGCACCAGCTCCAGAATAGCCACAACTAACCTTCCCCTCCCCCCCTTTTTTTAAGTTTAGGCAAATTACAGGTTGTAAATACTAACCAATAGATAATTCTAACTGAAAAAGGTAAATTGAGTTCATTATTTTTATTTATGTGGGAACAAGAGGAAGAGGTAGAGGAAGATAAAAAAGAAAGAGGGATAAATAGTTCTGTAGGAAGGAAAAAATAGAAAATCTGGGTTTTTTTCTGCTATTATGTACCAAAATGTTAGTTGACTATTAACTCTCAGCTTATTCTTCTTTGAATTGTTGGAACCAAAACCATGTGACATTTACTCCACAGCTTTCTTTGTATGTTACATTTTTCATTTTCTTTGGACAAAGCCCATGGCAACTTACTTGATCGGAGCAACAAGTACACAAGCTTTCAGAATCTCAGAATCTATCAGATGTAAAGAAACCAGATTACTTTAGCATTAAATTAGAATAATGTGTGTTTTAGAGAAAAGATTTATTTAAATTTTTTGACTATAGATTCATACTTGAATAGGCATTCTAGGAGAAATCATTATACATTTTTTTGGTTATGTCTCCAAGATTGTAAAAATATAATATGGATAATGTTAATCTTGCTTCTCCAGAGATGTAGTACCCCTTCCTGCCTTCCTTCTACAAGCTGGGATTACTAACAGTTGTGAAATCACTTCACAAATTGATTAGGACATTAACTCCAGGGGGACAAAACAGCTAAATTTTAAGTATCTGAGGAAATCTACCCAAAAAATCCCATTTGTAAAATAAAAGTGCTTTGTAACAAGTTCACGTGACTACGGAAATTTGAAAAATGTGTTATTGCTCAGGTCATTTACAAAACCATGATTTGCAAAAATATGGTATGAGTTGTAATTCTTTCTAATTAAAAACCAGGCAAGCCCTGAGGTGGGAGTCACAGTGAGGCGCCCTGAGTTTTTCCCAAGCTTAACAAAAGACAGAAGAACCGGCCACTGCTTGTGCCTGCCAGCCGTGCATTGTCCAAGGAATCGAAATAAAGAGGCAAAGGGGTCAAGGGTTAGGAGCTCATATTTCCACTCTACATGACCCCGTCTCGGGCTGGGGGTGCTCTTGTCATCTGTTTCTGAAGGTCTCTCAACACAAGACTCTCCTTCACCCCTTTCGGGAAACTCCCGTGTAGACTACGCTGGTGATTAATGAAAAAGGCTCACAGGAGACCGTCTTAACATTCTTTGGACAAAAGAGTCCTCAGCACGAAGGCTTCAGAAGAATACCTGCAAACATTACTGTCTTGAGAATATAGTGGAAATATCTGTGTTTTCCACCAACTCCACCTTTTTACAATGTATCAGATGACTTAATTAATGGGATGCCACTTTGTATTCTTGTTTCGGGCTTTCACCAGAATACTTAAACTCTCACACTTCATGTAACTGCAGAATATGCGGTTGATTTTTATTTTTAGGTTATTTTCATTATTTCAAAGTAGAATTAAGTGACTGCTGGGCTGCCTCGTGAAATTCTACTTCGTCCACAAATAATGGGGAAAATTGTAATCATGTTCTAGCAAATAAAACTGAGATGTATAGGATAATTTGTATCAAAATCTAACAAAGTAGAACATAAATTATTAGTGGTTTCCCTGTGATATTGTAGATACCTGAATAAAAAGCACACAAAAACAAACTTCATAAAAATCCAAGCTGTGTAATTACCGCATTCTCATTGGCTGCTTTGCTAGAAATTTCTCAAGGGATTATAAAACATATTCATGAAAAGCCAAAAGTGATTTTAAAAGATTTTTTTTCTCCAAATACTTATGTGACAGTGAAATTAAACATGCTGTGGTTATTATTTTTTCCAGTGGTTTAGGACAGTGAAATAAGACAGAGGCCCTCATTCTAAGAGCTATCAGGGGTCCAATTTCTGGAAACCCAAACGTCTAATGCCTAACCTACAGCTGTACTGATTAGGACAGTGTTTCACCAATTCCACACTGTTTGCACTAATGAGCCTACAGAAAACTAGGAATTATCAGTGAAAGCTGCTGTTAAGCTGCTCCTTTCACAGTATATCAGCTACACAACATTTCTCACTATCCTCCAACTCAGTATAGTGTTTCTTGAAATGGTCACCTTCCAGTAACAGAAATTCGTTGCGAAAGAACGGAGGGAAAGCGGAGAGGCCATATTTGCCTATATGACTTTGAGTGTAAAGTGCCTCCAGCCCAAAGCTGTAATTGTATAGAGTCATGTCTATCAAATCCCATCCCTTCAGTCTGTCTACATGGAATTTTATAGAAATATCCTTTACCAAATGCATCTTTTCCTCCCATTTTCTGTGCTTACTAGCTTTCCAAAGCAAAAGGATTTCAGATTTCCTAACCTGTGCAGATCACAACTATGAGACTGTGAAGCAATTTTGACCCAACTGAAGAAACACAAGAAAAAAGAATAAAACACTTCCTTTCCATAAGTTTCATTAAATCTAAGTTCAGATAACTAGGAGCAAGACAGTTTTCCCCCTGTTTTATGAAAGTGGTTAACCTCCAAAATAACCATGGCTCTGGAGAAGTAATGTATGCATTTTGGGAATACAGTAACATTTTTTGATAACCTGAATTACGATTCAGCCTTTGTTTCTGAGACAGCACAAATTTTCAGGTGGCTGAAAAACTGATACAAAAGGAAGGGTTAACAAAACACATATATCCAAGTAGAAGAAAATAAATGAAAACAAAATTCTTTTTCAATACTGTTTAGAAGTCTTTGTTAATTTCCAGGGACCATTAGTCAAATCTGAAGTTCTAACTTGTGTCCTCTTTTGACTCTTAAATGGTATTTTGATCGCATCCAGCTAAATGTTTTTTCTGCCTTCTCTGTCCCCCACCCTCCCTTCATTCTTCCTGCCTCCTTCCCCCCTCCCCACCCCGCCGCCAGCCCCAACCAAACCGGTATCTCTTTCTCTCCTGTCTTTCTGTTGTAAGTGAAGTAAGTGGCAATGTGGGATGAGGGGTGAAGAACCTGAACGCCGAGGCCAAATTTCCTGCATCTTTCATTTACCAGCTGTGTGAGCTCAGACAAAGTCTTTAAACTCTCTCTGCTCCTTTTCTTCAGAGATAAAATGGAGATCATAACAAACCTACACTATAGGCTTGATAAATCGGTTAAATTAACTTATGTAAAGGATGGACATAGTGAGCACCACATTGTGATTAGAGCCACATGCATGCAGGTTTTTCCATATAAGCTCCTTGAAGGCAGGGGTCAAGTTTCCCTCCTCTTCCTCCTCCTCCTCCTCCTCCTCCTTCTTCTTTCTCTGAATTACCTTGTTCAGTGTCCAGTAGTCATAGCTCTTAAATGAATATGGAATCAAGGAGAAAATGAAAGTGAATGCATAACTGTGGTTAGAAGTTTTGTTATTACACATTTGATTGTGTCTGAATTGGATAGAATTATTGCTCTTCTCTTGCCTCTTTGCTTCTGTTTCTTCTGAAGTTGGTGGGAAGAGAGGGGTGCTAAGTGGGAATTCACCCCAGGGATATATACACCCCAGGATGTGTCTATGTGAATTGCAATATGAAAACCAACCACGTTTTCAAAATCTTGGAACTAATTCTCTGCAACATTTATATTAAGTAAAAAGACATTTTCTTCAATTACAAACTTTAAATTTGGGGACTAAATCCATCCTTTCTTCTGGAGAAGGAGCTAAACTTTGGCAGAGAGAGAGGGCCAAATGTTTTTCACCTTTGGAAATGATCTCGGATTCTGACAGGGAAGTGATTGTACGAATACGTTCCAATTTGAATGTAGATATAGTATCAAGCATAGATGTTCTTTAAGTCGGGTGCCTTTGTTGGCCGTCACTCACGTCACCTCTATCAGTGAACCTTGCTGTATTTATATGTTATAATCACAACCTTGACCGATTTAGGTAAGCACCTGTAGAGATTTTAAAAAGAAATGTGCTCCCTTTATCTGCAAACTGTCAGCACCTTCACTTTTAAGCACTCTTGCTTTGCCCAATATAGGTTATTAGTCTGAAGATTTGAATTAACAGGTTGTTAAAAATGTGGGCATGGGTAGCTAAATGCCAGTAACTAAACTGAAGAAATGCATCATTTTCACTGCACATGCTGGGCTGGCAGCCGCTGGCCACAGAAGTTAATGAATGAATATGTTCCTGAAGGTTGTTTTCCATTGTAAAATGCAGTCCCCAGCCAAATTGCTAGTTCTGTATATCAATGGCAACTAATTCAACAATTAAGGAAGACCGTGATAATTGTTGGACCAGCTACCTGGTTCGTTTGCGGTAAACAAACAAAATCTCTTTTATGAACTCCAGACTGACTTTTCTATTTCGCAAACATTAGCCCCTGTTTCCTTGTTAGCTTTTATGACAGAGGCATTGCAGTTTCAAACTGTAAAAAGGAACTCCTCGCTCAGGAAGCCTAAAGTAATATCATCTAGCATTTTGGCATTCTGCCGAAGAATTAGTGCCTAGGGGAGGCAACCAGAACATTAGTGAGGATTAATAGAATCTTTGAGGAAGTCTTCTTTTTCCCTCCTCTCTCTCCCCCAGCTTTTATGTGTTAACCTTCAAATTATTTTAGCATGTTTTTTTGGTGTGTGCTGAATTATTCAAAGTGGTACATTATTTCTGTATCTAACTAGTAGATTGTTTATGATGGCTTCACATTTTTTCCAACAGCCGTACCATATTTAAATTTCTGTACTTTAATATTGCTGTAGTTTATACTGCAAAAGATGAGACAATATGTCTGCTAAAAAATGTGTTTTTTCCAGGTACATTGATTTAGTAGCTTTGCTGTCAGAGGGCACTTAAACCATACTCAAATATTTCTGAGTGTTGATAAGAGAGTAAGAAATGCCTGTAAAGAAATTTTCTGTCACCTCACAAACAGTGTGATGTTTTGCAAATAGCTTGTCCGTGTCTGAATCTAATAAATGACAGACTTGAACCAGATGATTCTGCACATTGCTTCCACATTGGAGTCGTATTAGACACTTTAGCAAACAGGAAATCTGAGGCTCTACGTCTTGCGGTTTCACAGGAGCTCAGTAATTGAAATTGGAAGGAAGGATGGGCATTTTATGTGACATAAAGCACTCTGCATAAAGAACATGAGATATAAAATAAAGCCTACAAACTGCCCAGTCCCAATGAGGTTACCAGCCCCAACAATGTATTTTTTTTGAACTGCAGACTGTAGACTCAAGCACTTCAATTCAAGGCCTCATGCAAAGTGGCTATGAAATGGATTGGAGAAACATCCTTCTGGAGTCATTTTTAAGAATTGGGTAAAATGAAATCATTGTCACGTCCAGTGCTTTAACTGAAATAAAATTATCCTTATTTCTTGCTTGCTAATACGGTCACATTCTGAAGGTACTTTTTTTTTGGTTATGAATTGTTCAGAAACCAGTGATATTCCGAAATATTAAAATGTTTCTGTCTACTTGTATTAACTATCGCCCTGTGTTAACAGTTCTATTAGTTATCTCACGACTCCCTCTCACACTCATAAGACTGGTGGACTCTTTTTTCCTAATTTAATTCAGCTGAGCCACACCAGTGCAATTGTCTGATTCCCAAGTCTTTCAGTTAGCACTGAAGTTCTTGGTTAAGTCAGAACTATTATACACATAGATTGCCATAAATAACCATTCATTGAGAAGAATGTGGGTCATAAACATAAAGAATATGATACAAAAGACAGTTTCAAACATATGTTGCTTCATTTCTTTCAAATAGTCTGGCTAGCCTGTTAAGATGTTCCAACTTCCTGTAATAGAGAGTGAAATGAACATTTTTCTACAAAATATGTCCCTCTTGGTTATTTAATGTAGCAGAACAATAGCAAAATAAAATACCAGCAGAATATCTGATAATTTTTTATTGAGGAAACAGGGAAGTTAGGATGAAATGTAGGACTCTTCAAGTTAACAGGAAAATACACTTACAGCTT
The DNA here is from genome assembly GCF_048564905.1 of Vicugna pacos. NCBI lineage: Eukaryota > Metazoa > Chordata > Mammalia > Artiodactyla > Camelidae > Vicugna > Vicugna pacos. The sequence continues at coordinate 25,061,315 of NC_132987.1, forward strand.
TCAGGCTCACCTCAAGATCCTTTAACATTTATCAAAAAAAATCTCTTCAATTATCAAAAGCCCTCTTTAGACCTCCTGGGACTATAAACAAAGGCCATATTGTATCCTTGGCTGAAGCTTGTTAAGTGGCTCATGAATAATACTAAATGCATCCTCCCCATAAATCTCCTTGATGTAGGACTACTGTTATCCAGCCACAAACTTCACTGACATCCATCATAGACTCAGAGATGGGAGACTTGCAACATGCATCCAAATAACTGCTCCCAACGTCCTATCGATGTGATTCTCTTGAGCACTTCAAGTCAAGAGAACAGAGAAATCTTGGCACTTTTTGGTTGTCTTTAGTGCAATGAGTTGAAAACAACTGTAAAATTCTTTGGACTGATCTTTCAGAACAATAATGTAAGATGATGACTCATTGGCCCTTACAGTTTAATAGCATTTCATTCAGAGTAACTGGAGAGACTTGAGCTTGTGAAGACTGTTTCAGAGATTCTGGGCTTTCTATTCTGTAACTTTTCTTTAAAAGAGGAAACCACAAAAAAAATGTCTTTAGAAGGCCATGTAAGTTGGCAACAGCTTGGAGGTATTTCTTCTAATGAACAATGTGTTTGGGCAATTTTTTGTGGCAGCGAAAAGAAGAAATGCATGGCAAGTTGGACCTGGTACATCCCAGGGATGATTCCTGGAGAGAGGACGGGGAAGTGCGAGGAGAAATTTTGTTTCTAGTACCTGTGTGATTAGCAGGATTTAGTGGAAAGTTCAGTGTCTCTGGAAGGAGCATTACTCATCTTTTTTCTTTAAAGTATATTTGTTATGCAAAACTATATTGTTTCAACAGGAAAGGATTTGTTTAATATCTCACAATGGACTCTGGATTTTCAGCGTAACCATAGGCAATATAGGATACTTCAACAGGTCAAAGAAATGAGAGACCAGATGAAATGAGTTTCATCCACTGTCCTGAGATTTAGATGCACTCAGGAAATATTTTAACATCTACAGTAGTAATTCAGTGATGTCATTGTTCTTTCCAGGAACTATGGGTGAAGTTAAATTTGCCCTTCAGTTTGTTGATGCTTGCCTAGAGACTGTGACTTTTCCGAATGCCTGTCTCAGGACCTCTTCACACTGAATGTACAGGAAGGCATGGCTGTTTATTTAGACAGGTGCGTATCAGCCTCTGGTTGTGTATGCATATATATTTTGTTTAACTCTTCTAGATTTCAGACAATGTAGCTCGTCTGCTTGTTGATATACTATCTGCTAACTGTAATCTTTTAGAATAAAACAAAGAAGGCTTCCAAATTTAGCATGTTCTTATTGTAACATCTTAAAATGACAAGATGTTTGCTAGAATAGACCAAGATCATTAGCTTAACCAACTGAAAGTAATTTTATTGGTGGTAAGTGTTTCCAGAGGCTGAGGTAAAATTATTTAAGTATACATTTGAAACATGGGAACATTATTATTATTAATTGTTCACTAAACATTTTATCAGTGCTAAAAACGAGTACACGGTTCATTTGAATAAATGGTTGCATAAAGGATTATTCTTGGCTCAGCAGAAAATAATTCTCAGGTATTTTCTCTCACACTGAGCATGGATAGTGATTAGTACTTAATTTAAACAAATCTACAGTGTTTACATAATTCTCTATAAGAAAAATATATTTTTGGAGATTGAGCGCTCTTGTGTTTAATAAAATACCTTCCAGAATCATAAATTAAGTAAGCTAAATAAATCATAGAATCTTAAGTTAAAGAACCATAACTATGCTCTCCAGCCCTCTTCCTCTCAAAGAAAAACTTGTTCAGGGGAAGTCTTCCAAACTTATGCTCATGGGCAATGGAGGTCATATTTTGCATCATTGGCCAAGTATGTCAAATTTGACATACAATGTCAGCTGCATTCCAAAAGAGAAGAATATTCTGTTGATACAGCTGTAGCAAGATATGCTTTTCTTCCTACATATGCAATTGTTTCTGTATTGAAAATAACAAAACTGTGGGAGATAATGTCCCCAACCCAACAGACCTGAAGCATATCCAGCACATATCTAAATATTAGCAAAGCAAAAATGAACTGTTTGCTTACTGCATTTTTCTTCCTAATATTGTGTATAAATGCACATACATGCATGAGGATCTGGGTGTCTATTTGCACTGTAACCTTTGGTCAGTTTTTTGTGTGGAACTGATGATGGTGTCGCTATGAGCTCTGTAGCTGGACAGTGTTTGTTTTCCACGAATAGTTGCTAAAAACATTGATACCTAGAAAGTTTTTATTGTTCTAGAGCAGGGGATGGCATGATTTCCTACAATGGTCCGGATAGTAAGGATTTCGGGCTCTGGGAGCCATCTCAGCTCTACTGCAACTCTGACTGTGTTGACAGTTGAGACTGACACAAAGGCAGTCCTAGACAATACATACATGAAGGAGTATGATGCTGCTCCAATAAAATTTTATTTATGGACACACATTTTAATCTCATACAATTTCACATGTCACAAAATCTTCTTTTTCTTTCCATTTTGTTTCAGTCATTTGCAAAATTTAAAAACCATTCATAGCTGATAAGATGAACAAAACAAAAACAGGCAGGCACTGGGTTGGATTTGGCCAGTGAATTGGAGTTGGCCAAATCCTGTCCTTAAGGAATGTTTGGACAGATATCTGCTCCATAACGAAGTTCACTGTATGTTAATTTGGTACAATATTTGGTTCCTCTTGAAGAATCAAGTTTCTACATTTCTTCATACTTAACATCAGACATTGGTAAATTTTTGAAGGGGGTAGTTGGGAGAACAAAGGAGACAAGCAGGAAAGAAGAGATGAGGAAGTAAGGTTTGGGCACTAAAAAAAGTCAAGAAGGCAAAATCACCTAAATCTTTGTTATTCCAAAGAAAAGCTAGTTTTTTGATATTCGATAGTCTCTCAATAATGATGTTGCAACTTTGAGACTCTCTGGAGAAACATAAAAATGACACCTTCCCTAAAGTGTTCATTACTATGCTACTTTTGTTAAGAAAATTAACATAATCTGGACAAAGTGAAGACTAGTAGTCAGCATATTATTTCTAAAAGTGTAAAACTGAAGTAAAAGTTTATTTTCTCAAAATACTATTAAAATATGATTAATATGTTGAAAAGAGGTTCTTAATGATGGAAAATCATCAAAAGCGTTAATACATTAACTCTAGGAGGAATTCTTGATAACATTGTTTTAGCTTAATGTTCTTAAAAATTCAGTTTCACTGACTGCATATTCTACCATATTAAAAATAAGTACTATTTTTTAAAGGTCTGATAATGCTTTGTGGGAAAATTAATGAAAATAGACTATGAGAGATGCAAAATAAAATGCAGATGAGATGATAAGATTTCTGGGTACTTTTAAGTAATTCCAGGTGGGGAGATGTGTGGGCATGTGGTTGAAACCATGTTGATAACTGCTGAAACTGAATGATGGGTCCGTAGGAGTTTATTATGCTATTGTATCTATTTTGGCCTAAGTTTGAAACATATGTATATTTATATGTATAACATTTTGTAACTATTCCCTCAGATTTCTTTATTCTTAGGTAGGTTAGTAATAAAGTTGAGCTTGACTTTCCTTTTAGTTTTATTCAGATAGACTAGCTTATTGAGAAACTATTTGTCTTTTATTCTCACGGCTGTAAATATTCACGCCACACCCTTTTATCTAAAGTAGTCGACATAAATTACCCCTTTTGGTGAGAGGATTTGACCTGGATTGTCTGGCTGAGAGAGATCCTAGGGGTGGAAGACGTAGAAAGGGGCCCTCTGGATCCCAAGAAGGATGCTGAGGAGTCACTGAACTTGGAGCAAACAAGGTGAGGGAGATTTGCCAGAAGTTCCAGCAGGAGGTTTGACCAGGGTGGCTGGTGAAAGTCCTGTGGTCCTGGCACCAGGGAGTCTGCAGCCACTCAGGTAAATCGCTGCAGGTTGTCGCAGAGTCAGCCCAGACCAGTGGCCTCAAATCTACGTCGTGGAAAGAACAATGGCCCATGAACCCCGCATCCCCTCATCAATTCTTTAGGGTACCACAATGAGCCCCATCCTGTAGAGCCCCATCTGCCATGACCCTCAAAAAAAGGACCATTTCAAGCATGATTATTACTGAATTTCTTCCATCTATGCAGTTTTTGGAAGAGATTTAATTGGTTTAGAAAAGAAAAATAATACGTATTTTTGATCCAAGTTTCACAGAGAAAAATTTATAATAGATACAGCAGGTTTAAATATTAAAATATGAATTATTGTATATTAAATAAATTAATAAATGTGTACTGTATTTAGAGTCTTTTATGTAATGATTGTATTCATTGTCTTCAGTGGAGTTTGTCAAAGCAGTCAATAGTATGGACTTGGAAGTTTGACATACACATCCCTTGCCAGGTCTGTGACCTTAGGCAAGTTACTTAATTTCATTAAGCCTCAGTTTCTTCTAATGGAAAATAGGTATAATTTTACCTACCTCATAGGGTTTTTCAGTTACATAAATGTAATATTTAATTACATAATGCAATTCAAATATTTAGTAAGGTAGTAACATGGAAATAACACATATTTAATAAATGCTAGTAATTATTATAAATACAATTGTTCTTGATTTTCCATTTTTTAGCATCGTATTTGAAAATAATGCATGGGAATAATAACATATTGTGTACAGTTTATAATATTTGCCTATCTTTCTTTACACCAAAAGTTTTAGTCTGCAGAGGAAGCCACTTATAACAATGGGAATTGTTTTAGTGTTTAATTTTATTCTCTAAATGATATGCCTGTATTATTATTTATTAATTTATTAATTTTGTACAGTATCTATTAACTTCATTTAAGTAAGTAAGGACTTAGCTCATTTAAAATCAACCCTAACTTCTCTCTTCCTGATTTTAAAACATCAACTTCCTTTCTCTCTCTTCTTCCCTCCCTCTCCCTCTTCCTTCCTTTCTTCTTTTCTTCCTTCCCACATCTCTCCTTCTTCTACTTCTTTTATTTCCTTGAGAAGCTATCTTGATATCTATTTATTCTTACCCATAAAAAGTATTCTTTGATAGATCATTCTCAACCTAGCAATGTTTATCAGAATCACATCTGAAGAATTTTTAAAATACAGTTATCAAAGTATCACCCCAGTCCCAACTAGTCAGTATCTTCAGGGATTGGGCTCAAGCACGTGTACTTTTATTAAAGCATATTTGATTATAAACCATTTTAAACTAATTGATAGCTTTTAATCTATGGGATGAAGTATTTCTTTAGTTTTCTTTTATTATGTCATTAATTATTTTGTCTTTTTTTTTCACTCTGGAATACCTGTAATTTTAAGCTTGATCTCCCATTCTCTCTCCCCTAAATCCTTAATTTTCTGATTTCTTTATCTTTCCTTTATTTTACCAATAAGAATGCACTAAATTCTACACTTTTTAACTTGAACGTGATGGCACTGATAGGATTGTTCTCTTTTTTGTGAAAATAGAGTTAAATTATGATTCCCAGTGTATAACCAATATTAAATTATACCTGAGAATTGTTTTGTCACTGTAGCTGCATATAATAATTCCCATATTTGACTGAGATTCTGTAAATGAAATCTGTAGAATCTAAAACCTTTTTTACATAGTATCTTTTATCATGAATTAATAGGTATAGCAATAATTGAGGAGACTTGAAGGCAGGACTGCCAAAGGTTTAAAGTTTTCAGGAATTTGTAAAGTCCCTTTAGAAGGAATTCATCCTGTGGGAAGGGAGAGACCGAGCGTACAGTGAATTTGTGATGGAAGGCAGTGAAAAATTAAGGTACTTAGTTTACTGTCTTCCTTTACTGCGTGACTACTCCAACTGGTGTCCTCATTTACTTCCATTTCCCCCAAAATACATACCTTTGACCACTAAGGCACATTAGCCAGAACCATAATGAATAGAGGCTGTAACTATAAACTTTTAAACATTTTGAAAGCATGAAACTCAAAGCATTCAATGCACTGAAATTCAGACAGAAGGAAAAAGTGATTGATGTTACTTTGGCGTGAAACCTGTCTTTGTTTCAGAACAAGGAGGGTTATAGAATAAATAACGTGGCCTTGGCATAAGATTGGTTGATTAGCAGCTTCTATGGCCTTGGGACTTAGTGTCCAAGGCTTTTTTGTGATGGGACTCTGTGCCCAAACCACAGCTATTTTCACTTTATAGAGGCAGTATTCTCAGCAATAAATATTGGCAGCTTCGATGTAGACCTTGGCAAATATCACCAACTTCTGGAGCAGCTTTGTCATTTTCAGCATCCTTGACAACAGATCATGAATCAGTGTGCAAATTTAAGCAAGAACATATCATAATGCCAGCTGAGACATGGGAGACAGCCCTTGGGGAACACCACAAATGAATGAATGGAAATTTTGAAGGAAGAGTGAGAATTCCCTAAAAAAGAGATAGAATGCAGCATTGGATAAATATATTCAGTTTTTCATTAATATGACTTACCTCTCATTGTAACCCCTGACTGGTAGAGCCTCACCAAGCACAAGTTATAGTTTGAAAAGATCTTATTTCTTTGTCTTTAAGATTGGGTCTCCCTGATGCATAGAGAAGATGTCAGGTTTAGAATAAGGACATTAAAGATCAGCAAAAGTTAGGAGCATGTGAAATTCATGAGATTCACTGTTTAGGAAAATAGTGATCAATAATCAGTAAGTCAGTTTTCCAGATATAAACACAGTGCTTACCCTAGCTTACAGAAACAACAGAAATTTTCCACAGTTCAAACTCCAGAGCCTCACTCTGCTTATACCAGAGGCAGACAGGGGAGACTTCCAGGAAGCCTGGGGACTGGTAGCCCATAAAGGGTTGGCTGGTTTTGATGAAAATTAGTGTGATACGATGCACAGATGAAAGAGCAAATGGGTTTTCTTGACTTGATGAAAACAGTGAATTCTGAAATTATGCACAGCAGGTACAGATGGAAGATACTGTGCAGATTTCAAAAGAGAGCTCACATAGTTCTCATGCTGCAACATTTGTTTTATCCTTTTTACCTCACAGCCGTTTTGTGGGGAGAGGAAAAGCAAAAAGTGAGCATATTCATCTAAATAAGAAGACCTTATTTTAGAGGGAAAGGTAAATGATGAAAAGACAATCATAAATCATACTACTTACTCTTTATTCATTCATTCATCAGACAAATATTTTTCGAGTCCCCACCATGTGCTGAGCACTGTGCTACAGCAGATTTCCAACTGTCCTCATTGACTAAAATGGGATTGTGTACTTACGGTCATTTCTAGACACTATTGTGAAGCAAACAAATTTTCTATAGACTTTGTTCTTCCCTTTCATTAGAATCTGCCTCCTCTGTTACCAGAGTTATCATTCATTAATCCCACTTTTACTAGCACTTTATTTTCTACTATCAATTAAAATTTCTTTTAAGCATCAGCTTATATATCAGCTTAAGTGCTTGGAATCCAATGAAAACATAAAACATTAAGACAATGTATGTGTTTGAGCATGTGAGTATGTGAGTGTGTGTGTGAGTATGTGTTTGTGTGTGTGTGTGTGTGTGTAGAAAAGTCTTTTAGAGGGCGAGTTCTACTTGGAGATCTGCAAATCACTCAAGATTGGCACCATTTTCTTTATGTCCAAAATCAAATTTGTGTACCCTTCTTTGAAATCTTTGGGGATGGAAATCATTTATATTTATTTGGTTTCTCCATAGAAGACATTTAAAAAATATGCTCTAGAATCATTTAGAAATTTTAATTTATATATTCGTTCTATATTTGAGTACTTACTCTGTGTTGTTCTTGGGGTTTGGGATACAGGCATGAACAACTCAGACAACAAAGAATCCCTGCCCTCGTGGACCCTCCGTGCTAGTGAGGGTGAAATGGCAATAAGAGAAAACGTCACAAATAAGTCAGTTGTGTGGTTTGTAATAATGTAATAATTCCCAAGTGGAAAAGAAAAAGAGTAGCAAAAGGAAATGTGGTAGTGCAGAGGGCTGGGAAAATAACGATTTTAAGTAGGATGGCCAGAGCACACCTCATTGAAGAAGTTACATTTGAGCAAATGCTTGAAGAAAGTGGGGAAATTAGCCACTTGACTTTTTAGGGAAGAGTATTCTAGACAGAGGTAGAGTCTGTGCAATGGTCCTGAGGTGGAGAGTATGCGGCATGTTCCAGGAGCCACAAAGAGGCCAGTAGACCTGGAGCAGAGTGAGAAAGGGAAGAGGAAGAAGCATTGACTTCAGAGGGACCACAGTGTGTGGGGCCTGGTAAGACACTGTAAAAACTCTGGCTCTTATTTCAGTTAAAATGGAGAGCCTCTGCAGGGCTTTGAATGACATGAGCTTATTTATCATTTGAAGGGATCTTCCCGGCTGCTTGGGCAAGAGTGAAAGCAGTGAGACCTGTGAAAGGCAGTTCGGTAAGTAAGTTTCATCCTTTTGTATTTTTTTATGTGGATAACTCTGATTTCCTCCAATAGAATCCCCCTGTCTCAATTAAGCTCCACAGGTGGAAACCCTTTACTTCTTTGTGGGCATAAATTTGATGAATCCTGTGCTTGAGGGAGTGGCGTCTCCTTTTTGAGGGAAAGAATGAGCAGGGAAGAGCAAATCAGGCAGCACCATTTGCTGCATTTGGCTCCTTCAGTGTTGTCACTTTAGAAACACCAGGAGCTCTATAACAACATGATGATGAAGAAGAAGAAGAAGAAAGAAGAAGAATAGTTCCTGGGCTCCAAATCAAAAAATATATTAGAATCTTGTGGTTGAGGTTCAGCCACCAGTTCACCTTAGAAGACCCCCAAGTGATTTTCTGTGCAGCCAAACATGCTAGTCCCTGGGCTACATGTGAAGCTCTAGAAATCCATCTTCTGCATATGATTTCCAAGATTACTTCAGCCATTTCCACTGATTTTCAACCAAATGTTGAGAGGAAAGGAGCAGTGTGTCCAGGGCTAGTCCTTTTCAGCAGAAGTTGCACACCTCACTTTGCACATTTCATTGGTGAGACGTGAACCTTTTGTCCAAACCTAGTCACAGGGGAAGCTAGGAAATAGAGTTGAATTGGGCATCAATATGGAAACAATTTGTGTTGTGGGCAGTGGGGGAAACAAACAAAAGAGTTCATCCTAACTGGCTCAGTATCACGTAGAGGGAAGAGAAGTTTGAGGATGACCTGATAAAGGCCAGTTCTTTTTTGGCACCTATAATCCAACCAGTTATAGATGAAAACTGATGTCTGAAAAAAGCTAAGAAGCTGACATGCTGGGATGATGAAGGATGTTCTTTCTTATCCGTGTTGCATCAAAATAACATTTGAAAGGAACTGAGTTTGACTATGAATGTATGAACAACATAAGAATTTCCTCAATTGATTGTTTCTATAGTTTCTATGCTGACATTGATATGAGAAACTTGGGGTATGAGGGTGGGTCTGGGATAGTTTCACAGGACATTGTCCTGCTATAGTGATAACCTCGGTTTGTTAAATACATAACCCATTCAATCTCCCCTCTACTAGACCTCCACCATTGTGGGCCGCCTTCAGTGTATGTAGTGAGTGGAAAATAGAGAATCAGAGTATAAATCTGCTGTTTGAATTGTCTGTTATAAACATAATTGTGAGGCAAGAAGGCTGGAGATTTCATGCACAATCATTGGATGCCCTGACAGTCAGGAGTGACAAGAGAATTGGATGCTGGCACAGGGAATGCCACACTGGATGAATAATAGTGCTCCCTGTATATGCTCTGCTCACAGCAAACACCAAGTAACACTCTGTGGAAGCGAGTAAAAGAAGACAGAAAAGAAAGAGAAAAGTAATTTTTCTTTTTGGAATAGCCAACTTGAGGTACAGGCATCTGAAAAAAAGCTTGCTCATATCAGCTCAGGGTGATTATATAATTAAGGACAAACATAACTCACAGAGAAAAAAATGTGACAATGAGTGTGTCTATGTCCATGAATGACTGAAAAATTGTGCTGAACACTGGAATTTGACACAACATTGTAAAATGATTATAAAGCAATAAAAAATGTTAAAAAAAGAATTAAGGACCAACAAGTCTCATAATCTGATAGTGACAGCTGCTTCTTTTGAACCTATGATGGTAACAATTATTCTCTTAATTAGAAAGATGAATTAACTTTCCCAAGGCCACACAGATTCATAGCCAAGACTAGCAACTTCATCAGACTTTGTCTTTTAACCTTGCTTGATTGGTTTTATTTTATTATCTAACTTCCTCTGCGTCTATAGGTTTTCTTTGCAAGTAGACATTAAGTTCTGTTGACCTCAAGGACCCTGAGCATTACTGCTTATAAGCATTCTTTTTTTTATAATATTCTCAAAGAATGTTTATTAAATAAATTCATGTAAGTGAAATAATATATAGAGAAGTTCCATTCATCTTCATTCCAATCAGAATAGATCCTTTTATAAGTCACTATTCTTACAGAATCGCATATCAAATTGTGGGAACTTTTAGCAAATATTTCCCCCAGGAGTAGTCAGGTTATCTCTTTTGGGTTCACTGCTTCAGCAAATATTTTCCCATTGATTCAGAACTCTTTAAAAGTAACTTCTCTTATCTTCAGCTGGGTGAAAAATGGCTTGATTAGAACTAAATGTGTGCAGTTCTAATGTAACTGTGTATAACATCTGCTGTCATTTATTTTTCTTATTAAATTGTAACCTGCGAGGCAGGCTGGAAGCTTAGTGGTGGTATTACTGCAGAGAGGCAGGCCAATTCCCAGTCTAAATGCCAAACTACACAGGGTGTAGAAAAGCTAAGTTAAGCCTTAGGATCTCAAATGGATTTTATGGTAGTCTCTGACACTGGTCATCTTAAATAGTACTGAAACGGAGCTGTAGTTGAATACTTTCTGGCCCTGAAGGTATAGATTTTTATGGAGAGCTGCTCTGGTCTCAAATGGATTGAGGTAGGGGTGGGAGAGAGGGTTTTTGTTTTCTTGTTTTTTCACTGATATACCCCTAACATACAGAATAGCGCCAGGAACACAGGAGGTCCTGGATAAATATCTGTTGACTTTACTACCCAAATCGCATGGAGTTCACTTCTGTATCCATGGAAGGGTCTTGGCAGTTGAGGCTGGAAAGGGGCATCAAGTTTATTAGCTTAGGACCTAAAATTTGGACATGTCCTGGTCATACCTGTTACCAGAAGACAACGGCTCCCTTTGGTATCCACCCTCTGCTAACTTCATGGGTATCCATCCAACCGTCCTTCTAGGTCCAGTGAAACTCCACATTTCTACTGATACCATTCCAATGTCTTCATCAGAATGTGGTTTTGTGTCATTTTTTTGATTTCCTGCAGGAGTTATGTTATGTATAGAACATAGCATTTAACACCGTTTATTCTTTGACTTCATTATTTTGTCTTTTAGCCTCATATCTCTAGTTTGACACAATACCTATCCTCACCCATTACATACCAACATACCAAGCAGGGGGTTCTTAGGAGTTTAATAATCCCTTACTTTGATGATTCATCAAACCCTATTATTACTCTTTGTAGAAAATAGATTTTTAAAAATGTATTTCTTCATTTGGGGGTAGGAGAATATATGTAATAGAATAATGAAAATCTCATTGCTTTTAGAACTTAAGACTGTTGCTCTAAACAAAAAAGTAAACATATCTATCATTTAAAAGAAGTTTCTCAGAGGAAAGAGACTAGCTTCAAGAAGAAAATGTTGGAAAATAAAAGGTTATCTTATATCCTATATCCTGTATTCTTTTTTTTTCTATTGTATTTATTATGTTGAAACACAGTAGTTGTTTCCTGCCATACCCCGTATTCTGATTGAGAAAGCCAGTAACTGGAAGAGAAGAAGGATGGAGAAGGGGAGGGGAGTGGGGAAAAGGATGAGGAGTGGGGGAGGAGGAAGAGGGGAGGGGAAGGAAAGGAGGGAAGGGGAGGGGAGGGGGGAGAAGGAGGATAAAGCCACTGTTGTACTTTGGGAATGAGGAGGCTCTTCTGATGACGCAGGAATTCTTAAAATTTAAGCATTGTAAATATTAGGATAAAAAGGTTTATGAATTGTATTAAGGTAGTTGATTTTTTTTTAAAGGAGAAACAAACAATGCCATTCCTGCAACAGCAAAGCATTTCAGTAATTGTATCTTCTAGTCTCTTTGAAGGTGCACGAGAAATCACCTTTTACCCACAAACCTAGCTGGATAGCATGTTAATTTAAAAATATTTCTTAGCATTCTGTTACCATCAAAATTGATATATGAAGCTGGAGCAATGCTACGTGAAATCTCGCAGGTACAGAGATGAAACGTTAAGTGGAACGTACCAAAGCCCAGTGTTTCTGGACTAGGGAAGCCCCTTTTCACTGACACAGTTACTCTACACTCACCATCATATGTAGATACATACCAGGGGCAGAAGGTCGTCAATCAGGAAGTTGTTAGTGACATTGAGAAGAGTTTGACTTTTAAATGATTGGTCGACAGTTTTAACATGTAAAACCAGTTTCTCATATTAAAATTTGAATCTAATATAGATCAGGCACTTTACATTAGGAAATAAAATACTGTATCAAACAAAACCTAGTGTATCTGAAAAGCGTGGGTCCTGTCCATTAGAATAGTTCCTAAGTGGTGTCATGCTGAGTCTCTGACAAAAATATTAATATTTGATGCCAATAATTTTTCCATTGCCAATCTAAGTACATTTTATATTAATGTGAAAATACAACTAGTATTTGGTCATTTAGAGTATAATAAATCTATCATTAAGCTTTGCTTAATGTTATCTGGACTAGCCATCTAAACTTTTTTGTTTGTACAACCTTTTCATTCTAAGTGTTTGAGTGCATACTCCCAATGTAGCTTTTTTTAAAAAATTAAAATACATAAGTTTTTACATATAATATGCTATATACTTTCTAAGTATAAACAAAACTAAAAATGATGAAGTAGAATTTCTATTTCTATATATTTTTTAACTAAAAGAATTGACTTGCCTGGGTGCTAAGTTGCTTGTACCCAGTTTTGGAAACCACTGATCTGAAGACTGTCGTATACGTAACAGTAAATGTAGGTAAGAAACAAAAGACACAGGTCAGTAACTGTGGTGAAAAGGGAGATTTTAGCAACATCAATGAAGAAAACACTGACGGCTTCAGTGGAAAGATGTCAGGAGTGGCTCTGGAAAAATGGATTCATAACAATGATATAATAATTGATATTATCATTATTGTTAATAGTTGATAATGAGTCTAAGAAATCCTATCAGGGCTTCTTATCTTGCCTCATTGAAATGATCACCTGATTCTATATGGGGTGTGTGTGTGTTTATAACTGAAGAATGCATAAAAGGCTATTATCAATGAATTTTGTATTTCACCTAATACAAAAGTTTGGTTCAAAAGAGTGGCCCAGTTCTTATGGTAAAGACTGCTTCTCTCTCGTGGATGACACCATGAGAAGCACGAGTTCCAGTTTCATTTTTGCCGTTTGTGCCTCTCTAGGGCTTCATGCTACATCATAATACCATAATTTACGTACAGCCTTGGCTGAGAAGTTCCTCATTTATTTTTCAAAAGTAATGCTGTAAAAATCACTTCCAGGAACATTATAAATCACATATTACTATACTGAGATACTTAACTAAATCCAGAAGCATTCTTGCTTTTCCAGTAAATATGAATTCTGTCTTGTTTAAATATGTATCCAGAATTAGTCCCATAAATTATTTTGCCTTTTGTCACTAAATACATGCATACATAAATACACACACGCATTTCAGCGTGGATATTACTTTAGAAATCGACTGTAGCTAAATACTTAGGCACTTCAAAAGAATTTTTTTAAATGAATGGGCTGTCTGAATTTCTTTCAAGCCATTAAGTCCACACTATGAATACAGCACCAAGTGAGAAACAATATTTTGTACACACATTGGCAAGGCAAAGTAAATATGTTTTTAAAATAAAATTGCATACTTTTGGCTTTCTAATGTTAATAACAAGTGAGTTCTCCATTACTGACAAATAGCCATACACATTTCTGTTTAGAAACAGAGGCCCAACAGCAGATATAAGTGACTATTTGGATACCTCACATTTAATTATCTTCAGGGGTAGCACATTATTTCTCCTGAGAAGAGAGTTCTGAAACAGGTCAAACCCCAGCAGGCACCTGGGCATTATGGGGGTACCAGAGTGTCGCTCCATCACTGATAAATGTCCTAGGAATATCTGAACACCAGGGGAGAGAGATTTTTTTAATGTGACTTAAAAAAAATTCCTCTTCTTAAGCTTCCCGATCCTCCTATATCATCATCTCAATGACACGACCAGTTGTCATTTTACTTTCTGTCTACGTAACCTCATGCACAGCTAGGAAATAATGATTTAGGACTTGAAATTCAAAACATAATGGTGTTCCTTTTTTTTTTTTCTCATTCCTCATTTTACTCAACACCCCTGCAGAGTTGATGCAAGTCCTCAGCTCCCTTTGAAGTCAGCTTGCATCATCTTTGATGGAGTATAAAGCAATAGGAGATACTGACTGCAGTTTTGAGCATCTCAATTCCCATCTCAGATGATGCCGATACATTTGTCATTAAATGCGTGGCCAGAGCAAATCCTTGGAAGAATTGCCAAGCAGTTAAAATTGGCAAGTAGAGGCTACACATTTCTATGATAAAAGAACAGAGAAGAAAAACGTTAACCTGTTTTTAAAGCATTTTATCTGGTATTCTACTTAGGTTATTCTTATTGTGAGTGATTTTGTAACATATTCTTGTTACATGGTCCACTTTTTCCAATACTTTCCCTGCTTTGTGGAAAGTTACGTTCAACAGATATATATGTATAGAGATGCCCCAGACATTTGAGACCTTGAAGGAAGATGTTCCTTCGTTATTTACGTAATGCTAAAGTAAAAGTGCATGAACACTATTGTGAATACCGTAGTGTTGGCTTTTTAATGCACTTTGCTCTCAGCCATAACTATATGCCACAGAGTGAAGATGAGAGTAATTTGGAAATAAGAGAAGAGCAAGGCATTTGACTGTGAACACTTCCTGCATTTGTGGTAGGCACTCCTCCTGTTCACCAATCCCCGGTCTTCATCTTCTATGAGACACGTGGGAGAACGGTACTTCTCCGCCCCCTTGATGGTGGGTTTTAGCCATGTGACATGGTTTGGCCAATGAAACATAAGCAGGGGCTAGGTGAAGCCTTTGATTGCTTGAACTCCTTCCTGCTCTTCTGCAGAGATGATCATGCAAATGTGTCACAAGATCAAAGCACACTGTTATGCCATGTAACCCTGTGGAATGCAGGTGCTGTAGAAAGTGACCGAGGAGGCTGCAGTGGACTTGCCTGGTCAAAAAATTTAATTTTTGTTGTGTCAGACCATTGGGATTTTAGTGTTGTTTGTTACCATAGCACAGCCTAGACTATGCTGGCTGATACACATGTATGTACACTTTCATATATAGGTGACCCTTGAATAACACGGGTTTGGACTGAGTGCGTCCACTTATGCTAGATTTTGTCTCACTATATATGTGCTGCTGTACAACACGATTTATGGCTGACTGAGTCTGTAGATGCGGGGCCCACTGTAAAGTTAAAGAGATTTTCGACTTGTGGAGAGTCTGACCCCTAATCCCCACATTGTTCAAGGGTTTAAGTGTATATATATAAACTTTTTTTGTGTATACACACGCACGTATACACAAGATTTTAAAGAAAATAAATTTAGTAATTAAAATGACTCAAAATAGAAGATATCAAAAATCTGCTTGGGAAATCACACAATACTTCTGAGATGCCTGTAGGCCTCAGTAGAATATGCTGTATTATCAGCCTGCAGTCAATGTCTCCAAGCCTTCTTTCTCTAAGCACTCACATTCGACTCTTCTTAGGATAATCACATTAATTTCTAGTGCCTTATATCTTTTTGAAATTGGAGTCTTCAAAATCATTGTATTTTTAATAATGATTTAGAATGAATTTTGATTGTTGGGGGAAAATTTTTCAAAGGAGAGAGACTATACAGGTAACAACTGTATAGGAAGGAGTTTAAAGAGCAGAGTTGATTTTAGAGAATGTCTAGTTGGTCTGGGTGGTTGGATCAGAGGTTAGATGAAGGCCAGCCAGAAGTACAGAGGAGGGTTGTGGCAGAAAATGTGCGTGCATAATTCCGTCCTGTGTTGCCTTAAAGTCTATCTCTCACAACAGATATTACATTCCATTGAGTTCTACAACATTTCCATTAAAAACACAATCTGAATCCTGAGAGGAAAACACCGACTACCAGAAACATAAGATTCCTCAGAGGGCTTAGCCAACTCTATGTTAAATTGCAGACAGACATGTTAGTTCCCTTTGAATCAGTAATTTAAATCTTTCCCCTTATTTTTCCATCGACTTTTCAGTAGGTCCCTCTCAAGTCAAAATTTAATTTTATGTGGCTGAAGTGGTAAGAGCCAAAATGAAATTGCATGCTGTAGGGGGAAAAAAAATTTAACCTACTTTTAATAGCCCCTTTGAAAGATACTTTGAAGACATGACTTACTCTCATAGTATGTTGACTATCTGAAGAATGAATTATTATACCCTTGTCAAATTTTAAATAGCATGCTGTTAAAAATATTAGTCACACAGGGGGCTATTTGACAGTAATGTCACAGAAAAGCTCTGGTCTGTACGAACAGGCAGAGTCTGCAACTTAATATCATCGTTCCACGGAGTTCTGCCTTCCGCGGGCATCCACTGAGAAGTGGGGGTGGGAAATGACTTCAGCTTGACTTGGAACGTTGGCGGGACTCTGCCCAGTGATGCATCCGACTTGCTGTTCCAGCCAGCCAAGGGGCCGTGTGTTTCCTCTCTGCCGTCCTTTCCCAGCAGAACTTAGAGAAGAGCCTAAAAAGAAATGGAAAAGCTATCATTTTAAGTGGGGAAGAGTTTCTTTCTTTTTTTTTTTTTTTACAATACATCCAAGAAATGTGAGTCAAGATATAGACTAGACGTTGTAAAGAAAACGATCCAAAGAATGTCTTTTAAAAGGCAAGGTTTTTTTTAAGCCTAAAAAATAAGATTAGAAACTGTCTTGGATGAGCCCAACTGTGATTAAAAAAAATAAACCTTTCATAGTTAAGTCAAGAATTTTTCCCCTTTTGGTTCTTTGACTTTTCCTTGCAGGGAAAGGGGCAAACTTTACCTAATCAGAGCGAAGCATGAATCATTGAGGCAGCAGAAGCATCACACAGGTGAAGGTCAGGCCAATTTTCCCCAAGTAATGCTGTTTTATCACTCATCCAACAAAGATCGGGGCCTTTCTTTCCTTGATTCTTTGTGCCTTTCCCTATTACTTTAACAGATCTGAACAAACCAGAGGTTCTTCATCCAAAAGTTCCATTTAGCTACATTTATTTCAAATCCTCCAAATTTTGTGTCTCGATGTTATAGCAACTTAAGGGTAATATAAAATCCATGTATTAGGCAAGAAGGCAAAGTTACCTAAAAGCAGAATTGACACAGGAGACTGATTGTTTCCAGTGGTCCTTTGCCCTTCAGCACCGGGCTTCACATCAGTCCCATTAATCCAGCCGCCTTTAGTATCAAGGGTGTCTGTCTTCTGTGTGTCGACTGCACATGAATGTTGTGGATGAAACACTGAGTTGCAGATTGGATGATGTTACTCTTGGCCATTTGGATAAGGGTCAGGTTGAGATGCCAAGTCTTTAAAACAGATACTCACCCTAGGGGTGTGTGGTGTCCTAAACAGATGGATCCTGAAGTTGCCTCTGAGTAACTGGTACAAGACCGTAACAGCCCAGGTCACGTGCCACTCTTGTAACCCATTTGCTCTTGTGGGTAGATTTGGTGTTGTCACAATGGGATAGCAATGGGAGGAAATGGGGAAAGTAGTGTTTTGCAAAGGTAAAGTTAAGAATTAGTTGAATAATTTTTTAAACATTATCTTATTTTAAAAGTCTAGCATTTTGATTTCTGAGCAGCAGCCAAGGCACTACTTCTTATTTCCGGCAGCTTTGACTCAGTCTTCCTGTATATGAGGAATTCTCCGTCACCCTGGCTTGCAGACCCTGCCCTCTCTCCACCTCGCTCCTTTTCATTAATCTTTATTGTTCACATCTTTACTTGCCTATTATTTCTCTCTCCTTTTTTCCTCCTCTCCTCCTTCCCCAGAGCCCAGGTGAGGGGATGGCTGCTTTCAGATGGAAGGCTTCATCCGGATACTTCTCCCCTCTCAAAGTGGCTTAAAGTAGGTTTTTTAAAGCTGGAAATTTCAGAGCTTCGTGGACATACTGAAAATATCATTTTGAGAATACTGTAATGAATCTCTCAATGCTGGTAACTTGAGTTCTTTGGAGATGAGTAGATTAGGGTCTCTGAGAGGATCAATGTTCACACCTAATCATAAACACTCTGTATTCATTATAAAAGATCCAGAATTATTTGCTGGCACTTTAATAGCCAGTCAGTTCATATTTCTCTCTTGAAAGAAAAAGAATTTAAAATACCACCAGTTTTTCCTCTTTTTTGGAATATACTTCTTACCACCCATTTCAAACCAGTGAACTTTCACAATACGTGCATTCCCTTGCCATTCCCCGGGGTTCCATTTATTTTCAAATGGAACAATTTCAAACTACATTTTAAAAATTCTTATTAAAAGAATTCAGTGACTTCTAGTTCTATCACAAATATAGCTAAAGTAGAAAAAGCTTACTTGGTAGCTTTTTATTTGATCCACAGAGCAGTTTTCAGAAACTAGTAATGTATGATTCCCTGTCTGGCCAGTCAACAACAGGACATTTTTTTTTTAACTTTCAGCCAGTGTTTGGATGCTCAGTTAACCAGTCCTTGTGCGCTGTCTCTTCTAAGGGTTGTAGAAATTTAAATACGGTAAATGCTGTAGGACAGTGCTGCTGTTGTGAAGTTAATTCATTTCCTCGAGGCGAAGATCAGTTCCCAGTTACTTCAGGGCAGTCCATACTGGCCATCTTTGTTGGCCATTAATTAAGCAACAAGCTATGGCAAGCAATATATTTCTGGGCCATTTAACATATCTCTTGAGAGATTTTTTAAAGCCAGAGGCTAAAGGTCAAGTGACTTTAACCACTTGAGAAGTTCACTGCCAGAAATTGTCTAATACTACAAGGAATTTAAATGTAAATTATTGAAACTAAGACAATCACAGGGAGTTTTTAGTGTATAGTTAGGAAATCAAACCAAAACGACTGAAAAGGAATACAGACTATTGGAAGTGTTGTCCATTATACTACACTTTACCATATACCGTCCCATTTGGCTTCCCCAGTGACCTTGTGAAGTGCCTACTATCCCCATTATACAGTTGAGGCACATGAGGCTCTGGCTAAAGTGCTCTGCACTATGATTTAGAATGCTGAAATTAAATATTATTGGCTTACAAGCTCTTAAATTGGCTGACTTCAGCACTGCTGGGTAGGGACCCAAACTCCAACTTCTTTTGATGAGAGTTAAGTTCTTTTTAGAAAACATGGCTGTCCCATTGGCTACTGGGAAGCCACTTCTCCAGACTTCATGACTTATCTGGATGAGTGAGTTTTGCAAAAAATTAATAACAATTTAAGTAAATAATTAATGAATCCCATAAATTAAAGGATAAATATAATAGCAGGCATGCAAGACAAACCACCTGGAAGAAACTTTTGGGCTTCACTGGGCAGCATTAAGATTTGTCTAGAAAATGCCCCACCATGCTGAGATTCTTTCTTGATAATGTCATCCTATTTCTGCACCTTGTTCCATCTCCCTTGGTCCAGACACTCACTGTCTGCATCTGTCTCCTAGGTGCTGGGCTCATCCCCGCTCTTGCTGTAATTACGGACACACTCTATTAGTTTCTTATGGTGAAAGGAACATGGTCACCTCTCTTTTAGGGTTGACTGGTTAATTTTTCCTAAGTTGCCCCTAAGTCCTCACTCAGCACTTGGTATACTTCAGACTTGACTTTGCAATTCTACCCATCATTCATGAGTTTTCTGCTCTGCTGATTCCCACCTTCCCCTGCTTATCTCAGTAGAGATATGTACCTGATCAGCAACACCTTATTTCACTTTATATCCCAAATACTTATCGTGGTATCTAACATATATCATATGCTCGGTAAATAATTGTTTCATTTGCTAAATTGGTGTGTGAGTAATTTTATGGATCCAAAATTTCAAAAATTTCAAACATTAACTAGATATTAATCAGCACAGAATTTTCTTTAATATCTATTTTTTATCATGGCTCTTTTTTAGCTTCTCACACTGACTTTCACTTCTGATATGCCCAGAGTGTTAGCTAGTTTTATTTCTTTGACTTCACTGAAGCAGTTTCTTCTGTCAGCTTCCATGACACACTTTTCACCTTGTTTTATTCTATCCAATGACTTCATTCATTCATTTATTCAGTTTCTACTGAGGATTGAATGGACTTTATCTTTTTCCTATGTTATCAAGATTACAGTTTCAGCAGAACTCAGCAGCTTTATCTTTAGTTAAAATTGTTTCCAGATTCTGACCCTACATTACTTCTCAGTCATAATTTTCCCAAATTGTACAATTTTGGTATGTCTGTGTGTGCGTGTGTGTGTGCGTGTGTGTGCGTGTGTGTGTGCGTGTGTGTGCGTGTGCGTGTGTGCATGTGTGTGCGCACGTGTATTTTTGGGTATATTTCAGGTAAGAATTTATTGAGTCAGTTATTATACTGATGACATTTTAAACCAAAAGAATGTCCTTTGTCACTCCTTTGGTCAAACTCAGAGGACATCCATAGGTATGTTTTTTTGTTGTCTCCACTGATGAAAATCAAAGGGAAGCCCTGTACATTTTATCATTTAAATCTAGGCGAGTTCAGTCAAGCAGTAATTGGGGCTCTCCCAAGTTCTTGAGACAGGATCTTGATTTGAAATGTTGAATAGGGTAGCTGTTTTCACAGGACCTAGGTTGGCAAGGATGTGTGCAATCCTAGAAGATCTGGCAGCCTTCTTGTGAGGCTGAGGCGGGTGCCTGTCTGATGGAGGAACCGACCTAAAAAGAGGAAGACCTGCAAGACGGAGAGAAGAGGGCTGAGTTCTGACATTATTGTTTGAACTTCTGGATCCAGTTTTGCTCTTAGTTCTTATTATGAATCATGCAAACCAACAAAAATTCCATCTGCATCTTTTCTTTACATCAGTTTGAGCTTTTGAATTCACTTTTTGTCGCTTGAAACTAATATGTTACAGATAAGATATCCATAAAATTTGGGTTATAATAGGGATGAATTGTAGGACTCAAATTACCTTCTCTAAAATCTATGACCTGAAATATTGACCCAGTATTCAAATGTATTTTGTAAGAAATAATTTTCACTTTTTAAAGGACTGTTTATAAGTAAGAGTCACCCACATTTTGGAATCTAGACCCATGTTTGCAATCATTTCAACTCCAATAGGTCCCAGAGAATTAGTTCTAATGAAACTGGTGAAGAAAAAGTTATTTTCAAAGTTCAGTATTATTCTATCCTTGATGATGTTTTCAGGGAGAGTGGTATAAGTTACCACAAAATGTTGAACCTAGATCAAGTGTAGCTCTCCAAATGTAAATTTATGGTAGAAGTAGGCTTCTAACAGTTTCCTCACAGTTCTTTTATAAGATGGATTACATAGAATGTTTACCACGTGCCTTTCATGGTCTCACTGTTAAGGAAGACTTTCAGCCATCAAAGTGTGGTGTCATATAAAAATGTACTCAACAAAGTCTTCTTGTGGAAATCTCAGGGAAAATAGTGTCTTTATGGTGAACTGTTTGAGTGCTGCTTCCTGTTTAAATGAAGTTCCGTGAAGACCGTGCATTTTGAGGTCTAATATTGAGACCAAACTTCAGGATGTATTTTGTTCATCTTTTCTAGGCATCTGAGGTCTGTGCAAATATTAAGCTTTTATCCTTAGAATGCTTTTTCAGACCATTGCCAGGAAGACCTGATCTGCTATATTACTACAGATGGCTGTCTCAAATACACCAGTTATTAAAGGCTCAAATCATGGGTTCTTAGATTTCTCCCCCAATTCCCCCCCTTTTTTTTCATTTGTGAAAGACTTCTATAAGAATTACTGTACATGAACAAAAAGGCCCCATTTAGAAAATAGTTCGTGAATCCCCATTCTGTGCAGTAATGGTCCATATAACTGTATTAAGTCAGTCCCTTTAATAGGGAGAGTGCCTTTTTAGTTTGTGAGAAATATGCCCCTGCTGAGATTTGAACCAGGTACCCTTGGATCTAAAAGCATTTGCTTTACTCTTTAGATAAAGTGAAATTTTCTTAAAAGGGGGTTGAGGGGGAGGTGGGAGTTCTCTTTGACTTTGGAACCATATCTTTGACAATTTTATTTTTTTTTCTGAGTTACTTTCTTGGTCTCTTCCCTTTTTCTTTTGTTTTATCTATTCTAGGGCCTTTTTTTAAAATTTCATCATTTGGCTGGTGTTGACCTTTAAAAATATGGATATTAACCTCTGCATCTAAGATCAGAATTTAATATCTAATTATGGCAATGTCATTGTTGAGCTAAATAAACTGTAAATGCCAGGTCCCAGACCTGGGCTGGAGAATCTCTAATATTCTCCCCCCTCTAACAGTTCATGAGTCTAAGTTATTTGTGTCAAGTTAGAAATAGAATTTTCTGTAAGAGAAAAATGACTATGTGGTACTTTGAATTGGATATTCTTTATGTATTACTGCTTGGTGGTGGCCATTTGGCCAACTAGACTTTTAGGAGGCTCTTCTTAAACATGTATTGTGGAAATTAAAGAAAATTTTAATTTCCTATATGCTCTCAGAGTCCCATTATATACCTCCTAGCCAAATTCTAATGGTCTTGTAATTCATGATATGATATTCCATCATTCTTTGCAAATCTCATCATATTAATAAGTTTTAATGAGAGAATAATAGATACTTAGGAGCTTTTATAAGATGACTTTTTATTCTCAAAACTAGAAAGCGTTCCAGGTGTTTTCTAAGCAAAATAGAGTGTGAGACTCTCTAATAAACAGGACAGATGGGATAACAGGCTACAATACTGCAGTAACCAAAGTGATTTTCCCTCTCCTTTGTCATAGCAGAGTTCCACTCAGATTGCAATAGCCACAGGAAACCAGGGTTTAGATCCTTATTTGCCATTGTTTCATCGTTAAACACTTCTTAAATACTCACAATATGAGCATTAACATGAGGTATTTTAATGGAACATATAAAGACTAGTTCTTGCATAGGAGAAAAAAGTTTATTCAAGGATGACATTGGACACATTGTAACTACTCCCCCGGTGCCATATATATAACCTAAAGGGTTTGGGGGTACAGAAAAGAGAATTTATCAAGACATGATTCTTTCTGTTGCAATGCCAGCCTTAATTCTTCACCTATAACTCTCTGAGGCCAAGCTTGTAACAATTCAGATCTGAATTTGGTCTTTTATTCAAGGTTGGAATATGACAAAATGGTGTTATTTAACAGGATCTTTGAAAGCCAGGGAAGCCTGCGTGGGTTCTTTCTTGGACAGTCAACTGCAATCCAGCCTTAAGTTCTTTGAGTCACCTGGTATTTGTCCTTGAATGAAGTTACCAGTAAAGGACCTTGAGGTTCAAAGCTGACCTAAAATCAGGCTGAACCCACTGGAGAGTCTTGGTATCAGAGAGTTCTACACTAGATTGGGAGACAAAACCTAAAAATAGGTGCTTTTTAATTATTCATAGTGTCTTTAGTGCCAGAGCCCATTAACTATGCTACCAATGTCCAAAAAAGTGCTTGTAACATAACATTTATTCCATAAAGATTTGAGGACAAAGGAAGCTCCAAGAACTGTAGTAAGAAAATATGAAACATGATCCTTGGACCCCAAGAAAATGAAATTAATATTAGCAAACCAATTAGACATATGATGTGAGAAATACGACGGTTTGAATTTCTGTTTCCCTAACCTAGACTTTTTATGCACATAAAATGTCAAAAATAGTTTTTCTTTCAGGGCCAACGTTAGGCATTTTTTAAGTTTTAGGGGCAATAAGAGGGTTCCATTGAACCCTCCCGAAATGATTTCTCCCGTCTCAATTATTTTCCAGGAAAAAAAAAAATGTTTTTTAAAGGCCAGAGTTCACAGTTTCAGTAGTAGAGATAAAGGGCTTAAATGCTTTTTTTGCTAATTGAACGAGTTACAAAGCTTTACTAGTTTCCTTCTAGTTTCTCTGGGTCAGGGATAGGAAGGCACTGGGGGCCTGAAGGAGGATAAAATAAGTATCACTGAAATCATGCAACAGTACAGAAAGGGAACACGAACTTTCAGATTTCTTGCTTCGGTGAGAAAAAGTAAACACAAAGTTGTGTTCAGTTATTTCAAACGATCACGAGCACAGTCTCCACTTGACAATTTAGGTCATTTTGATATAATTGTATTTTCCTGTTCAGGAGTGTGAACATTGAGAGCGCAGAGCTCTCCAGGCAGTGATTCCTGCCTCCCCAATTGCACCTCAATGGAGTCAATATCTGTTCTTTCCACCTTATGTACTTCAGTAAAGAAGGATGCTTATCAGCAAACATGTTTTATAGAAAGATAAGGAGAGATGAAATTGGAATTTTAGATCTTATGAATGATGACCTTCCAACTGGATCTTCCTTTAATTAATTGCCCTGTGATCTGCAGATAACTTGCACCTTGAAAGAGGGAGAACCCACAGAGTGCGACCAGAATACAATTCTCTCTCTCCTTTCCCTGCTGCCTCTTCTCTCTGCCACCCTTACCCTAATCCTTCAAACCTCTTCTCCAGACTTACTGCCTGGATGAAATCTCAAGCAAGTGCTGTAACTTTTTCTGGATATCCTTAGATAGTAAGTCCCACAGTCAATTTTGGTAGAAACAAGTTCTCATGGATATTATGAAAATGTCCCATCCAAGATAATGTTAAAAATTTACTCAATTTCACATAAAATTAAAGTTTCTCCCCCTTTCCAGTGTGGTACTGCTTTAGGCAGAGGGCCAAGGAGAGGAAGGGCATGGCTGGCTTCATCTTTGTTCTTTATCCTTAAGGCCTCCATCCTGTGTCTATTTCCCTTGCTAGATGGGGTTTCTAATCCTTCCACAGATGGAGTGAGAAAAGGAGATGAAATTAGAAACAGTAAAACTTTTATTTGATGACGTCAGTTTAATCCAACGATGTTGTTCTTAGGAAGGACAGCCCAGATTCCTAATTCTGATTCTTCCCGTGGGTGACTTTATGGATTATTTGGAGAATACCCTGCCAAGATCTTTGATGGCAATGATCTCATCTGTTGAGGTTTCCATGTGGCTACCTGCTCACAACTTCAGTCCTCAGAACATAAGAGGTCTACTCCACATAGATCATCACTGCGGAGCCTCCATCACCACTCCAGGAATCTCCCTTGGGAAAGTTGTTTTCAGGCTGGCTTGAGTCCAGTGTCCTCTCACATGGTCCACATTTGGTCCATGGGAAACGCATGCCTTTGCCTTTGCCTCTGCCAATGAAAGTTTCTCCTGATGTCATCATCTCTCTGCTTTCCTGCTCTGCAGATACTTCCAGTCATAGTCTTTAGCTTTTTAGTTTTTCATGTGTAGGTCAAAAGCCACCTGATTCTAGAAGACGCATGGTAAACTCTCTGCAAGTGATCCCTTCACATTTTTTCTATCTCCCCTCCTTCCTTGGGGGCAAGGGGAAATTCAGTAATTTTCACCAAAGAAACTCTTACCAGGAACAGTCATTTCTCTTGGCCTCTCCTGAATATGTCCTCAAGGGAAGTGTTAAGGCAAGAATTAGAAAACTGGTTTTTAACAATCGAATTTTGTAGATCTTGCACAGGCAGCCTAGCCCCTCATTTTGGAGTTCCTCAACACCTAAAATATTTGTTTTCTAAGTTTGGGGTCTCAACTAAAACTAAGAAAGAAGAACCTTATTTTAACATCCTGTTATGAAGGTTGGTCATTAACTTACCATTTTTTTCTTGAGATATCTGTCACAAAACCAAAACCTCTGCCTCTCTGAGGTTGAATCCTAGAGAAAAGCATGAAGGTAATTAGCTAAGGAAATGTTACCAAATATATTGCATCTGTATTCGTATTTCCAAATGAAGACTCTCCTCAATTAAGACAATGTTAAACCTCACTATTTGTTCTCCACTAAATTTCACATAAATCCAGAGACAAAGAGCGTACCATCCTCCAGCCCTGAATTTCTGTGTCTGTTCTTTGTCTGGTCACAGGTCATGCCTTGTGTTGGTCTCAAATGTGAGTACACGATATTCTGCTGTATATTCTTAATCTTTGACTAAGCCATTTACTGTGAGACAGAAGCAATGCCTCACTCTCCTTTTGGTCAGTTCTTGCCAAGTTAGTCTACTTTGGAAGTTGTTTTGTTATCCTTTCTTCTTCTACCAGGGAATTTTAGTTGTACAATAATTCATGACTATAAATTCATACTTTAATTAATCCATTTGACCATTATTTAATTTTATTTCTGGGAATATTAGGAACTTAAAGATGAATAAGGAGAAATAAAACAAGTATTGTTTCTAGTTTTGGGAGATTAGAAGAAGGTCATTCTAAATCATTAGTATATAAGTTTTGGGTGAAAACGAATTTTCATTTTTCTTGTATAGCTATCTAGGAGTGGGATTTCTGCATCACATAACAAGTACATGTTAAACTTTGTAAGAAACTGCCAAATTGTTTTTTAAAGTGGTTGTACCATTTTGCATTTGCACCAGCAATGTATGGGAGTCCTAGTAGGCACTGTCAGTCTCATTTATTCTAGCTATGTGGATAGGTGGATAGCAGTGCATCACTATGTAATTTGATTTTAAGTATATTTACCCCAAACTTTGGAGCTTCTGCACAAATTATCATTTTTATAAAGTTACAAAGTGTTGTGATTTTTGCATAAGCATGTTTTAGCTTCTTTATTTGGAAATCACATTTTGAAAATTTGCCTTTGGCCAAGACCATCACATTTTTAGATGCTAAGAGTTTTCCACTAAGATATTAAGAAAGCAGATTTGGGCTGAGATTCATTCATTTATTCAACATTTACTGATACTGGCTATTGGCTATGTGCCAGGGATGATGTTAGGTACAAGGGATAAAAGATAAGTAATACATGGGCCTGCCCTCAAGAAGTCCATACTCTCTGAGGAAACACACATGATGTGTACTTGTAATACAGTTGTCATGATGAAGGTATGAGAATGTTGCTCTGAGGTCACAGGTGAGGGAGCAGAGAATTCTGCTTGGTGGAGCTGACTAGCGAGGTGATGAGACATGACTCTAGGTATGCAATTCCTGAGAACTTATCATCAGGGAGTACTAGCAGTGAAGATTTACGTAGAATAAACCACTGGTGCCCAATTGGAGTCACTTTTAACAGCCTAATGACGGATGTTTTCTCTCAAATTCTTTCAGATTCTTTTGGAATCCTTCCCAAATAACTGTGTTGGATATATAATTAAGGATAATATACGACATGATTTTGTTAGATTCTCGATAAGAGAGATTTTCATTCTCACAGATGTGTTTTCTTGGTAGAAGCACAAAACAGGGTAGAAGAAATACGCTTTGGATTTTTTTTTTTTTGAAGGGCACCAATAAACACAGTGAACAGGATTTCTTGGCAGAATCTTTCTCACTTTGATGTTGCTTTTGTTTTGAAGTTAGTCAATTATTTTTGCAGCACAAATATGTGTTTGTGTGTGTGTGTAAAGTAGAGTTAGTTGGGACTCATTAGAAATGTCTTCATGTGGACCAGCTAACATGCTTGTAAGAGGTTACTTCTGCTAGTGCTGTGATCTGTGAATCTCACAGTCAAGAACAATTTACCAATGTTCTAACGTGAATAGCACAGCATCTGTTAAAGGCAGTAGAGGTGACATTAATAGTTCTATTTTTCTAGTGCACTCGATATCTCCCATATCCAAGGCCACAGCATATGTGGGAGAACAACTGAGAATAAACAAAATTGTGCCAAACAAATTAGGGATAGCACATAATTGGATAAATATAGAGTGAATCATCCAATCATTGTTAAAAAAAAAAAAAACATTGTCACAATGCCTGAGTTCTAAAGAAAACATTTGGATATTTTGAGTTTTGTTTGATTTTAAATTTCAGAAGAGTTCTCATTGAGGTAACATTCACTTTCAAGGTGTGTAATCTGGGCCCAGCAGGCTGGCATGCTATCGCCTTTGATGTTGACCAAGTTTGTTTACGAACTGTGCTAGAGATGGCAATCCAATCTTTTCCATGAAAATTCAGAGACAAACACAGGACGTCTTTTTCTGTTCTGTTCATCATAGTGTCCTGACTGCCAGAATGTAACCAAAGATCTGTTAGAAATGTAAACAAGGTTGCCTCTGTGGACCAAAGGGAATATGATTGGTGCACCAACAGCAAAAGCCAGTGAACTTTTAGGTGACTGCAAAATGTGCTACCCTGAGTGCAGTATCTTGAAGCATTTTCAAAGCTGCCTGAAGCTGTACATAAGCATTGAATCTATAGGACGTGAATGATTCGTGCACGCCAATGTATTTTCAAAATATTGTGTGTTTTCTTTTGTTTGTTTTTGGCTTTTTGTAACCTATCAGCTTCAGCTAGTTTGTGTGAGAGCTACTGAGGAACCATATTGCAATTTTTGAGAGCTTGCATTTGATGACTTGCAATAAACCACACAGGGTATTCCCACTGGGGGGAAAGAAGTTGTAAACTGTCACGAATATTACCATTTACATGATTTGGAGCTTGGGGATCTCTTGTTTAGATTTTTAACTCCAGCTAATCACAGATTTTTCTTTTTTGAAAACAATGATTTGAATGTAAACCAACTCAAAGAGGCACGATAAGGCAATTTCAACAAGCTAATTAATTTTTATAAAAAAACAGAAAAGAAATCTCACATGCTCTGATTTTTTTTTGAGGATGGCTCCAGAACATACACTCCATTTGCAGAATCAGTCAAAACCAGTTCTACTAATAAATATAGAGTTTATCTCTGTTTTTGTCTAAAGAGGACACCCAGACAGGTAGCACTGTGAAAATATATTAACACTCATCCAAAAGAGGTAATTAGACAGTGTCTTATGAAAACACTAAAAAATAAAGAATTGCAAATCTCTACTGCAGATAAGGATTTTCGTTTTCATAAAATGATTAATTTAGAATTTTAAGTGATAGACTTATCATCTCTGTTCTGCTCAAAGCAGACAGGAGAGTGGCAGATCTCAAGCTTTTTAAATTTGTTTTTCCCTCTTTATAAAGACATGCTTCTTGAATTTTCTACAAGTGCCACCATCTTGCCAGGATCACTTTCAAAGAGGCATATACGCCTCAAGAGTAAATAAACCAGATGAATCATCCATTGGGTCATCTTGGAAAAGTAAATGTAACTTATCTATAAATAAATATTCCATAGATTTTTATTAACAAGAGTATAGTGTACAGTTACGGACATTTTAAAAGAATCTACCTAATTTTAGAAGTCCTTCTACATATCATTTTTTTTTCAGTTTTACAAATGAGACACTTTATATGTTTAAGTAAAATGTCAACCATCACTGTTCAGTGGGAAGCCTTTGACTGTTTATTGGTTTAACAGATATTTACCAAGGACCAGAAGCCAGTCCCCATCTCACCGTCACCCTTCCATGAGGAGCTACCATCATCTCTCCCCTGTATCACTGCAGTGGGCTCTGAATAGATCTCTCTGCTTCTGCCCTTGCTTTCTTATTGTCAGAGACCCTAAATGATCTATTCCCATCATCTTCCTCACTTTTCCTCTCTGACCGCGTCTTGCACCTCTTTTCCCCCTTGCTTATGACCTTTCAGACGCTTAGCAAAATGGGACATTACTACAGAGCTTTTGATGCACTCCAGCCTCAGGAAATTCACATTTGCTGTTCCCACTGCCTGGAACACCCTTCCCTGGCTATCTGCAAGACTCACTCTCTCACTGCCTTCAGGTTTTGACTCAGATGTTACCTGCTCATTGAGGATTTCTGTGCACATTTTAAGATTGCTACACTTTTGCACTCCCTCTGCAGTGCATAGATCTTGTCAGCCTTACCTTGCTTGAGGGCTTGGTTTTTACCACCCTCTCCTTAACACTTACCACTATCTACCAGGCTTCATATTTTATTTACTACTCTAATTTATCATCATCTCTCCCACTGGAATATAAACTCCACGAGGGCAATGAGTTTTGCCGTTTTGTTTACTTCTTTATTCCTAGCATCTGATGCCTGACAGAAAATAAACTCTAGGGCAGGCACTGTTGTACGTGCTGGGAAGCAGGAGTGGACAACGTAGACAAGTTCTGCTCTCGTGACCTTTCTAATGAGGAGAGTAGATAATAGGTCAGCAGGCAAATACGATCGCTTCAGATCAGAGATAAATGCTATAAAGTAGAACATGTCAAGGAAACGTGATAAAGAGACCAGTGGTCACCGGAAGTGGGCACTTACACTTGTACGGTTGGAGAAGACAGAACACTTGAGCTGCGGCCTAAAAAACAAGAAGCAGTACAAAGAGAGTTGTGTCAAAGGCTTAGTGGGCGAACGTTTGGACAGAATTTTATATTTAGTAACATTCATTATTAATCAGCAAGGGTTTATTTCTTAAATGTGGCTAGTTGGTATGCTGGTTTCTAAAGAATTTAAGACATGGTGCTTCCTATAAAGTTACTGCTTGTATACTTGGGGACGCAATACTCACTGATATGAAGCTACAGATACTGAAAGAGGGAATTTCAAAAGGAGAGACAGCTATGAGTGTGTGCTGGAGTGATCAGCACTAGAGAACGTGGAGAGTGAAGACCAGAAACCTCCCGAGCAAAAGTAGGGATGAGTTTTGCCCGTGAAAAGCATAAGGAGGAAATGTGCTTTACTGCAATGGAGCTTTTGTAGTAGAGAGAAGGAATCGCAGGGTGTACAGAAAGGGGGACGCTTGCCTTGGAAGCTGAACAAGTGAGTTTAGGACCCATTTTCTAGAAACCACAAGAGCCATGGTCAGTTCCTCCATCTGACTCACCCTCACGCCCAGTTCATCAATAGCACAGGTAGGCTCTGCTTCCAAAATATATCCCAAGTCATCCACCTTTCCAGCTGCTACCTTATCTGAGTTACTATCCTTTCTCTTCTGGACTATTAGAGTTCCGATTACTCACCCCGTTTCCACTCTTGGACCCCTGCATGACTTTTTCCATACAACACATGTGTTCAAACCATGTTAGCAACTCCCTTTTGAATTTAGAATAAAACTCAGACTCCTTACCACAACCTGCAAGTCCTGCATGACCTGCCTTAGCCCACCCATCTTTTTCAAGAACTCCCCTATCTCCTCCTGCTCCAGCCATGCCTTCCTGATGGGCTCCATTTTCTGGAAATTATAGGGGACTAATAGGCATTAGGAACCTAGCTGTAGGTATGCCCTCTGACTTAATATTTTTCACTCATCTCCACGCAGCTTTCTCCTCCTCATTCAGGATTCACCTTAAATGCCAGATCCCTAAAGAGGGCCTTCCAGAGTATCTGATCTAAACACCATCCCTATCATTCTCTGTAACATTACCCAACTGCATTTTCTTCCTAGTTTTTAATCATCATATAAAAACATTTTATGTATTTGTTTACCTGTTTACTATTTGTCTTTCTCTACCAGGATGTAAGCCCTTGAGAGCAGAGATTTTGTTCATCTTGTTCCTCACCGTGTCTCCAGAGCCTAAAAACTAAATTTCTGTTAGGCATTTCCGGAATGTCATAGGTAGATAGTAAGTTTAAGTAAATAAATGAAAATAGGGAACCACTGAAGCCTTGTCACTATTTATATGAAATTGGAAAACACATGTCAGAGTAGCCTGTCAGGGAGATCCTGTGTATCTGGACTAATGATAAAGAGGAACTGACAGCTGTGAGGTATTTCATAAAAGAAATCAATGGGGCCCACTCACTGACAAGAGACAGAGAGTTGCAATGAAATCAAAGGAGAATACATCAAGGATGATTCATTCTGTCATCATCAGTGAATGAGTCCTGAATAATCTTTAGGAAGATTCCAGTGGCTAGATTAAATAGTTAATATGGGATATTGCTAATTAGCAAAGGTTGCTCTATGGTTGGGAATAATTCTGTGAGCAAATTTGTTTTTTTGTTGTTATCCTGACACATTTTTGTAATATTATTGTTGCTGTTGCTATTGTGCATTTATTTGCAATTGTGGGCCCATAATGAGATGTGAACTGCTCCCCTGGAGTAACTTAGGCACTTTTGGAAAGTTTGTATCATATCTTTGGAGCCATAAGGGTACTATTGAGTAAGCTGCTCTTCCCCCACACCCAGCCCATTTCCCCACACAAGCTTTCCCATGGTACCTTGCAGAAAAATCTTAATGAATCTTTCAACTGTATTTCTCTTTCCTAGCTCCTTTGTATTAGAATACATTTTTAGCCATCACATTTCCCTACCTCTTTATCTTGCCCAGAGAATTGACTTACCAGTGTAAGTTGCAACCACGTTTTACTCTTAAAAATTATTAAAGATCCCAAAGAACTTTTGCTTATGTGGGTTTCATCTTTCAATACTCACCACATTAGAAATGGAAACAGTATGGTTGCAAGAGAATAAGACTGAAAAATTAAATAGCATTGCTATTAAACAGGATTTCTATGAAAATAGTTTTGACCTTGAAGACTCCTTGAAAGGGTGGCAGGGACGCCAAGGCCCCCAGATCACACGTGGAGAACCACTAGTGGATAATAATAACTGACATTTGTACAGATCTAGTGTACCTGCCGTTTGCTTCTTTGAGGAGAAAAAAAGGTGTCTTCTTAATTCCATATTTTAAGATATTCATCATTCTTTCTTTTCGGGGCTGGCATCAGGATCAGAAGCAATAATGAAAATAAATTTTTTTCAAAGTATAAATTCTCATATGCACATAAGAACAAAGTTTAGAGTTGTCATTTATAGCTCTTACAAAAGCTTAGATTTGGGAAAATCTGACATTTTTCATTGACTTCTGAAGTATTCTGCATTCTAACTTTGTGAACAAGGTTTTTTTAAATCGCAACTAGGGCCATTTTGTTTAGCTCAAAGTCTAAAATAGTTTAGCATATTTACCAGCAAAAGATGTGAGTTTTTGCTCATTGTACTGTAATTTATGCTTTATCCTCAGACATAAGTTATATATTATAGTACATCAAAAAATGCCAGCTTGTTTCTTCATAAAGTACAGGATAGCATAGTTAAAGCCAAATACGAAGGTGAGAGTGCAGTCAGTTCAATTGCGTAGTCTTTAAAGAAACGTTGAACACAACAGGGAATAATACTCCTATGAGTTACAATGTCTGGAAATTTTGTGGTATTTCTAATTGACAATGCTCTGTTCACATTCATGGTATGTTTTTGTCTCCACAATAATTCTGTGAGATAAAGAGTTATATTCTGTATCTTCATTTTATAGGAAAAAAATGAGGCTTTGGGAGTTTATTAGTTTTCTATGACAGCTGTAACAAATTACCACAGAAACAGTGACTTAACACAGCACACATTTGTTATTTTAGAGTTCTGTAGTTCGGAAGTTCATTGCCATTGGCTTAAAATCAAGGTATCAGCAGAGCTGTGTTCTTTTCCTGGAGGATCTCTAGGAAAATCCATCTCCTTGCCTTTTCCAGCTTCTAAGGGACAGCACACGTCCTCTCACTCGTGGAAACTCCATCTTCAAAATCAGCAATACTGGGTCAAGTCCTTCTCACACTGCCATCTCTCTGGGTCTATTTTCTGATTCCTTCTTCTGCTTTTAAAGGCCCTGGTGATTACACTGCACCCACCTGGATAATCCAGGATAATCTTCCCTATTTTAAGGTCATCTGATTAGCAAGTAATTCTGCTTGCAACCTTAATTCTCCTGTGCCATGTATCCTAATACACCCATAAATTCCAAGGATTTTGACATAGACATCTTTGAGGGAGAGGGGCCTTATCCTGCCCACCCCAGGGAGGATAAGCTTGTTTACCAAGCTAAGAAAGGTGAGGTCTGCACTCAGCTCTGGCCCTCTGACTCCTTTGTTCTTCAGGGCAGATTGTCTTTGCTCTTGAAAGTCTTCCCATGGGAGAAGGGTTGGTGGTAGAGCGATTGGGCACATGGAATCGTGAGCTTATTATGAGGGATCTGGGGCCTTTCAGGAGAAGGTTTTAAGCCGGAGTAAGAGTTATTTGATTGCACCCTTCCTTTTCTTCCTATGCCTAACATTTTTGTCTTTACTAATCTGTTCCCTTCATCTTCCCTTTATTTCCTTAAATCATCATGATATGGAGATGGCATATAACTGAAATGCTGGGTTATGTTTTTATTTTTAAATGCATTGTTATAAGACCTGTTGTCTATTTACACTTGTTTTTTAAATTAAAAAAAAATCTAAAACAAATTATGTTCTAATTCTGTAACCCAATGTCTGTGTCAGACACATAAACTTTTATTTGAAGTGAGTAAAATGATTTTTGCTTCTGTGAGAGGGTGATTTTTGATAGGAAAAAAATCCAATTGCTTATTTATTTCCTCCTTTTATTTGATACAACTGTTTTAGAAATGGGAAATAGAACCCATTAAACTAAACTATTTGGCATGTTTCTACCTAGTCAATTAATTATATAATTAGACGGATTCTGGGGACACAAGACACAGAAGTTTTTTTAAAATTTTTTTAAGGGGGAGGTAATTAGCTTCATCTATTTATTTATTACTTTTGGTGGAGGCACCTGGGATTGAACCTGGGACCTCGTGTATGCAAGGCATGCACTCTACCACTGAGCTACACCTTCCCCTGGACATGTAAGTTTTGATAAGGGTTAAAGAGGTGTGGAAGGGGAGAGGAGAGAGGACCATGACAGCAGTGAGGATTCTGAGGAGAAAAGCCAAGTATTTGTGTCAGTGGATAACTTGGGAAAACTAATCTCTCTGTACCATGATTGCCTCATCTAAAGGTGTGGATTATGATAGTATCCTATCTTAGGTGTTGTGGAAAATAATGGGTTAATGTACGTGAAGTACTTAGAACATTGCTTAGAGTTTTAAATGTATTACATTTACTTATTTTAATATGCACAACTATTATCATTATTTCTGTTATTTTTATTAGGAAGGTAGCCCTGGAAGAAAAATAAAAGTGTGAAAAGGACTAGAAGAAAAATCACACTTGGCCTAATCCACAGCTTTCTTTATGGTTGAGCCTTTTTAGACAGTCAGAGTCTTGAGATTTCTGTATCTCTGTGAACTGAGAGGAACTCCTTCTAAATGCTTCCTACTTTCTGTAAAGGAATATGCTAATAAATATACAGCTTTCCACTTACCCTACAGTATAAATGCTTCTGCTTGAACCCCAAACGTCCTGGAATCACTATGTTTTTCTGCTTGTAACTTTGGATGACAAGTAGTTCCATCCAGAGGGGGACTCTTTCTGCCTTTGTGTCCTCACCACCTACCCTCTTCTCAGCCTCCACGATCCAGCTTTAACTCCTACCACACCAGTCTTGGTCCTTTGATCACCATCAGACCCTTCACAAAAAGGTACTACACTCAGAAATATTGACAGAATAGAGGCACGTTCTGGAATCCACAAAAACTTAGGGTAAACCTCCCCAAGTTGCTTAACCCAGCTGGACCTCCGTTCCCTTATCTCCACAGTAGGAATAGGCAAGGATAAAAATTAGTCAACACAGTACCTGTCACATGGTCTCTGTCAGTGAGCGCTTTTTCTAGTATAGGCCATTCTCTGTGTATTTCAAAATAACCGTATTACAAAAAGTGTGAAAAAAATATTAATTTCATTTGGTACACCAAATTTGGAAAATAGTCAAAAATTGTGCAATTTTAAAGGAGCAGGTGGAGTTCATGATAAACTGTATCTGTGCTATTGCCACGTGGCAGCATCACATTCTGCCAAACAGAAATACAAAATAGGCAATACCATTTGCCATGCTCTATGAATATCAGAAATTAATAATTTTGGTAAGGACTGTAGGTATTCACTTTTGAATTGTCGATATTAAATTTTATTTTAAGAGTATAGCAATGTTGTTCAAGTTCTCCTTAAGCTGTTATAACACTGTTGCTGAAAATATGCAAAACTTTGGAAAGATAGTTAAATGGGACAAAAAACACTTGGAAGAGGATCCGGAATCCCGGTGATGCCCTGTGCTATTAATTTAGGAGAGGATCCTTGGAGTAGTTTTAGAAAAAAGTGTTGAGAAAAATAAGGTACTTTTTGATTCACATCCTTCTTATAACTGGGCAAATATAATTTAAAAAAAAAAGGATTGTGAGGCATAACACGGTGGCAAGATAAAAAACAAGGTCAAGTGCCACTAAGCCACAGTGACTGGAGGTTTATGCATATCAAAAACACATCCTTTACACTCATTCCTCTGGGGAAATTCATCTTAAATCATGTGTGCTTTGAATTATGTGAGATCTTCAAGAACACATCTCTCTCATAATATGAGACCACCCTGCATCTTTAAGTTCAAGTCCCGCTTAGGTCACCGTGTGCTGGTGGAGTGTTTAAACAATTTGTTTAAATAAATACTCCTTGTAAAGCTTGTATATATAAATGGATGGCTTATTTTTAAAAAATACCTCTGATATGTCTTTCTGTGTGAACAGAGAGAAATCTGTCCTGCAGTGAAGGTGCACATTTCCCCCTCTGCAAGCTCATGGATGATCTTTGGCTCTGTTCTCCATGTTGAGCTGCAGAAAATTCCCTTACCTGCCATTCTTTTGTCTGGCTTGTGTTAGAGATGCTGTGTTGGCAGAGTGCAACACCTTGTCTGATACCCCGCAGTCTCGATGGTCAGCTCAGCCATCTTGTGAGCCCAGGGACCCTTCTTGTTTTCAAAGAGAACCTACTAGAGACTCTCCCTACACCCATCAATTCTCCATGCCCTTGTCCCTTGGATCTCTCCTCCAGAGGCAGCAAACTCTGCATACTGCTTCTCAGAGACATCAGGGATGGTAAAATGTGTCCATGACGCTATTGTCTGCTTGACAGCCCTTTGTGGTCCTTCCTCAGCGCTGTGTGGCTGCTCTGGGGGTCTCCTTGGCTTATGGTCCCCAAGGTTAGCAGGGGTTGTTGAGAGCTCTTGGGAGAGCTGAACAGGGCACCCGCCTGAAGTCATAGAGCTCGCTGAAGCCTGTATATGGACAGTTTATTCTCTCAGTATATTTATTGCTGAAGTCATTGCTCTGCTTTTTTTGTGAATTACATTGCAACAATAAGACAACAACAAACAACATAAAACAAATAAGAAAAAAAAAACCCAGATAGTTTGAACTGTAATTTGTTCTCACTTTGAAAATGAGCTACTGCAATTCTTGAAAAGATGGAAATGATGAATATTCCGACTGGAAGCTATTTCTGCCAAATGCCACAGATATAACGTTTAAGAAGGGTTTTCTCCTATCGCTCAGTATATATGCCGACTGTGTATTTTCTATACTCTAGGCTGCCAATCTAACCATTTAAATAAACACTGCTCAGAGAGTTTATATGAATAAGAGCTTTATTGTCTAAGCTACTCATTTTATGAAGTCCATCTCTTTCTCAAGGCTAACTTCAGATATACACCTTCTCTCCTGCCACCAGGATTGTGAACCACATTTATAGACAGAAAAATATAATACAGGTTTTTTGTTTAATTGTACATTTTAGTTTATTACATCTATTTGAATCTACAATAGGCAAATTAGTGAAAACTACAGAAATGTGAAAAATCATTTTTATATCTAATTCTTACGTGCACTCTTGGAATTATATTCATCTTCCTTATAACCACCAAGAAGCTATTTAGCCCTAACAATGCTCAGAATAGTTTCTTTGAGTTGGGAAAAATAAGTTATTAACTCTTTAACTATAAAACTTTTAAGTGGACACCAAATTATGGTAACAACAGTTTAATAAGGATAATAAGGACTTATTACCATGAGTGATATTTAAATATGTAGTAAATCTTAGGGACATGGGCGCCAATAGAACAGGAAGGGTATTGATCAATTGGAATTGCCCCTTCTAATAACTGTGATGGCAGCTCTGAGACAGCCCTGTTAGTGGCTCCTGATTGTGATTTATGTGGCTTCTTTTTTTTCTAGAGAAGAAGCATAGAGAGAAAGAGGGTGGTGGACAGCTTTTGCTTTTCCATCTACTCTCTGTAGGAAAAAATTCTTGGTCATAGGTTAGCGCCTGCAATGCAACTAAGAAGATTTCTAAAGAAAATCAACTTGAAATGAATTCAACCAAGACGTGTTTGCTGAATATATGAATTTGTTCAAATTCTTCCCATGGTTGAGATACAGTTATTAAGTTATTGTGCTGGTCAGAACACAGTGACGCACAAGAACCAGCTTGAAACCTGCAAAACTGCAGCAAGAAAGCATTATCTGTGGAAATTTAGATTGTGGCAGCCAGATACACTAGCTTGCGACCCACTACCTGAGTGAGTGGCCCATTTTTTTCCCTAAGGAGAAAATAACCACATTGATCATCTACAGTTGGCCAGGTGCGGCCAGGAGGCACTTTACGCAACTTCCACTAGAGCCGCACCTTCTGCAGATTTAGTTTCTCAAGTTACCTTGCGGAGTCAGTTTCATTAATATCAGAATGATTCCTGAAAATCTCTTATAATGACATCACCATGGAGACTGAAATTTCATCTCTGAACAAATTCAGCATCAGTTTTTTTTTTTCTATCAATTTTGGGACAGATTGTTCTTTCTTGCTTTGATTCACAAAGGAAATAGCTTGTATTTAAAGAGAAATGCTCATCATAAAACAGTTAGAAAAAAAAAAAAAGAAAAACCTTAAAATGACAAGATGCCTCCACCACAAGAGATGCAAAGGACCTGAGACCAACTGAAGGAGGCATGGGTTCACATCTCTCGGCTGATGCTCATTAGCAATGCAGCCTAAATTCTTTGAACTTCAAAATGGGTGGAATCTCTTACATTTTTTAAAAGTGCTAATTGTCTCTCTTTCTCTACCTTGCTCTTGAAGCCCAAGTGTGTAAATTTGAATTTGCTTTACCACTAGTTGAATGTGTCTAGCATCTTACTCTGCTGTATCCATGATATTTGCAACAACCCTGCAAGGTAGGGCCATCATTCTCGTTTAAAAGATAACACACTCTGAAGACATAATGTTTCCACAGGGATATGCAGTCCTCGGGGTGGTGCTTTGGTACTACTATATTGTTCACAGAAGCTCCATTGGGCCCCTTCCAAGTCTGGAAAGACTCATCTTCAGACATCCTGCCCTCAGAAGTCCATTTATGGACTGGAAATCTGCCGAGACTCTAGCTGACCTACGGAGGCATAGGGTCCTCATCTCGTTTCTAGACCCAGGGTCTGAAAAAAAAAAAAAGCTAGGTTTCAAATAAGTCAGGCTCAGAGCAATTATATACATTTGAAATAAAACTTTAATATAAAAATCCTAGCTCTTAAAATTCTATCTGCTGCTATTTCTCAGTGTTATCAGCCATAAGGCTGAACCAAAAAAAATTGCCATTTTTGTGGGTGAAAAATGTCAATTATAAGCAGTTTCATGAGGTTCAACGTAAATTTATCACCATGACTTTTATAGTAGAAAAAGGCTTTGAAACAATGTAAAATGTTTTCTGGTCACCCTATAAAATATAGCCTTCTGGTGACTATTCTGTCAACCTGAGTTTTTGGGTTGGTTTTTTTTTTTTTTTCCACTTTTCTCTTTCTCTTCATAGCAATGATCAGAATCTGGGAGTTGCCTTGTATTTTTTTTTTTTCTTACTTGTTTTCCTTCTGTCTCTACCCTCCCTGCCCCTCACCAGGTGAATTTACTCTCATCACCTAAAAAAGTACCTGGAACATAAAAAGCACACAATGAATATTTGTTGAGTGAAACAAGCTTGATGATTTGAAAATGTCTGCATAAGATGTTGAATTATAAGATAGATTTTCTACTTGGAGTGTTGCTATAAAACATATATATATTTCCAATTCCCCAATGCCCCTTTGAAAAAGATATATTAATTCATTTCATTAGTGATATTGTATTGCCTGTGGCATGACTTGTCAGTGTGGTTACAAGAGACTAATGATTGGATAATGAGAGTTTATTTATCATACAATCATTTTTTTTTGCCACTGAACTGAAGTATAAATAATGATATATCAGTATTTGCATTATAAATACTGTTTTAGGGTTTGTTATTTGTTCATAAAAATTCTCCCTAGGCTGAAACAGCTAGTGGGTAAACATGGCATATACCACATATAATATATGAAAATAAGCGTGTAGTGGTCCTTTGTTCAGCAAAGACCAAGCATTGCATACAAATTACTTTTTTAAATATTTTATTTTATTTATTTATTTTGTTTTGTTTGGGGGGAGATAATTAGATTTATTTATTTACTTATTTATTTTAATGGAGGCACTGGGGATTGAACCCAGGACCTCGTGCATGCTAAGCACACTCTACCACTGGACTGTACTCTCCTCACCTGCATACAAATGACTTTCATGTGATGAGAGTGCAGGGGTTGAGGAACCCCAATTTCTTGGTGACACTCAGCTTTTCGGAAAAATGATAGGATGAAAATAATCTTGAGGAGGTAAATTGTGTTCCAATACAGAAAGGTGAAGTTCTCCTAGACTTTTCATTCAGAAGAGAAAAATTAGATTCCTCAGATCATGTGAAGGGGCAAGACTGGTTCAATAACTGTGGCCAGAAAACTGGGGGGACCACAAAGGGTTGCCAAGAAACACAGCTCTGGTTGCTGGTATCCGAGCGCCCTTGACACAGAAGAGTGATAGCCCCTCTCACAGCAGAAGAGACTGGTTTTCGTGAACCTGCTGTATAAGTCATTACTTGGGGGAGAAATACAATTTGGCTACAAAAATCTCTCCTGTGTCCAAAACACTGATTTCTCCAAACATAGTATTATGGTTAATTGAGAATTCTCAACCCCCCTTCCTCTCCTCCATCCTCAGACCATGGAGGTCCCAACCAAGTGATGTTCTCCAATGGGACTAGTGTAGTTGAAGACATCACCACTGGAGAACGACTTAGAGAGCAGCCTGGAGGTGGAAGGCATTCTGGAGCGCCTGGTTTCTGGTAGCTAATGGGAGGCAGGTTTGCAATCAGCCAGCAGCAGGAAACGCCTGTGACCTGTTTTGGAACCAATATCGTTAAGAGTTATTATACTAATGGCTCACCTAAAATATCTTAAATTTCCTCTGAAGTAACCATCATTTTTGCTACTTCAGGGGGCTTTATACATGTTGTTTTATCTCCCTAGAATGTTCTTCTCTTGGTGAATGCCTACTTACCCATTCAGGATTCTGTTCATATATCATTTTCTCAGGAAAACCTTTCTTACCACTGACCCCCGAACCTCCATCCTGACAGCCACAGTCACACACACACACACATACACACACACACAGGTCTTCCTATCACACATTCTCAGAGCCCCTTCCACCTGTCCTCCATAGCACCTAAATGTGTGTGAAATCATTAGCTCCATAAGGGCAGGTGTGTTTTTTTCAGTTTTGTGCTGTGACCCCGGAATCTAGCTGAGTACCTGGCACACAGTGGATGCTCAGTAAATATTCCTGAGTGCTTGACTTTTTGAAGTTGTTTTTGTTCTGTTCCGCTGTGTTTTCCTTTGAACTAAAGTTTACAGTAGATACAGACTGTACATTCTTTGTGGGGCTGCCTCGTTCTGTTTCTAGCCTGAACTCTACATTCCTGCCGGACCAACCATTTGTCATCCCCTGATGATCGCTCAGTGGCTGCCAACTGCAGCTACTGCTTTGGGATTGGCTCTCCTAGAAGAGTCATTGCTGAGGCGAGTTTCTTCAGCGTCTAAGGTTTGGTTCTATTCAATGAGCATTTATTGAGCATCTGTAATTCACCATGCACTTAGATATAACAATGAAAAAGATTGGTTTTGCTTTTGAGGATCTTTGAGTCATGAGATGGGAAGAGAAACACATAGATAGATCGACACTGTGATGTGTGCCAGGTGTCACAGTCAAGGTGCTGTATGATTTAGCTATACTGAGAGAAAGGGGCTTATGCATTGCCCATAACTTGCTGACATACCACGTTCCCTGGTACTTGTATATTCAGTGATTCTTACTGAATCATGGGAATATCACATAGTGATACAAGTTCTTAAATAGGCACCTAAAATAAATCTGCTGGGAAACAAACTGCATAGATTTCATTCTTAGTCTGCGTTCTTTTTAAATGCAGTGTTCTGGGTTCTAATCTCTCACCAGAGCTATTGCTTCAGTAGTTTTCTTTTTACATGAGCTTGTTTGGGTTCTAGAAACTATCTTCTGCCTCACCACAACCTTCTCTTTCACCCTTTTCTCACTAGTGTATGGGTGATTTTCATAGAAATCATTCTCATTTTGAAGATATTCTCACATTGAACAACAGAAGGAAATAGTTATATTTGGTGGAAGATAGAGCTTCCGAATAAAGATCTCCTTCACTCTGTTGTTGCAGGAGAAGGAGGGCAGACGCAGCTCTGGGGCCAGTGCATTGCCTGCTGCTGCCTCACTTGTAAATGCCCAGCCTCTTGGAAATGCTCACACACAGTGGAGTGGAAT
Organism: Vicugna pacos; assembly: GCF_048564905.1. Classification (NCBI taxonomy): domain Eukaryota; kingdom Metazoa; phylum Chordata; class Mammalia; order Artiodactyla; family Camelidae; genus Vicugna; species Vicugna pacos. The sequence continues at coordinate 25,104,075 of NC_132987.1, forward strand.
TGTTCGTGGAAATCCTTGGAAATAGTGACCACCGGTTTTTAGGCATTTATACCAGGATAAAACATCCCATGGTGAGAATCTGTCATTTCCTTAGGTACCTTTTAGTCCTGAGAAGCCTTCTGCTAGGACCCCAGTTGGATCTGATCTTTTATTCTTTGGGGCTTTATTTATTTGGGGCACATCTTCATATCTATTGTACTTGCAGAATTCTTTCTTGAAATACATTCTATTGGAAAATGGAATCTGAGCTCTGAAAGGGACCTCATCTCTGCAAATAGGGGGCGAAATCAAGTTAGCAGTGCAAGCTAGAAACCATAAGTCCCGCCTGCCCTCCCCTCACCAAATGATAACTAACATTTGTAGAGCTCACCAACCATGCAAAATGCGTCATTCACACCGCAGCTCATTTAATTCTCGCACCTTCCCCGTGAGGTAGTTATTCATAGCTCTATTTTACAGATAAGGAAATAGGGTTCAGGAGAAGTCAAATGACTAGCCAAAGATCACAGAGCAAGCAGAGGGAAACAGCCATCAAAAGGGGGCCCTTTGCCTTCAAATTTCATGATCTTCATGTACCTTCTTCCTGCACGATGTCATCCTTATGGGCTGTGCGGGTTTCCTCCAGGCCGCTAATTTTATTCGTCTTTATACCCATACCCCCAGTGGCCCTTCGACCTGGCATAAGTGGACTTTCATGTGTACATTTCTTGGTTAGATTGAATTTGTTCTTTGGGTAAGAACTTATTTAGTAGTTATTCAATTTTCCTTAAAAAGAGATAAGTGTTTTACATTACAAACGTATCTTCAACATCCAGAAAGAAGCAAAAAAACCCAAACAAACAAACAAGTAAAACAACAAACACAAATCAGCGTTTCCTCTAAGATGAATGCAATGACTCTTAAGCTTCAATTGCACTTCTCGCCGCCCTGCGCTGAGCCACGCCAGGGCCCAGGGCTTCTTGCTGATTGAGAGCACATTTTGAGTTTCCCCCATTGTTCCTGGCAACCCTGCTCCTGTGTAGCAAGCAGGATATTCAACTTGACAAGGCTCTTTCTTTCTGGATCAGGGAAGGAGCAAGGTTCTTGTCAGTTTGAATCATGAGCCCACACTTGGCAGAGCCGAGTGGACAGGCACAGTGGGGGAAGGTGCCATGTGCACGCCATCCATGCACCCATCACGGGGGCCTCTCTCCCCGTCTCCCAAAGAACTCAACTGGCCTCAAGCTCCCCTGCTCCGGGAGGACCTCTTTCCTCTTTGGCTGGCTCATTTGCTTCTGACACTAAATCTGCTCATTATCCAGCTTCTAAAATCTTACTTTAAGGCTTCATCTCTCTACCAGTCTCTTTCTTCAGAGCCGCAGCTGAGACTATCCCATTTTGCAGTCCTCAATGTTTTAATGTTTTAAAACACATTTCTAAGGATGAGAATGCCTTTTTTTCGAAGTCCACATCAAAAGGCTTTTAGAAGTCATCAAAGAAAACCGACAACCTTGTCTATGCAGCCTTAAAGAAGAGTTTGTCTTTATTATTATTTAAAAAAAAAACTCGGCTTTAAAAGAATGACAAGTAGAATTAATAAAAGATGAAATCTGGACAGTCTGGTTGTGTAATGAAGAAAACAGAAGTGTCTTATTATTTCATACTTTTATCCCTAAGAGTTCACACTTTAGTTGTATTTGTTTTAAGAGGAAAAATGAACAAAATTTTACTGGTTAAGGATCCTAGCATATGTCTGAAAAGTAAGTAATCTGGCCCCATTTCTCTTCTCATAGACATTGAGGACAATATTTTTGATTACTATATGACTGTAGAGTTTTATCCTTTGCTGTTTTTGTTTTTAAATCATAAAATAGCAGTAAAGCTTCCTTGGAATACATATAGTTTTTCTTTAAAATATTTTTATGGCAGTGGAACCCATCACTAGCTGTCTGTGATTTAACTGTAGAATTTTGTGATGCTAACCTTCAAGGTGGAAAAAAATTTTCATCTGCTTGTCTAGGATCTTCTGGTTTGTCTAAGAATTAAATGGACATGAGACAGATTAGCAGGAGAACATCAAATTTAATTTCGTGTGTACAGGAATCCCATGTTACACGAGAGGCTCAGAGGCAGAAAGGAAAAATGAGGTGTACACGGCGTCCTGAGCAAAGGAGAGGGATGGAGTCGGGGTTTCCAAGCACAGCAAGGTCACTCACAGGATAAGAAGAATGGATGCTGAGTAATTAGCTGTTGGCTCTGGGTGTAGTTTAGCGGTAGAGCACATGCTTAGCATACACAAGGTCCTGGGTTTGATCCCCAGTACCTCCTCTAAAAATAAAATAAATAAGTAAACCTAATTACCTTCCCCCAAAACAAAAATTTTTTTAAAAAGGGTCAAATTTATCTCTGGTAAGAATTCCCATTCTGGGAAAGACCTCCAGTTCTTTGAGGAGAAGGTGAAAGTTTCTCTTGAACCAGCAGGGTCCTGATTGCCTTCAGCTCTAAATTATCCACATGCCAAAGTGACACATTTTGGGGAGGCCTGTTCAGAACCCCTGTATGACTGTCCAGTCCAAGATGTGTCACTTTGGCATGTGGATTATTTTGAGCTGAAGGTAATCAAAACCCTACTGGTTCAAAGGAACTTCTACCTCTCCCTTAAAGAATTTAAATTGGGGAGGCCTGTTCTGAACCCCTTCATGACAATCTGATCAACTTGCTAAATGTACCAGCAAACCAAGTAATTAAGGGAGGGAGGGAAAGAAGAGGACTAATAGTGTTAAACTCAGTCAAAACAGTTATCCTGGGCTTTCAATCATCCTTTTCGATAATGTTTTTGGCTGAATCTGAAACTCAAATAATAAATATTATACTTTGCATGACAAACTCAGTTTTTTGTCTAGTTCCCTAATACTAAATAAAACTCCACCACACCTTGACGTGAATATCTAAATCGTAGTTTGCATTAAGAACCTGTAACACATAAATACTATGAAAACACTGACTTGGGGGCTGTTGTCCTCATCCTTTTTCACTTTTAAATTCCTGTTGTAATTACATTCTGCTTGCCCCCTTTACCAGAAAGTTAGAAGGGGAATATATTATAAATTATTATTATTCTATTACTGACCTAACTATACTACAGATGAAACTTTCTCCCACTGGGGTACCTTAATGGATTGCACGGATGCACTACATCATCGTGGTCATCATTCATTGATAATTACTTTTTGAGTATATGCTAACCTGGATGGTACTTAACAAGTCCCTGTGATGCTGTGTTTTTTCAGCTGTAGTTATAGTTCCAGCCCTAAAAGATTTTGCAGTCTAAAACCACTAATGTAGACCAGCATCGAGGTTAAGGATTATTCATAAAATTTGGACAAGTTCTCACTATATATATATATGTAACTGATCACTTAAAATCAGAGCTACATAGTATTTAGGATAAAGGTTAGTTGAGTGCTGAGCCAATAGATAAGATCCAGGATAGTCAAGCAGAGATTAAAGTGCAGAGCAGAAAAATTTAGAGAGCAGGATTTTTTTTTTTCCTGGAGTCTTCAGGGTAGTGAAGATCTCTCCTGCTGTAAACAGATGTGCAGGGAAGATTAAATTACTGCTTAGAGTTGGAGGAGGGTGATTCATATCCAATAGATGGATGAAGCTTTCATATTAATCATGACAAGAAAGTATTACTGAAAGCCTGTGTTGGTCACTAACCCTGGAGTATGTCGTCTGATGACTTGATTATGCTTTCTAAGGCGGTCTTACTCTCTCTGCTTTTAAGAGGAGACTGAGAAGGGACACCCATGGCAGACTCTCTTATGCTGATATCACTCAATAACACTGGAAATATCTTGGGTGGCAGAGGCTACCAGCTTACCAGGATCTTAAAGAGACCCCACATCACTGAATGATAACAGGACAGACAGCCTTGGGCTTGGTAGGGAAGCAGTGATAGGAAAATGAGAAGTCACTCCCTAATTCAGTCCTTAGACTTCTCAAGTGCAACACAAAGCTTAGCTAAGGGTTTGATTTCTTCTTCTTTTCTGTTTGTTTGCTGGTAATAAATAGCCATGGATGCTTATAAAGATGTGAAAAAAAATGTTAAAATAGTTTGGGGATGATCAGATGAACTGTCTGCCGTGGAGGAAAGAACGAACATTTTAAAATGAAATATAAAATCACCTGTAAAAGGCTAGACTCGAGCTAACTGGGCACAAGAACATGTGTTACGAGTTAGTGGTCTTGTGATTTTTCAAATTATGCCACTGTACATAATACAGCGTTGTTTGATAGACCTCAGTCAGTGGCCTGGCACTACACCAGATCTGTCATTTAGAGGAGAGGAAGGCAATTCCAATTTCATCTACATAAGCTCATATTAAAATAAGGAAAAACAAGTGTGACACAGCTGCAGTAGCCTGGCCAAGTCAAAACGCTTACAAATATTTTATGTCCGTAATACAAGACTGCTTACTAATGGGAGCATATTATGTGTAAGAGTGCCAGATTGCCTTTGATATAAGTTGGTAATAAAAATGCTACAGGGGAAGTATTTATGGTCCTTGTAGGTTATAATAACATGCTTCTGGTTTTATTACTTTAACAGACACTAAGAAAAAAAATCTATACAATGTGGTCACTTTTCTTACATAGCATGTATAGCACATGCACCATCAGCTAGCCTATTGAATCGACAATTTATTGGACCTTGTTGCATATCTTGGAAGTAATAGTTTATATAAACATGTGCCTTTTCTCTTCTGAAGAGAATTTCTTGTGTGCTCTGGTTCATGCTCTGTTGTACTGCCATACAAATATGAAAACATGTAAAATTAATAAAAGTCATGCTTTAGGCAATACTACACAATATTCTTTTATGGGGGAGGAGAATGCAGTTGGGTTGAAGCAATACAACAAATGATGACATTCTAAGATTTATGAATAGAAACACCCTATTTATTATACAAAGTTAAGGAATTTCTCCTTGGGGAAAAGGAAATGTAACCACTCTACTGATGTATTTGAAATAAAAAAAAAATTTGAAACAATAAAAGGAATGGTGCAGTTCCCATCATTTCAATCTATAATGTAATGAGGAAACATGAGAATAATCCCAACAGCATACTGGATCCTTTGGCAAAGGGGAGATTAGAATGATATTTTGGTTTTGACGTCAACATATGATTTAAGTTGGATTCTTTAATGAATATTGCTCTAGGAGGCACATATGTATGGATACTGGTAATGTCAAGTCAGACGTACTGAGGCGCTCCTGTAAAAGAGTATCATCGACATTGAATTTCAATCACCCGCTTCTGACCCATCCTAGCTAACTCCTTGACTTTGACTTGTTGTCTATTAACTGGGCTATTCCTACAGGTAAGTCCCACAGAAAGACATTATTGAAGCTGATGTCAGGTTTTATTGCAGGCCCGGGAAGACATTTTGAAGCAGACATGGTCATACGACTTCCCTTCAACCAATCACTCTACCTATGTGCTAACTTTTGCTACCTTCATGCTGGGCTGGTTCACCAACAGGGTTTCCTCTTGAGAAAATGTTTTTTGCTTTTTTTTTTTTTTGATAGAAACAAATGGGGTTTTCATCTAACTCATACTTATTTAGAGTGAGACTGAGTAAACAAAAAGTGATGTAGTGTGGGGTTAGATATGCAAAATTTGAGACAGTGTGGTAGCCAGAATTCCAGGATGGTCTCCAAGAGTCTTGCCTTCTCACGGACATGCCCTGCAGAATCCTCTCCTTGTCAGCGTGGGTGGGGCCTGTGAATACCATGGGCTATTTCTTCCATGACTCTGTTACATTATATGGCAAAAGTGAAGTAATTTTACAAGTGTGATTAGAGGCCTTAATCAGCTGATTTTGAATAAATCAAAAGAGGGATTGTCCAGTGTAGGTCTGAATTAATCACACTTTTCAAAGCACGCCTAGACCTAAGAGGCAAGAAAAAGCAGCAGACTCCCTCCTATGCGCCTTGAAGAGAGTGTAGAGAAGACGAGTGCAGGGAATGGGCCTCAGTTCTCACAGCTGCAAGGAACCGAGTCCTGCCAACAGCCAGTGAGCTTAGAAGAGGACTGCAAGATAACACGAGATTGTACCTCCAGCCAACACCGTGACCCTGAGGAAAGGACCCAGCTAGACCAAGCTCAGATGCCAGAGTCACATAGATGGCAAAACAATAAATAGGAAATGTGTGTTGTTTTAAACTACTTAGTTTGAGGTACAAATCCGTTTGTCACACAGCCAGTGCAGATAGTCTATCATTCTCTTTGTCAAGATTTAGTTGCTCTTACTTCTAGAAAAGTCTCTTACTGAACTGACATCCATGCATTCAGTTCTGTGTTCTAAGGAAATAGATAATTGTTGGAGAACGTCCCCTTTGTAATAACTTAGTAACTTTCCCTTAGATTTCTAGTCTATACACCTGGATCCTTTTAAAAAAAATAAAGAAAGAAACTGGATTCTATTAACTTTTAGACATAAACTGTTAACCTCTACATTCATTTAACATTCCCATAATAATATTTTTAGTTTTTATGATGTTTCTTTCTGAACACACTTCAGTTTCTCATACGTGTTGTGTTAACCTGGATTCAAATTTTCTCATAGATGTTGTGTTGACTTACGTGGATTCAAGACCCCATAGTGAACTTGCCACTGATGATAGAAGAGAGGCACTAGTCCTTGCCCCGATGGTCCATGCATCTCTGCCTACTGTGTGTAGGAGAGTATCTCATTCATTTGTCTTGTTGTTTGTTTGTTACAGTTTTTAATAACGGCTAGAAATTGTTGATTCAAGTTCAGTTGGGGGTTTATTCTGACTTATGCCTCTGACGTTTGTCATTGAAGACACAGCAGACATTTCCCAATTTTAACTCTGTAGTTTATTTTAGAACCAATAGACCTAAGTAGATATGGATAGCTTGCTTCTATTTTTTGTTTTTGTTTCATTTTGTTTTAACTGTGGTAAAAAACACATAACATAAAATTCATCTTAACCATTTTTAAGTGTACAGCTCAGTACTTAGTACCAAGTATTATTCACATCATTGTGTAACTAATCTCCAGAACTTTTTCATCTTGCAAAACTGAAACTCTACACTCTTTAAACCACTCCCCACTTCTTCCTCCCCTTGGCTCCTGGCAACTACCATTTCACTTTATGTTTATATAAATTTGAAGACCCTAAATATCTCATATAGATTGAAACATACAGTATGTGTAATTTTATGAGTAGCTTATTTTGCTTAGTGTAATATGCTCAAGGTTTATCTACAAATTAGTCAGGGCTTTATATTAGTCAGGGTTCTCCAGAGAAACAGAACCAATAGGAAATATTATATAATGTGTGTGTGTATATATATATATATATATATATATATAAATGTACAAAAATTGAGATTGAGTAGTAGGCAGAATTCCAAGATAGTCTCCAAGTGTCCCACGCTTTCTGAAAATGCTCTGTAGAATCCTCTTTCCGTTAATGTGTTGGACCTTTTTGTTTGTTTCTTAAACATTTCATGTGGTAAAAATAGAGCAAAGATAGTTTTTTGTTCAAAGAGGAAAAATATACTTCTATGGTCACAGCTCTAAGGATGATTTAAGTAGTCCCTGGCTCTCAGTTGTGCACTGCAGTATATAGGTTAACTTCAACCACAGCTTCTACAGCTTCAGTCATTTATCAAAAGCTAGAATTAACCTATAAAGATACATGAAGAAATAGAACAAGTGGCAACCAGCTTCAACTTGGCTCCTGTTGTTTGTGACTTCAGCGGCCCCTGATTGTGTATTTCTGTGGGATCAGGCTCTCCCATGTTACCACTTGGCATCGCAACAAACTGGTACATATTCCAAGTGGAGACAGGCAAGTTGAGAAGGAAGACGAACCAGTGCAATGAAGTGAGCATTACTACAGTGACAGTGGTGTGGCCAGTCAATTCTGGAATCACCCACTTGTTTAATTTCTAGCAACATGATCTAGTGTTAAATTAGTCACATCCTAAATCAGACAATGTAATTATGAAATACACTGAGAAATCAACAGTCAAGGAGAGAAAAGACAAACATCATCCCCTCCCTCCTCCTCCCTCCCTTTTTCTCCTCCTACTCCTTCTTCTCCTCCTTTCTCCGCCTCTCTCCCACCCCACCCACCTCTGGTTGTTTTCTTTAATTGTGAAGTTTACTCCTGTACAATTTGTTTGATCTTCTTTCCTAATTCCCTGATTTGTTTCTGAGTAAATTGTTTGATTTTTTCTTTCTTTTTTTTTTCCTTTTGTTTTTGGAGATGGGGAAAATGATTGACTAAGGGATAGCAATGCCAGTGCCTTCCTTCAGAGTTTTCTGGGTAGTTGACTCGGGCATTCATTATCTGGCTAAAGTCGCACATGTAACGCTAACATAGAAGGGCTGAGTCCTGAGATTCCCGTGATGAATCCTGGGGCCAGAGAAAAGGGAGCCAGGATTCTATATAGCTTAGAGTACTGTGAGGGGTAAGATCTTTAGCACTTGGTGAACAGTCCGCATACCTTAAAAGAAAGCCTGCTCTGCTACAGGTGTTTGTTTTCCCCCTTGTGGAGCCACACCTTCTGCAATCAGGGTTCTATCATCAGAAATTGTACTTAGTGACAGGTACTCCTCATCTGGGTGAAGGAAATGAATTTGGATTTCATACATGTCCACCCTCATCTCATCTTCACATATAGGTGAGAGAAATAATAAAAAGCAGCAAGATATAAAAAGGGGAAAATTAATCTGAATGAAAGAGAGTTACTGTAGGAAACAGGAAAAAAATTAAAATTGTTATCATTAGTATCCTCGTGGAGATTTTAAATAACAGTATTACATTTACTAAAATAATTCAGCAACAGGCAGCAATGAGAAAATTCCTGGAAGTTACACCTGATTCTCCACGTGTCACTTTTCATTTATTAAGCTGATTTTCAAAACCACTGCTTTAGTTTTCGAAGTGTGGTCCCTGGATCTGCACTATTAGTATCAACGGAGAACTTGTTAGAAGTGCCCATCCTTGAGCCTCAGTGCAGATCTCCTGAAACAGACATTTTGGCTGTGGAGCCCAGCAAGCTGTGCTTCACTGAGCCCTGCTGATGACTCTGATGTGAGCTGAAGTCTCAGAGCCACTGCCTGACTGCATATTAGGATCGCCTAAGGAACTTTAAAAACTGCTGGTGACTGGCTCCTACCCTAGGCGATTCTGACTTAATAGACTCGGGGTGCAACTTGGGCTTCAGGAGTTTTAAAAGCTCCCTGGTGATTCTACTGTGCAGCTAAAGATGAGAACCAATGATCTCTATCTACTGGGCTCAAATAATTAGATCCCTTTCCAGATCTGTTTAAAGCAGTGGTTCCCGAGCATGTCTGCTCTTTGGAATCACCTGGAGAACCTCACAGATAACTGCTGGGGTGTAGCACCCCTAGACACTGTCCTTTGTTTGCTCTGAGTTGTGGTCTGGATTTTAAACAACAAATATCAGGCTACTCTAATGTGTCAAGTTTGAGAAACAATGGGTTAAAAACTAAACTCCTTGTTCTAAAGATACATTCCTAATCCCAGAGACTAAATTCCTAGATCTAAAGACACTAAATATATGACCTTTATATATATATATATATATATATATCTTATCATATTATTATATTTATAATATTTATTATTTATATATATAATATATATAAATATATAATATTATATTTATAATCTTATTATAAATAACATAAATAAAGACTAATTATATATTGATTATATACATATAACTGAAGTAAGATTTCATTGTTTCCAACATCCCTAAACAAAATTAAGCTTAAAAAAAGAAGATGATTCGTAGCCCAAGGTAACGGACAGAAAGCAGTGCTTCTTGGTCTTGGCAGTGCATCAGAATCTCATGGGAGCTTTTAAAACCTTTAATACTTAAGCCTCACCCCAGACCAATTAAATCCAATTAAATCAGAACCTCTGGGTGTAACTGAGGTATCTGTATTATTTAAATTAAGTCAGAACATCGCAGAGTAATCAAAGGTTCAGTATTTTTGAAATATCCTCAGAAGCTTCCAAAGGGCACGAGAGGCTGAGAACCACAGGTCAGAGGGTGACTTGCACTTCAGGTGAAAAGGAGATTTGCTCATTCTAGTTTTCTCACAGGACATGGAGAAGCTGGGCCTGCCTTATGTGCCCAGGGATGGAATGACAATGTCACCAGCAGGGATAATGATACGAGCATCAGTATAGGGCGTTATGTAGTAAGTGTCTATCTGATATACTTTTGGCTTTTATTAGTGGTTTGGCATTTGGTGGCTGGATGCCCCCTGCACAAGTCACCCAGGGATCTTGTAATATTTTTATTTATTGTTATTATTATTAAAGTCAAACATTTGAGCCACCAAACTACTGAAGTAAAACTAAGCTGCAATAGCTTATGTTAGTGGTTTTCCACCAGCAGGATTTTGTCACCCAGGGGACACTTGTCAATGTCTGGAGACATTTTGTTTGTCACAGCTGTCGAGGGAGGGGAGTCCTCCACTGGCATCTAGTGAATAAAAGGTCAGGGGAGCTTCTAAACACCCTATAATGCCCAGGACAACTTCCCACTCCAATAAAGAATTACCCAGACTGAAATGTCAGCAGTGCTGAGGTTGAGAAATCTTGCTTCTGCCGAAAGCCTGTCGGCTTCTACTATTTCAGGGGAAATTGTAGATCAAAGGTGGAAAGTCTATTACAAAGAATAATTTGCTTAGGGGAGAGTTCAGAAATCTCCAGAATTTCTTGATAGAACCAGGTATTCTGAAGATCATACCTTGTTCCTAGGAAAAGAAACTCAGCTGCACGGTGGTTTCAAATTATCCTGGCATCTATTTAAAATTTGTTCCTGAATTTCTCAAAGTAAAAATTCTAACTTACAATATTTAATATATTCTAAGAGAAACCCATCTCTGTCTACATATATTTAGAACAACCAACAAATCATCTGGAGGGTTTCTTGTTTCCATGGGTTTGTTCCCTAAGCCTTGAGTGTCCTTCTCTGTCTCCTATCCAGGGGAGCCCAGGTGTGTTTTTTTAAGTGACAGTTGAGGAGTCAGATCCTCCTGAAAACCTTGCATGACCTAGGACTTCCGTTACTAAAAGAGGTGTCCCTCTTCCATTCTCTGTGCTCAAGATACTCTCTGTGCATTTCACATTTGTCTCATAATACGTAGACATTTTAAAATATGAATCTAACTCCTTGATAAGCTGTATCTCTTAAAGGTAGAGCATTTACTCTGTGGTTCCAGGACCTCGCAAAACCCTGGCACGTTGAAGAGTACTCAGAGTTTTGTTAAATGAGCAAATGAGTGGGTGACATGTTTGCATCATTAGTTGTTTTTTATGCAATACCGGGAAAATAACTATTTTGCATTAACTCTTATGTAGGTGACTCAGATCTATCACATCAAAAATTGCATTGAAGTTTACTCAACCACAAAAGCCCACCTTTATACTTAGACTCATTTATCAGTGCTGCTTCCTGCTTGTCCTAGTCATTTTTAGCCCTCATTTTAAGAGCTCAAGGTCACTGAGCACAAATAATAAATTGTTTCTCTTTCCCTAGTAAAATATTGAAAAAATCCTAACCAAAACGAAATAGCAAGAAGCCACAGAGTTTAATGTGTTTTTTGCAGGCTCATTATTTTTAAAAAAAACTTTATGAAATATTTTTGATTGTTTTAAAATATTTTTACAAAGAAGAAAAAAGAGCTTGAACCTCTGACCTTCTGATAATACGTTTTTCAGCTCCTTCTAGCCATATCTGCCGAAGTCCTAGTTCTAGGCACTTGTAAGATATTTTTAATCATTTGTGCCTATTTTTTTTGATTAAAGGAATCGGAGGGAAAAAGAAAGTGAGCCATTCCAGAAAGGGTTGCAGAAAGTATGTCATTAACATTTTTCTACCGCCAAATTTAGTCATCAACTTAATTGCTGAGATTTAATTGTTCTCATGAGATTTTCACAGTGACTGCTTCATTGACCATCTTGTTCTACAAAGAAAATATAGGTACCGACTCTGAAATTCTATGTTATTTCTGGGAAAAGGTCATCATTTAGTTGATAGAGAAAGCAAAGGTATTTAGTTCAAAATATGTGTTTGTGGGAGTTTTGGAGAATAGTCACAGCAAATATAAGAATACTTCCCGTTCCTTCAGCAGCTGACAGCTGAAGATCTCCATGCACCATTTACGGCATATCAGAATCAGCAGCTCGTCCAGAAACCTCTAATAAAAACTTCTCTCCCTTCACTTACATTTAACAAAAATAGAAAGAACATTGAAACGCAGACTAAAGAAAACGCAAGACTATCAACTGCAGATCTGACTCACAGAGGACTTTTTATGCCTTCCCTGGTGCTGTGTCTCAATTGTGTATGTACTCGAGCTGCACGTCTGTGAGTTTTCTCCCTGTTCTCCCGAGATATTTTGTACTATGGAGGAGGAGGTAAGAATGGAGGCTTGCGTTTTAGAGCTGAGAGACTAGATTCCTAGGTATGTCCCGTAGCGCTGCTACTGACCTGTACTGTACAATGAACATTTCCATGGCATTCTTTTCTCTGTATTCCCCATAAATCATCACCAGATACAGGTAAGTTCTAAGTATAAGACCATTAAGTCATTTTATCTCATTACACCCACCATAACTATATTTGTTTGTGTGTATAAATATACAGATTCATGTGTATTCTTCCAGAAGCAAAGTTTAATGGTTCTGGAAACCACTAATTGTGTGATGTGATAGATGTCAGAGAAAACTATAGAAAACTGTAAGATGCATTTTTCCAAGTTATATATACACACATAGACATATGCACGTGGGGGCGTGGTTACTGGATATGGAAGAGCGGAGAGCCTGAAGGCTTAGTTGAGAGTGGCATTTGTCTACTTGTGTTTGAGTGGCAAAGACACACAAGCATGAGGAAATACATACACATTTTAACCCCCTCCCCACAATATAGGCGAAGCAATGATCTATAAATGAGAGTGGTGAACTAGATTATGTAGATTTCTTATTTCTATGAAATTTTAGGATTTTATGAATGAGGTTTTTTTTTTTTGTTTTGTTTTGTTTGTTTTTTAAACAACACACATGCCCACCAAATTTTTCATCTGGTGGTGAAACCTGGAATCTCTATCCTTGTGGTCCTCGCAAGTGTGTTCAGATTTTTTTAAAACAAAAATTAGTCTCCTGGTCCATCTTTTTCATTTTACTGATTGCTTGACAACTAATTCTTTCTTCAAATTTTCTATGTATCTTTCATTGAATCATTAGAGGTTGTGTTCAGAGATTTAGGAAGGGAGGAAAACTGTAGAGAATGTTTTATAAAGTAAGAATATGGAAAGCTAAGTGATAAAAATTGTTCTATCTCTTTCAAGGGCCAGTCGCAACAAATGACATTTTTTTTTTCCAATTTTCTTATTTAAAATGTTTCATTGCTTGAAATTTTTTCAAAGATGTATATGTCACATGAAGAGAATGATTTGTCCGATTATTTTAACACTTATTCCCAACACTTAATGTCATCTTGGATATGCAGTAGTAGTCGAGCAGTATTGTTTGAACATTACCAAGTGGAAGGAGAAGGCTTCAGTATTTCTGTTTTCTGGAAAATGCAGTAATAGTCACTAGATGCATTCCTGTTAAATTACAGTTCTCCCTACCAACATGTAACTTGGTTGCAGGTAACAGAATCTACTCTGGTTAGTTTAACGAGTATGGGGATTGTTAAGAAATACTAGAAATGTAACAGAACTTCTGGAAGGGCTGAGGGAAGATTCTAGGCTGAGCTTTCAGTAGCAGTTCCAATCATCATGCTGTAGAACTGCCCACACCAGAACCAGTGTTTTTTTACTGATGCCAGGCTTTTAATGTCCAAGCCTGGAACCAGACTTGGTTCCATGACAAGAAAACTGCCATAACCTCTGACAGTCTCAGATACGACCTCCCCATCTCTGCTTCATTTGCAAATATTTTCTCCCATTCTGTAGGCTGTCTTTTTGTTTTGTTTATAGTTTCTTTTGCTGCACAAAACTTGTAAGTGTAATTAGGTCCCATTTGTTTATTTTTGTTTTTGTATCTATTGCCTTGGTAAACTGACCTAGGAGAACATTGCTACGATTTATATCCCTTTCCTCACATGCTTCTGAATTAAATCTCATACAAATGCATCTGATTAGTGGAAAATGCACCTCATGCAAAGGAAGAATATGTACATTTTTAAAAATTCTACTTTGACAAGATTTGCAATGTCCAGAACTACCACGGTGTGAGAATGAGGTTCAGAAGCCTGGAGACAGCCCCAGAGACAGGCACCGACTCTATGATGAACTCTTTATTAAACAAAAACCCTCACTACCGCAGTGTTGCCTTTATTACTGGTTTTTCTATTATTGTGGTTCCAATTTGGGATCTGAGAGCCAGAATAAGAAAAACCAGCAAGTTATTGGCTGTCCAGCATTGAATTAGTGCAACAAAGAAGTCAGGACTTGTTGGTTACCCTATACTGAATTGTCTAACTTAGCCAATGTTTGTGGCTTCTTTTAGATGGCATCAAAATCCATTTCAATATGGGAAACCTAACTGATCAGTTCAGGGCCATTTTAACAAAAATTGTATCTCTCAGTTTCTAACGAATGGTTAGGCCATAAAGTGTGGATCAAGTCAATAGAAATCCAAAGGTTTCAGTTCACATAGCTTTCAGACGGCTGAAGTTTCCAACCTACTTTGAAACGGTTCTCTATGGAGAGCAATTGTTGGCAGGATCAACTGATCAACACAGCCTTAATCTTCTCTAGATAACAACTAACTGGATGTTCTCTCCAAACCTAGGCAGCCCTTTCCACATGGATATGGAAGAATTCAGAGTCATATAAGAAGAATATAAGAATTATATAAATAAAATATATAAAGTTAATATACATTAATATAGAAACATATACAAGTCGACATAATGCAAATAATAATATAAGAATCAGGGAGTTTGAGTCTAAGGTGAAATTTATTTTTACAATTGACAAATGAAAAATGTCCACATTTGTGCCTTCTGGAGCACAAAGATATCAGAACGGAATATTTGAGGACCAGACTCAATTTTACCAGCTTTCTTTTCTTTGGACCAAGTATGTGTGGTAAACATTTCATACAAATAACAGCATGTGCTCAAAGTTCAGGCAAGCACATAATTGCTTAATGAAAACAATTAGTAGCTGTAGAAAACACTTGTCTTGATGCTTTCTTTTTCCAAGCCTATGGCTGGATCTATATGAGAAACACGCATGTGCATTTATGGCTATTCCAATATTTCTTTCATAATTTATGTTCCTCAAAATATTTTCTAGGACTTAGTTCATCTTTCTCCCAAGTAGAATCGTCCCTGTTGGATCTGTTTACCCCAGTTCATGCCAACCTCTCCCTTTTTCATGTTCCTTGTGGCTTTAGACACTTCTTTTTTTCAAGTTCTATACAGTCACTTGGAGTCTTTTTTTAAAATTTCTTTCATTTTATTTTTATTGAAGTATAGTCAGTTTACAATGTTGCGTCAGTTTCTGGTGTTCAGTTATACATACACATAAATTCATTTTCATATTCTTTCTCATTATAGGTCACTACAAGATATTTATCTTTTGTTCTTTGTTATGGCTTCTGCCCAATCTCTCCCTGTGCTACTTTCTTTTTCTTGCCTTTGCTTTACTTGTTCATGCTCATCTTAATAATTTTTAATAAAATTCTCTTGCATATACTGCTCTTCTATAGAAACTCAAGTGGGCTGTCACCTAATGGACTGACAGTAGGGCCAGTCCTTTACGTGGAGTTGTAGAAGAAAGAGTGGCAACCAGGAAACACTGGCATGATGGTTCCTGCCTGGCTAAAATGGGCATTTATTTCTTTCTTTATAGACTGGGAAATTTGACTCCAACGGTTGTGAGGACAGTAGGAGTTCAATCCTAAATTTTAGACTATAATCAGTCATACTAAAGGAAAAGAGGAAGAAAGCTATTGATGTTTTTAAAAGGTTTTGAAGAAATGACAGATATCTTTACCAAATACAATGTGTTCAATCTCACACTCAGACACTTCTGCGGAAGTGGTGGGGCTTAAGGATGTGAGTGTGGATAAAGCTCTTTAGGAGGTGGTGGGATGCAATAAATAACTCTGAAGACCCTACGTTAGCTAGCAGAAGACTGTCCATACTCCCCAAGGATGCTTATAGTTTTTCCCTGTTCCTGTGTCCTTATTTACCAGCATAAGTGCTCCGCGATCAAAATGTTTGTTATTGATTAACTAATTTTTTTGATAGGATAGTTTTTGACTGTTTAATTCATCTGGCAAAAATGTAAATATACCTTTATCTCCAGAGGGCTTTACCAAAAGGTTCATGAATAAGAGAAAGAGAGAGAGACAGAGACAGAGACAGAGACAGAAACAGAGAGAAAGATAGAGAGACAGAGACAGAGAAAGAGATAAAGACAAAGGACACAGGAAGAGCACTTTCTCATGAACTCAGCCAGGTGTTGGAGGCTGCAAAAGCAAATATGGTTTAGCTGTTTTCAGGGCTTTTGTTCTAGCAGGAAATTGGTCCTTTGAGAGGCAGTGATTTATTCTAGCTCAAGAATCAAGAACTTCTTCCCAAAAGAGATGTTGCCTGAATATGGTTTTTTAAGCAAGTTCTTCGAAGTTTAGTGCAGTTGTTCTCAGTTCTTGCTGAATATTAGCGGGAAAAAAAAATCTCCTGAGAAGTACTTGAATCACACATGGTCCAAATATCTTGTGAGTGCGGCCCCATCCTCCTCCAAGATCTTGGGTTAGTCAGCCCTGTCTCCTTGGTTGACAACTACTAGCGCAGTGCCCATTACATGTATCAGGAATGCCTCGGTTCTCAGAATCTCAGGGTGGGGTGCACCTTGAACAAATATGTCAAATGATGCTTACACACCTAGATGTTTGAAAACTTTAAATAAAAGGCAAAATGTTACTGGGTGGATTGACAGTGGTGGGAGGAGAGGGCATCCCAGGCAGAGGCAACAGTCAGTGCAAACCCACAGAGGTGTGGAGCTGGATGGTGGATGATGAGGCTGAAGATGAAAAGAAGGGGCTTCTTGATGAAGAGTGTAGGATGCTGGCCAAGGAGCCTGATCCTTGCCAGGCAGATGAAGAGAGCCTTGGAGGGTTTAAAGCCCAAGTGACATGCTCAGAAGTGAATTTAGAAAGACCATTCTGGTGGGAGTGTGTGGGAAGAACTAAAGAAAGGAAGACCAATATGGAGGATATTGAAAGAATCCAGGTGGTGGATGGAACAATGATGTGGAAAAAAAAAAGTCTCATATACATTTAAAAGAATAGAGGTGGGTATAGCTCAGTGGTAGAGTGCCAACCCCCAGTACCTCTGTTAATAAATAAATAAATAAACCTAATTACCTCCTTCCCATAAATAAGTAAATAAATAAAATAAAAAGAAGGATTCATAGAGAGTCACTGAGGAAAAGAAGAGTCCAGGAGGACTTCCATGTTTGCTTGTTTTTGCTTTGAATGGCAACAGCAGCACCTGGGTTTTCTACTTTACATGCAATTAAAGGGAGTATCATGTTCTCCATGAATGTTTAATACAGATACCTGAATGCCGAGAAACATACCATATTGACAGGCCGAAAAAGGGAAACACTATTAATCAATAAATGAACTTCCTTTAGAGAGTAACAAGAAGTCTAGTTCACTTGGTGAATTTTAAGGTTAATGATTGCATGCAATATTAACTACATTGCGAGCTAGCTTTGGGAATGCGGTTTTGAAAATTCAGAAGTAGCGTGGCAAGACTAAGAGGTAAAATCAGTTATTTGCTGACCATCCCAGGTTTTATCAAGCTGATTCAGAACCTGAGGAAGCATTTCTGATTGGGAGCTGGACCTCCCATTGCTTCACCTATATTATCAAATTCTCTCTGGAGTTAGAACTGGAGACCACTTTATTTTTGAGTGTTTTTGTTTGGTTGTATAGACTTAATAACTATATGTGAGAAATAAGTAATAAAATTGTTTTAAGGAACGCTGTGAGTGTAAAATGTGAACAAACCCGTAACAATGTACTTAATGAACTATAAAAATAAGAGGGTAGATTAATATCCTGTGAAACTTTGGCAAACTAATTATAATACAATGAGGGGCCAATGCACGTGTTTTTTACTGAGCTCTGTGTGGGGAAGGGAAGCTCCCACATCCCTGGTTCACAGGTGATCAGTGATGTGCTGGGTCACAGAACAAAGAGCATGATGTTCATCAAGGACGGAGTGGGAAAATCGAAAAAATAAGCAATTATGGCAACTGCCTGTGTTGTTTTCAAATTTCAATCATTTATTTAAATATTTTAACAACTCCCAAGTGATGCATACGGTTTGAAATAAAGTTATCTAAAATGAGTAAAGTCATTATTTGGAGAGTTGCAAGTATAAAACATGATAAAGTCACTGCAAATTGGAAAGCTTCCATGGACACTAGCAAAATAAATAGCGTATGTAAGTCATTTCATAAAAGGATTAGTTCATTTATTACTTATTTAGTTAAAATATTTTAATGGAAATAGCCATGCCATCTTTTCTAAGAAAAAGAAGTCATACTCACTGCAAGCTTTTTCAGAAAATTATGAAGAAAATAAATATCCATTTTTTTCTCTACCCAGAAATAATTATTACTGACATTTTGGTTCTGCTTTTGTAAAAAGTAGCCTTGGAGATGATCTGCCTTAAGCTATTTGCACAACCTGCTCTTTCTCTTAGCAATGTGGTGTGTACACCTTTTAATGTCAGCTATTTAAAATGGTTGTAAACCCCCTACTAATGGACATTAAGTTCTTAGTATTTTAAAACATGTAAACAAAAGCATAGTAAGCACCTTTGTACATGTACCTCCACACACTCACCTCATTACTTTCTCAGGATAACCGCCTAAGTTAGTGACCTCAAATCATATAGCCAAGTTGTCATTTAAAAAGATATCAGGCTAATATTTACTCTTGCATTGTTACTGAAAATGTTATTGTTTTGAAGTCTTAACAAATTTTATAGCTAAAACATCTCCCTAAATAATTTTAACATGTTTTTTGAATATTTATGTTTTCTTTTGTACATGATCCTGCTCATGACTACATTTTCTGTTGTTTTATTGTTTATTATAATTTTTATATAATTCAATCTGTCACACTTTTCCTTGGAAAGTTGTTCCCAACCTTAAAATTATAAAAACAACTTCCTAAATAGTCTTTTATTTTATTATTATTTTCTTCCATTTGAATCATTAATTCATTTGCGATTTTTGGTATGAGGAAAGAATATAATATTTTTAAATCAAAATCAAATTGTTTCAATGTCATTTATTCTTTAATCCATCCTTTTCCCCCACTGATAGAAAAATGCTGGTTTTACTACATAGTAAATCCTCATATATATTTAAGTCTGTTTCTGAACTCATTAGTGCATTCCTTTGACTTTTTTCCCATTCTTTTCTCAGTAACAGTTTAATTGATTATATTTGTATAAATTTCTAATATCTGGTAGAGGAAATCTTTCCCATTTTTGTTTTTAAGTTGTCTGGTAATACTCACACGTTCATTATTGTGATTAACTTTAATATAATTTTTTTTTCTTAAGTTCAGTTGGAGTAGTAAGATTTGTTATATTTACAGATTAATTTTTAGAAAATTTATCCACACAGTGCAGTGTTACACAAGAACACTGCATGTGACTCTGTACTTTAAGGTTGTTTTAAACTCTTTCGTCAAGTTTTAAAGTTTTCTTTACATAATTACTGCCTAATTCCTGTTAGATTTATTCCTAAGTATTTTGTGTCATTTTTGTTTGTTTTTATTGTTTTTTTTTTAATTTTTTAAAATAGAGGCACTGGGGATTGATCCCAGGACCCCGTGCATGCTAAGCATGTGCTCTACCACTGACCTATTGCCCCACCCTTCTGTTTTTACTGTTGTTATTGCTATTTTGAATGGATCTTTACATAGTAATTTCAAATATTTATTTTGAGTTCTGTTTTTTGTTTGTTTGTTTGTTTTTTGTTTTTTGGGGGGGGTGAGGGTAATTAGGTTTATTTATTTATTTTTAGAGGAGGTACTGGGGATTGAACCCAGGACCTCATGCATACTAAGCATGCACTCTGCCATTTGAGCTATACCCTCCCCCCTCAAATATTTATTTTGGAATTTACTCTCTTACTGAATTCTTAATTTTCCTTTAATTCTCTTGGATTTTCCTTGTATTGTGTAACTTACAAATTATACTACTTTTACCCTATCCTTTCCATATTTGTAAGTTCTATTATGCGATAGCTCTTTTGAAGCAATGTTAAAAATAATAGTGAGTGGATACAAACCCGCCTGGTCTTTGATTAAAATGGGATTATCTGTTGCACTCTGCTGTTAGACGTAAAGCTTGCTACAGGTATACACACACGCACACATGCACAGAGGGATTTTAATAAATGTCTTTGTTGTCATCAGTTGAGATCACATGATTTTTTTCTTTTTCTGAACCATTAATTTGGTGAACATCATATCCTATTCATATGGCACAGATAATTATGAAATTTCTGTTCATTCTGAGAACAATTTAAATTATTTTTGTCTAACCCACTGGTCTCCAAATAGGGATGGTACATTCAGTTAACTGAGAGGAAAACACTTCTATTTCAATAATATATGCCTTTTAAAAATGATTACATTGTACGTTAAAAGCACATCATGTCTACACACTTTTTAAATAAATAAACACATATTGGTGATACACACTTAAAATTTTATCCTCCAGTGGCCTACTGGAAAAGCAATGAGACCCTGGAATTTCACTGCTTTCCTGAACAAAGGAGAAACTATCTTCCTTTATGAAAAAACGCTACTTTCTGAGGTGAATTCTCTCAAACTGTAATTGAATTTTACAGTTACAATTTTTTCTTTCAATAATATTGATTACGTGGATGACGTGATATTTGGTATGTGAACATCTGTTAATAAAATTAAATTTCTTATGGCCTATATTAATAAAAATGCCTCATTTTCCAATCCAGTATTTTAACATTGAATTCTTTCTGGTATTAATACTGCACACATTGCTTTCATTTTTCATGTTTTTCTGTTGTGTTTTTACTTATCCATTTTTGAGGTAGTTTTATTTATGCTTTGCATTATGCTTAAAAGAAAAACAATAAAGATAATCCCAATATGACTTTCTAAACTATCAATGCTATTTAAAATATTGTTTCAGAAGAGTAATTCAATAATAGAAACTGGAAGAGACAAGGCACGCTATTCTTGTTTACAGATTTTATGATTCATGGAGTCCATCTTCCCAAATCTCCATAAAGTCCAGAGGCCCTTTTTCTAAATGTGCCTTTTACTTTTTGAGTAAATGTTCCAGAATGTCTCCTTCACTTCTCTTTCACGTGTTGCGTTGCTTTTCTCCCCTTGGGGACATTTTCCAGTGGCTCCGTGGGTGTTTTATTTCTGGCTTGTCATGGCTGTGGTGGAGCTTCCGTATTGGGCCAGGATTCCTGTGAGCAGACCCCCCTTGAACTCTCTCCCAGTTAGCCCAGTTAACCAGTAGACCTTTACCTGGCAGACTGGATACAGTGTGTTTTTGTGTTCAATTGTTTGATCATCACATGCACTGAAGGAAATTGAGGCGGGACAGCTGGAGTCAAAGAGCAGCAGGGACGTCTGTGTTCCCATCACTCTCCCTCTGCCCTTGGGCGTGGTTAACATCCGTCCTGTTCGGCGATAGGAGTCTTCCTGATCTTAGCAGTTTCACACTCGTAAGAACATCTCAGTCTGACTAGAAGTGGTGAGTGAAAGACTTGTGGCTCAAACTCTTTTGTTTGTAGCTTAATATACCTGCATATAAATTTGATTTTTCTTTTCCCCCAAAATATCCTTCAGGAATGCAGAAATTCCCTTATATATGAGTTCTCATGAACCTTCCTGTTTAGTGGGGTATATTTCAATTGTTTAACTTTTAGCCCCAAAAATTGTTTTGAGGAAAGATCTTAGAGAGAAACAACCGTTGTCAACGCTAAACGATCTCGCACACAGCTTTTGGCAATTATTTCCTGGTCGTGCAAGAAATGTGGGTGGTCACTGTAGACAAATCTTTTCACACTTTTAAGTAAATCTTAAAAAAGCAATACAGAAAGAGGGAAGAAAACAACAGGGTAGTTATTTTGGGAAATTATAAGTATAAAACCTATACATAAAAAGAATAAGAAAAATAATAAATATGGTACATGAGTGGGTTCTTGTGTGTAGGACAGATTTTCCACTGGTAGTATCTTAGATAAATTTAAAATATTTGTATCTGAAAAAAAACTTTTATGGAAGTATAGATGATATGTTCTAAAAAATGGATGATTCAAAAGTAGCTTTGTGATAAGGATATAATGATGTGAAAGGCTTGAAAATCTTTATTTCACAAGTTGGCATTTTAAAAATTTTTTTAAATGAACATCCATTCATAATTTCTAAATGTATTCATGTAACTAACTGTACTAGGGAATTAATTTTAAAGTAGACATTTGACTCTTTTATCCATATCTATAAAAGTATTTGAAATCAAGTTGGCCAGACATTTTTGGACCTTCTCGTTGAAGTTACCTTATATGAGAGTTACCATATATTTGGAACTGCATAATATTCTCAGTTAATTTTGGTCAGTGATGAAAAATTGCTTCAAGAATGTCTTCATTCCGCATTTGGGTAGGAAAATAAAATGGCTTTGCTGAAGTCTTTTCTGAAGATTCTGCTTTGTCTTCTCAAAACAGAGGCACAGGCCTGTTTCTAATGTTTGTGGGGCTAGCTCAGAGGAAGAGAATGAATGGAGGGAGGCCCACAGCCACCTACAGTGATTATTTAAAATTGTAAAACAGTCTGATGATTAAATAGATTCCTATCATCTTACATTGACAAATATATTGACAAAAATTCTCTGCCTGACCAAATTTTAATTAGGTTCCTCTAACTTCTAGGCCCAGCTGTGCACTCCTTTGTAAAACTTATTTTTAGCATGAACCATGCCAAGTCAGTTTACCCAGAACCCCCACCCTTGACATCTGGTCATCCACAATATCTGATAAGGGTCTTCATCCTCCCCATCCCCTATGTGATGTCTGATCACTGTGGCCTGTCTTTAGTGAGAATCCTATAGGTCAGGTCAGCCAGACCTCCCTTTATGCTTGATGTTCCCCTCAGCAATTATGCATCCATTGCCTCACTCCAACCCTGTTTCTTGGCTATAAGTTGTTTTCATGTAACTGGAAAGTCATCAAAATTCCAAAGACTAACTGGATTTATTATGCATAACTGGGTGTTCTGGTGATGAGTCAGCAATGTATAGTTGAGCAATAAAATAAAGCCCTGCATAGTTAATAAATTCTTATTTTTTTCATGAAATTTATTTGTATTGTCTCCATTTTAGCAAAATCAATAACATGTTATAGTTGAGATGTTTCACATAGCTTATGTTAGACGTATAATGTTACACTAGACAACTTTTCTTTAGGCATTGTAGTCTTTAATTTTCATTACTTTCATTTTGAAAATTCACTCTGCTAAATTTTACCTGAATCATGTCCTTCCAAAATTTATTTGTTCAAGTCCTAACCCCGGTACTTAATAATGTGACCTTGTTTGGAAATAGGGTTGTTGCCAATGTAATTTGCTAAGATGCGGTCACACCACATTAGGGTGAGTCCTTATTTCAGTATGACTGGTGTCCTTGTAAAACGGAGGAAACTTGGACACAGACACATAGGCAGAGAGGACACCATGTGAAGACAAAGGCAGAAGTCAGGGTGATGCATCTACAAGCCAAGGAAGGACAAAGATGGCCAGCAAACCACCAGAAGCTAGGAAAGGGGCATGGAATACATTCCCTCTTACAGCCCTCAGAAGGAACCAACCAACCAATCAACCAACACCTTGATCGCCAACTTCCAGACTCCAGAACTGCAAGGCAATACATTTCTGTTGGTTAAGCCACCCAGTGTGTAGTACTTGGTTATGACAGCCCCAGCATGCTAACACGCTGTGTTTGAGCTTGGAATGGGCTGACAAAGAAATCATTTTATTGATAAAGTTAAAATATTTTATGTTTTCTCCAAATTGCTCTTCTTACATCATGCTTTCACCATCCCTTAAAATCTAAAATTATACAGTTCTTTCAAATACTTCTTCAATAATGGAATATTTTAAAGAAGATTGAAAATAGCAGTATGTTGCTCAGTTCTTTCCAAGTGCTTTTCAAGTGAGATGAAACCTTGAGCTAGTATGGCCACAACCACTCTCCACAGCAAATAAATCTTAGTAAATATTTAATTAAAATAAAGCTACTCACAATTCTAGTGTTCAATTTCCATGTAGCAGCCAATGCCAGGGATCTGTATTTAACTTCAAGCATCCAGACCCACATTTATACAAATTTAAGAAGAATGCAAATTGTTTACTGTTGAAAAACATTCCTTGGCCTCCGTGTGCAATTATTATAAATATTGCAACTAGTGTGTGAGGACTTCTGGAACCAAGAATTAGAACATGAAGAAAAGCAAGAAAATGGGTAGTTGGCACTCTTGGGGAACAAATTTTCGTCGTGCAGGAAATATTACATTCACAGTTTCTGAGATGGAAGATTTTACAAGTTAATTAATCTATTTTGCTCCCCTAGGTGCTTCAGCCACAAATATCCCCCCTGAACTGTGAAACAGCCCCATCTTTTAAGGCAGAACTTGCAGTCCCTCAAAGTGTGGAGGTACATTCAGCAAGTGCTGGGGACAAGAGTTTCTCCCTGCATGGAATAGCGTTCGTCCTGAGAGCTGCTGCGTAGTTGTGTGGTGCCAGGGCTGAGCACTGAATGCCTTGTGTCAGAGTGCCCTGTGTGTGCTAATGAGTTTACATTTTTTTTAACTGAAGTATAGTCAGTTAACCATGTTGTGTCAATTTCTGGTGGACAGCATAGTATTTCAGTCATACATATGCACATATATATTCCTTTTCATATTCTTTTTTCATTATGGGTTACTACAAGATATTGATTATAGTTCCCTGTGCTCTACAGTAGAAACTTGTTTATTTATTGTATATATAGCAGTTCATATCTGCAAATCTTGAACTCCCAATTTAGTCCTTCCCACCCTCTTTCCCCCCTGGTAACCATGACTTTGTTTTCTGTGTCTGTGCATCTAAAAGAATAAAATAATGCCATTTGCAGCAACAAGGTTGGACTTGGAAATTGTCGTCCAAAGTGAAGAAAGAGAAAGAAAAATACCATATGATTTCACTTGTATGTGGAATCTAAAAAAAAATAAAAGGAAAAAAAGGACACAAACAAATTTAACTTTTGTGTGTTTCTGATAGACAAGCTATAAGAGACTATCTAAAGTGTGAGCCCTGGGCAGGAATTCCTCATTCCAAGTCAAAGTGCTCAGTACTGAAGGGCAGTACTGGGGCTAAGGCCCCACGGTCTTTCGATTTTTCTCAGGGCTCACTTCTGTCCCTGCTCCAGTCCTTGTCTCTTTAACCTGAGTTTGTCATAGCACCATTCAGTATTGTCTCACTTATCATCCTCTAGAGAGTAAAAATAAAAAGGTTACATATTGAAACTCTGTGACCTCTTTTGATTAGCTTCAAAGTTTGTTCTATTGGGCGCATATTTTCAGAGGCTGTGTGCACCTGTGTATGTGTGTGTGTGAGATTACTGCCATTTTCCCCTTTAAGGATGGAATATACTCTATTTTTAGTTCTTTTTATTCATTTTGGTATGTTTTTTTGAGAGAGGAGAGAGAAAAGCATGCCGTCTCTGCTGCCTGTTTTAAACATTCCTGTTACTTTTTAAAATCTAGAAATATTTCCAGCTGAATTCATAAAATTCATTGTACTCAGCATGAGAAGACAGATTCAAGCACCTTAACTGGATTGTAAAACTTTA
Organism: Vicugna pacos; assembly: GCF_048564905.1. NCBI lineage: Eukaryota > Metazoa > Chordata > Mammalia > Artiodactyla > Camelidae > Vicugna > Vicugna pacos. The sequence goes on from NC_132987.1 coordinate 25,130,078, forward strand.
CATAATCAAGTGAAATAACAATGCATTTAGATCTTTTAAATAGTATGTTATTCGGGGCTCTAATGTTTACTTATCTGTATTCTAGACCACGGCTTAAAGTATTTAAATAGTTATAATAAGATAATAATATTGGAATTAAGACAACAAAAACTAACTGGAAATAAAAGTGTGTACCTTTTGTTTGCTAGCTGGGAAGTCTTGCTCAGAAACTGTTCAGCTGTATTAATGACATTATTATGACAAAATACAATAGTGTCATCGTATATAGGATATTTACTAAGTTTGGGGGGGCAGTGGTGTGCAGTGACATATTAACAAAGTTGCTTCATTTAGTTAGTGGTCGTTAACACCTCTTATATACTTATTGTTATCCTGTCTAATTTTTACCTGCCTCCCTTTTGCTGATAAACCCACTCTTCATCTAGGTGAGGTCATCAAGGTAGGCTTCAGCATGAAGAACTGTATACCTGAGAAAATATACAGGCTCTAGAGTTTAATAACTGGGAAAAACAAACACGTCTGATGACCGAAGCAGCCTTGAGCAGGACAGACGTGACTGGGAGAAACAGAGGTCAAACCATCACAGCAGGAGGGAGTCGAAAGGAGGAAGTAGTTTTCAAAGTTTACTTTAGCAGCAAAATATAACGTCATCGTGGAGCTCGTTCAGGGAGCCAAGGCCTGTGGAGCTTAGGGCTTTGTATAGGGCTAGGGGCCAAAAACCTCCCTTTGTGGACTTAGATCTGTACAGATAGACTGCATTTTGAGCCCTTTTGGTAGCAATGGAAGAGGAAACCCTTCAGTCCCCGTATGCCACAGTCCATTCAGGCTGAGATTCTATAGACTATGTAACTTATAAATAAGAGAAATTTATTTCTCACAGTTCTAGAGGCTGGAAATCCACAATCAGGTTGCTGACATGGTCATGTCAGGGCTGTCTCCCTGGTTCTGGTCAGGACCTTAAAGTTGTGTCCTCACATGGAAAAAAGAGCTAGGGGTCTCTCTCAAGACTCTTTTGTAAGGCAGCAGTCCCATTTACGAAGACTACACATTCATGGCTTAAGCACATTCCAGAGGCCTCACCTCCCAGTACCGTAATTTTTGAGGGTTGGGATTTCAGCATATGAATTTGGGGGGACACAAATATTTAGATCATAGCACCATAATATTGGGAAAGCTACTCTATTCTCCATTTCCTTCCTAAGAAGTCTCTTTCCAATAGCCTAGGAAAATCCATTTCCTTTAAAAATGTGAAGAAAAATACAATTTAACCCTAATAAAAGCTATTGCCAATAAAGTGACGTACTCCAACAGAAATTGAGGACACATGAGAAAGAAAAATGTGGTCTCAAAACTGATGGGAACTCTAACACAGTATTTCAAAGTAAGATAAAGAAAATACTAGGAATTTTGGAAGAATAGCACAAGTAAGAAACTCGAAATCTCAGAAATTATGCAGCTGGATGACAGAAATATATGAAAAGAGACAAATACCAAAAATGAATTGGAGAAGGAAAATAAAACATTTAGAAATAGAACTAGAATAAGTGGAACATAAAAATGAATAGACACCAGAAAAAGCACTGTAATAGAAGATACATAGCTAATAAATTTAAAAAATGAAATAAACCAAAAATGTAAAGATACTAAAAAGATTTGAAAAGCTGTTGTAGAAAACCTGCAGAGTTGATCAAATATGCATTTAATCATTGTTCTTAAAGATGGACACTAAAGCAATGGAACAGAAAATAATTATTTAAAACCACAATTCAACAAAACTTTTCTGGAAAAATAAGAATTCATTCCATTAAAATTTTCTATTATCTGTGTTCATGGAACTAGTGCAATCAATACCAAGACACAGCATAGCAAAACTATTAGACTTTAACAATAAGAAAAAAATTACCTTTGGAAATCCAGACACACTCCCACCTCCATCCCTACACCTACCCCAGGACACACGTAGAACTCAAGTAACAAATAAGGGAAAGAAAATGAAAATAGCATCACATTTCTCAGCAGCAACATTTTAAGCTACAAAACAATGACATAACATAGTTAAAGTACTCAAAAAAAAAAAGGAAATATGACCCAAGGTTTTTATACCCAGCTAAATGTCCTTTTAGTTCAGAGGCTACAAGAAGTTATAAACATGCAATACATGAAAGAATTTATTCTGATAAACCTTTTATGAGGAATCCTCCACAGAAAGAGTTTCAGAAAAATATGTTATCTGGAGAAGCTTTTTCATAAACTCTGGAGGTGTGGCAGTAATTATTTAAGACCTAGAAGATGAAGATAAAAATGTCAAAATACGGTGTGCATATTACAGGCTCTGATGTTGGAGAAAAATGCAGCTAATTAAAAAATGAAAGAAAAGGTAGAGTAAATGGAGACTAGAATGAACGTGCTGACTGACCCACTGGTATTAGGAGTGAAAAAACTACTTAAGACTGATAAATGAAGAACTTGCAACTTGAGTATATTTTGCTCAACAAGCATCAGCACTAGATTTATACTAAAGGGGAAGAGAGGAAAAGAAGCAGGTAACTCCTGACATTAACAGTGATAACAGAAAGAAACTAATAGTTTCAGAACAAAGCTGTGGTTTAAAGTATTCTACAAATGTATTTCTGTAAAACAAACCATTAGAAAAAGAGTCCAAGCCTTCACAAAGAGCAACAGAAATAACAAGGAAAAAGACAGCAAATCAAACTGCTCATATAATGGAATGTATACATACATATGCACTTAGAAACATAATACTCTATCACAGAACTGAGATCAACCATATTAGTTGTATGAATACATGTTACTGGGCTTAACTTACATAATATAAGAAAAGGATTTTCAGATTGGCTAAAGAAGTAAAATTCAACTTTCCGCTGTATGCAAAAGACATACTTAAAATAAAAGTGAATTGAATGGACTAAGGATAAAAGCAGGAGCAAAAATATATCAAGTAAAGGCAAGTAAGAAGAAAGCAGGGGCCATGATCTTGATCTAAAACAAGGTAGAATTCAGGCCAAGAAGAATTCAGCAGTACAAAGTAGGACACTCTGTAATGCTAAAGGCTGCCATTCACAATGAAGATATTAATATCTATTCAGCAAATACCAGCACAGCTTTCATAGAGCAGAAATGAGAGGAGATGAAAGGAGGAGCAGACACATATTAAAAATAGGAAACTTTAGCACACCTTCCTCAGATCTAGACAGAGCAAGGGACAAAACGTTAGTGAGGACATAGAAGACCTGAAAAAAAACCGTAAGATAGAATCTGCAGATATATAACAAATACTTGATCCTGATAGCACGAGTATACCTTTTTCAAAGATACATAAACATCTATTAAAATTAGCTATATATTAGATTACAAATAATTTAAAAAAAAAACAGAAACAAAAACTTTATCAGACTGCAATGCAATAAATTCTCAAGTAATTACAGTGATGACAAAAAGGCCCTTTCACCAGGAAACTGAAAAGAAGTTAATTCTTATGTTAAAGGAAAAATACAAACCAAAATTTCTGTATTCTGTAGGAAAGAATAATGATGAAAACATAATGAATTAGAATCTAATGAGAATGTCATAAAAAAGCTAGCAGAATAGCATGTGTTTGGGAGAGCCGTTCTATGCACAGAGAACTAGAGAGAAGAGTACTTGAATATCATGATGGGTACAGTGCAGAGGATGGAGAGAGTGGACATGGAAGTCCAGAGACCAGGTAGCTTAGGTTCGAATGGTATTCTGAGCAGTAGAAATTGAGAAAGTGGGAAGATTTTAGTTCAGGGTGGTTTTTGGTTTTGTTTTTTTTTTTTTTTTTTTTTGGTTTGGTTGTGCTTTGTTTTGTTTTGTTTTTTGAGACATACTCTAGAGAACTTGGGACAGAATTGAATGTAAATGACAATGGACCATGAAAAGCAAGAAGAGTCCTGGGTTCATGGCATAGGGTTTGAGGGTGGAAGTGCCACATAGTAGGATAAGAAGATGGAAGATTTCGGGTGTTGCAGGGGTGGAAAATAATTTACCAAATAAATTACAAAAAAGAAAATTCATAATAGAAGAAATTCAAAACACCAGTAAAATATTATTAAATTCAATTTCACCCTTTAGCAGAGAAATCCATATTAAAGTAAAGATACAATTCTAGCCTATCAAATCAACAAATTATTGATGACGGTGTTGAAATGAACACTATCATACCCTTCTAAAGTTTTTTATAAACCTTTAACCTTCTGATAAGCAATATGGAAATATATAAACTATAACCTGTAGTTCAATTTCTAGGAATGCATCCTGAAGCACTAATTCATTATTTGGACCAATATCTGTGTACAGAAATGCCAATCACAGCCTTATATATAACAGTAAAAATTGGAGTCAATCATGAATGTTCATGATATAAATTTTAAATAACAAATGGTAAATAAATTATTATACCAACATGCAATAAGTGTCTATACAGTTAATATTAATCATGGTTTTGAAGGCATACTTCAAAAGGCATTTTTAGTTCATATCAATGAAGAGTTCTTTGAAGTTAGCAAGGTATGTGCACCAAGCCGCATTCTAAAAATACAGATAAATTCTCATAAAAATAAGCAACAGAAGTGTATCAAGGTAAAATAACCATAAAAAGTTAAAGCAAGCCAAGTGAAAAGGAGTAGTGTAATATTCCAAAAGACAACGAAAGCCACTATCATCACAGTTGTGGTCAGAACTATATGTGTTACTTCAAAGTAAATTAAAAGTCATTAAGAAAATTATTCAGGGCACAGAAGAACAGCATAAACATGAATTAGAAAACTCAGAAATAAATATCAAGTGAGAATGCAAGAGTTATAGAGCGTGATTAGAATTGTGGATTTTCATGTGATTACAGAGCCCAAACTATGAGTACTGCAGAACACACACACACACACAGAGGACAAAATATTGTTTAAAGATTTCAAAATATTTCCAGTGGTTCTCCCTAAATGGTAGACTTACGGATGATTTAAATTTTCTTGATTTTTTAAAATATTTTCCATTTTTATACAATGCACAAACTTTCTTTCCATATAAATTGTCTGTCGTGGAGAGGACCTCAGATGCAGAAGATGAAGATAATGATACTCTTCAATTCATGAAATATTATCATCTTTGGTCCACACAAGCCTTGTTCTTGTCTTATTTATGTGCTTATTCTCCTTATTTCCATCCCTGCTTCTATTCTTCTTCCTTCCATAGGAACCACCCTCCTGTATTTAATACATACTGCTTTGTTTATATGTTTTCTTTTAAATATTTCTATTTATGTCCATGCATTTTAATTTACATTAGTGGAAAACTCTCTGAAGTTACCAAGCTCTCCGCACCAATCTCATTCCTCTCATTGCCAAGTCATGAAGGTAGACAAACTAGACCTAACATGTGACTAGGACATTGGAGTCCCTGAAGAACAAACCACAGCGAGAGAACAGAAGTAATATTAAGAACTATAACTCAGGGGGAGGATATAGCTTAAGTGGTAGAGTGCATGCTTAGCATGCATGAGGTCCTGGGTTCAATCCCCAGTATCTCCTCTAAGAATAAATCAATGAATAAACCTAAATACCTCCCCCCACAAAAAAAAAAAAAGAACTATAACTCAGTACATTTTTCTAGAAACAAATACACAGGTTTGAAACTACATATTGAAAGAGTACACTTTGTACCTAGAATATCAATCCAGAAAGGCCAACATCAAAACAAATTATAAAATTTCTGGACTTCAAAGAAAAAAAGTCCCATAGGTATTTAAGCAAAATGATTCTGTGACTTGCAGGTGAAATAAGTAAAATTAGATTCTCATTAGAACTTTTGACAGCAATTCTTTAACCCCCAAAGAAATGGAGTCATATATTTAAGATACTCAGGGAAACAAAAAGTAAACCAAAGACTTTTTTAATGTAACAAAAGTATCTTTGAGTTATAGAGGGTAAAAGCAAACAATTATCAAAATGTCAGACCTCAGGGATATTGTTAGCACGATCTTTCCTAAAGGATCAACTGTAGGAAATCAAAATTACTAGGGAGACAGCTACATAAGAACTGGCATTAAATATACAGTTTCTTATAGAACTAGAATTATAGAAGGATTAAAAGAAAGAGGTTGTGATATGCAATGTCAACATGATCTGACAATGGAGTTATATTATAAACCTAAAAAATGGTGGTAGAATGGGAAAAGCACATACAAAATTTGTTTTAGCTGTTCAGTAATCACATTTTGTTGTTATGGATCCATATTATATATTCTAACTCTGTTATATCTAGTGTCTTTGTGAACCAGAATTTCTGGTGTGGAAGACAAGAGATATTGCTGTTATATAGACTGAATGAGGTAAATGCTGTCTAGTCCTGAATTAGCATTGGAATGCTTAAAACATCTTACTTTTAAAAAGATGTATATGTCATGTAAATATCCTCCCCACTATCCTAGAAAAGCCTGGAAGCCATGCCTCATGGCTCACCCAGTAGCTATGGGCATCCGTGGGCCTCAGATATTGGTCTTGAAACAGTGAAACATTTTTCTTCATGGTGTTTGTTTTTATTGAAGAACTTTGGAAAAATAAGAACATCAGCTTCCCTCCCTCTCTGTCTTTCTTTTTATCTCTTTCTTTCTTTTTCTTTTTCTTTTTCTTTCTTTTCTTCTTTCTACCACAGAGAAAGCTTGACAAAGTTTAAACACTTTAGATTCTAAAGAGACAAATTACCTTCTTTTCTCTTTACTCTAGACAAACATTTAAAAAAATAATTTGTCTTAACAATAAATTGAAAAATTCTTCCAAAATTTGGCAATCAATTGTTTTTTGTTTAGCCTAAAATGTTGAGCACCAAGAATAAAGTGCTAAAATGATATAAATAATATTCAATTATGTGAAGACACAAAACACACATCTGAAGAAAATTATTTGGTAAAGGGAAAGCTAATGGAATGATTAAAATAGTGTTGACATAATAAAAAAAAAGATTGCTTGGAAAAAAATTGTTTCTGCACAAAAATTATTCAAAAGATGTGTTTTAGCTTAATCAAATTCTGGTTTTTGTACTCTGAAAAAGAAAAACTATTGTTCTAACATCTTTCTTTGAGAATGAAAATGGTTTTCCTGGCTTCGTAAGTGACCCCTTAACATATGTTAGGTTTTTATTTTATTTTTCACTGAACAGTTTCTAATTCTCTTCTCAGATTCTTTTAGTTATCAATAAATCCCCAGTTTCAGGCTTCCTAATTATTGCCGACTGCATTTGAAGGCCACTGTGGGATTGTCAGCATTCCAGGATATGTCCTCAGCTTGCATATGCACTGTATTCCCTACCAACCTAGAAATTCTGAAATTTTCAATATCATTGTGCACGACTGAAGAAATCAACTGATTTCCTGAAATATATATGTGGATGAGGGGTTTAGATGTTTATTTTCTGAAATGAGACTTCAGTGGAGATTATCACCTCTTTTTAAAAGAAATGTAAATATTTAAAACTAAAATAATAACAATAGGTCTTCAGGGATATCCTAGGGGCTATACGGGCATGTGTTCATAACCCCACATCTCCACTCTTCAGGATTGTCATTCTCTATGATCAGCCCATGGGAAAGCAAGTCATCCTGTGTTAGGAAGTCCAAGATTTTACTGAAGTCCCCTCAATAATTATTTCTGAGAATATCAGAGGAGTGCCTGAATGTTCCACAAATCCATCCTCGTCCCTGGTCAAGTCAGCCAGTCAGCTCTCTTTGGATCACTCTTGCAGTGACTATAGACAACCTTTTATTTCTTTACGGTTGCTTCTCCAGGTTCTAAGTGTAAAGAGGTAATATCCTTTCTTTCCTAATGTGTAGCTCATATCAGAATATAACCATTTCCCTACACTTCACTGAAGTCTTGATGGTAAGAAAGGGAACTTGTAATGTGGAAAACAAAAACCCCAAATTAGTTTCCAGGCACCAGAACTTCTGGACACAGAGACTGAAACCTTGTTCGAAAATCTTATCTGTCTCCTCAACCTTGTCAGGGTCATTTGTCAGCAGTTGGGCTACCTCTCCTGATCAAACTGCCTTTGCCCTAAATAAATTCCCTCCAGTCTCCACTATCTCAGTGAGAACTTACCAGTCAGGAAATGAAATTTGCTCTAATGGTAACCCCCAAATAAGACTGTAACAGAATTCAGGAGGCAGCTGTGCGGGGCCGAAAATGGGGGATCAATACCATATTTTGCTTCTCTGCCATAAAGTGTACCCCCAAGGTTCCCAAAATGGATGTGGTCACTTTTCTATTCCACCCAGGGGGAAAGAGGAAAAAGGCCTGCTCATTCCCTAAAGATAAGTTTCTCCCATAGGACTGCACATGTTTGGTTACACCTCATTGGCCAGAATTTATTTATTTATTTATTTATCTTTAAACATTTTTTATTGATTTATAATCATTTTACAATATTGTGTCAAATTCCAGTGTAGAGCACAATTTTTCAGTTATACATGAACATGTATATATTTATTGTCACATTCTTTTCTCTGTGAGCTACCACAAGATCTTGTGTATATTTCCCTGTGCTATACGATATAATCTTGCTTATCTATTCTACAATTTTTAAATCCCGTCTATCCCTTCCCACTCTCCATCCCCTTGGCAACCACAAGTTTGCATTCTATGTCTATGAGTCTATTTCTGTTTTGTATTTATGCTTTGCTTTTTTGTTTTTGTTTTTTAGATTCCACAGATGAGCGATCTCATATGGTATTTTTCTTTGTCTTTCTGGCTTACTTCACTTAGAATGACATTCTCCAGGAGCATCCATGTTGCTGCAAATGGCATTATGTTGTTGGTTTTTATGGCTGAATTCATTGGCCAGAATTTAAATGTCTCACTAGCTGCAGGGCCACATGCCTCCCCGAATAGATTTGAAGACCTGTTACTGAACAGGAGGATGATGAGTGTTCAGAGCTAACAAAAGTTTCTGCCAGAGAGAGGATAAAATCAAAATGTTTCATCTTCAGCTCCAATCTCTGAACCAGCTCTCCATTACATACACTGAGACCCAACCAGGGATCCCAGAGAAGAGGGATTTTTTTGCGGTTGTGCTGAAAACTTTAGCTCTTTATAATTATGAACTTTCCATGCCATAGTGAGGTCTTTATCTTGGCATAGCTAAAGGCTTATTGAGAGTTTTGCCAAACAGTAGATTTCATGTGTCCCCAAAGATAAAGTCTTGGTCTTCTCCCAAATTTAACAGAGCAAAAATGTTGACAACTTTCAGAATAGTAAGTGTCTGTGTATACATACATACATACATACATACAAATATGCATAAAACAGAAATATGTGAATGTGTGGGTGTGTGTATGCATCTATACGAGGCAGTGAGGATTTACAAATATTACAGCTGTTTCTCTGGCTAGCAAGAGCGTGTGTAGATTTTAAGATTACTGTGTTCCTCAAATTGTCTGCAAAGAACTTTTAAAAACTGTAATAAGAAAAATAATATCTACAAATCTATATGTTGATGCTTAATAAGTAAATGTCAGTGGAATATTTCTGGCTCAGACAAAAAACATTAAAACACTGACAGTACAACATCCTCTAATCTGTGTGTAACAACTGTAAACTGTAGGTTCCTGATAAACAAACGAGCATAACTGTACATAACAGCAGGGTGGGATTCCTACATCGTATTTCAAAGTGAAGGAGTTAGCTCTTCAGTATGTTCATTTAATAAACTTGCTGTTTAGAGGCTTCTTAATTAAGACGCTCTTGGGTGTACTGGGCTCTGTATGCAGACAAAATACCGAATTCTGCTTTTCTATATTACATGCTGTTAATGCTAATACATGTGCATTGCAGCGTCCTCACAAATTTACTTTCAGTTTCTCCATATGTGTGTTCACTTTTGTCTTCTGTGAAAGCAACCATTCCCTATAGAAGGTGAGGTAAAAAATATATGTGTATATGCCTGTGTATGTATATTTATGTACATTAAATGTATGAACCTTTGTGTATAAAATATATACATTTTAATATATACATGTGTATGAATATATGATATGTAGGTATATACAGAGATGTGTATATGTAGATGTATATATATGATTATATGTGTATGTATACACATGTATATATAGAAAGATGTGTGTGTATATATATAATGTGTGTGTATGTGTGTGTGTGTGTGTGTGTGTGTGTGTGTATAAAAGAAAACATTGGGTTCTAAAGCCTCACTGAATCCTAATTAAATATGGTAGCCATACTGGGATAGCATTGACATGATCATGATGGAAGACTAGTTACTGACTGAGAACATAACCCTATTTAAAGCCATGGTCTGTATGGTTACTTGCCTCCACTCAAGTGTGACACGGAAAACACTTAACAATCAGTGTACCGTGACCCCTGACCAATCAGAGTAGACGTCTAATCAATGAGAAAATTTCCAACACTTGCACATCCCAGATAAATATCAAATCTTCTCCTAAAGTGTTTTGTTTATGGTATAAACCTGATATATTGTCTAAGAAGTTGGGAGTAGTTTTAATGATGAAATACATATATCTTGAATTATCTTCCCATTTCATTAAAGAATAAGCCAACAGAGGCTGGATGTCCTGCCTTTCTCTTCACACTCATTCACAGACTGTTTCTAGACATCAAAAAGAACTCTGTAGGAAATGGAGTAGAAGACCAGAAAATTCATAGACTTTCCAAGGCTCAACAGCTAGTCCATAACCGCACAATAATTGGAAAATGTTTCCTTTCTCTCACAGTTTTTTAAATGAGATTGAGGAACCTCAAAGGAGTAGGTTATGAAATCATTCATAGGGACAAATGGAGGTCAAATTGGCAAGTGTGATCATGGTGAGCCCTGAGCTATTGCCTAAGGGAACCTTGATCCTTTCCATTTCTTGATTTTCTTTTGTTTATGTTTTCAGCTTATTAGAACTGTGGCTATACTAGGAGAGAAATCAATGTTCTGGGCCTCTGAATCAGTATTAATAGATATATTGTCCATAAAACTTAATTTTTTCCCTCACTTAAAATTAACACATAGTTATTATAAAATATTACACAATGCATTTGCACACAAATAATCATTTTAATATGTTTATTGGTTTCTCTTGACTTCAAGCAATCAGAAACTTAGGCAAACTGGCTTAAACAAAGAAGAAAATGTATTGGCTCTCCTAATTGAAAAGTCTGGGGAAAGATCTGGCTTCACCAGTAGCTTGATCTAGGAACACAATGTTTCTTTCCATCTCTCAGTTCTGCTCTCCGGAGTTTTGGCTCCATTATCAGATAGTTTCTCTCCTCAAGATAGCAGTTGTCTTTGGCTTAAATCCCCCTAGGAGAGATCTCCTTCCATAACCCCATCAAAAGTATCACTGCAACTTTTGGGCACTGACTGAATACCTGCCTACTCAGAAAAATACAGTAGTCTGATTGGTCAGGTCTGACTCACAACCCTCCCAAGGTTGGCTGAGGCAGAGCAGAGGTCCCCAGAGTAAAGTCATATATTGTCAAACACAAAGTATGATTGAATAAGTAGCAATGACAACAGATTTTCTGATATATGTAGACAAAGAGACTCAACCTTATTAAAAGAACCCACAAGACCTATTTAAAAGAACTAGTGAAACATTCAATTCCCCAAGAAAAAAAGTCAACTCAGGAGCAAGGGATGGGGCACAAGAAACAACAGTTAGCATAGAAGCAGATGAAGTATTTTAGTAAGTTTAAGAAATTACTTAAACGTGAATTCCCCCCAGCATTGTGCCCCTCGCCTTTGGATTATCTAGGTGGGCTCAATGTCTTCACAAGAACCCTCATAATACAGAGGCAGGAGTTCAGAGAGGAGAGAAGATACTCTGAAGAGGGGGAAGGAGCCAAGAAAAGTAGGCAACCTTCAAAAGCTAGAAAAGGCAAGGAAATGGGCCATCCCCTGAAGTCTCCAGAAGAAACACGGCCCTATTAATGCCTAAACATTAGACCTCTGACTTCCAGAACTACAAAAGCATACATTTGTGCTGTTTTAAGGCACTAAGTTTGTAATTTATTACAAACAGCAATTTATTTCAGAAGCAATAGGAAACTCATACAGTACTAAATGCAAAAACAGTTTTCCATATTTTGCAAATAAAAACAAGACATTTTTTAGCTGAAATTGAAATTTAGCTGAGCAGCCTGTATTTCATCTGTGATTTTGTTTGCTTTATTTTGTTTTGCTATGCTATTAATAAAAAAATGAAAAAAAAACAAAAAACAAAAAAACCCAAAAATGGAATGAACAAAATTAGAGGAGGCATTTGATGGGTAGTTTAAGTGATGACATAAATGTTAGTGGAGATTCCCCCTCCTTCTGGTAAACTGGCAGTAGTTTCGGCAAAGCAACTTTCGATGGGCTCAGGTGGCTTTGTATAGAGTGGAAGGAGCTGCTTAGCCTGCGGGAAAAAGGCAGTAAAGTATTCTCTGGAAGGATGCATAGTCTGATGAATGAAGTGTGAGAAGGATCTCGACTTACCATGAGGCAAGTTATTTAATCTCTCTCACTCTCAGCTTCCTCATCTGTAGAACAGGGAGAAATATAATACATTAATTCTTCATTAAGGAGTTCTGGGAATCAATAAGATAATATGTGCAAAGGGTGTGAACGAGTATTGAGCAAGTAGTAATCAGTAAACAAATGTCTAACTAATAATATCATGACATCTACCAGTAGGCAGTGACACAATTACACGTATATACACAGTGCCTTCCTGTACTGGGGACACTGATTCTTCCTATTGTGTTCTAAACTATTATGTTTAATTGATGTGTATTCAGACAGAATAGGCAACACTTCCTCCCCAGCCTCTGCATATGTTTCTTTTCTTTTTATTTCATTCTAAGTTGATCTTATATTTTAATGCTACTTTGTACACGTTTAAAATTCATTTTTATTCCACCCTCTATTTCCCCAATGAAAATCTCAGTTATCTATGCCTAGCATTGACTCCTCTGCAGTCAGCTATGTACCTGAATTTTAATTTTTTCAAGAGATATATTTTCTAGTTTTTTGATTAATAAGAACAAAGAGGCCTGATTCAACTAATGTCAATGGTAAGTGACCATGTTTGATGAGAATGTGATGATCACTCATTTTGAGAGAATTAATTTTGTAAACATTTATTCTATTTTTGATGTATATCTTCTTTGTTGTGTCAATATGATACAATTATTTTAAAGGTAAAATAATTTATTATTTTACCAAGATATTGCCAACAAAAAGATTAGTAATTTAAAAAAAAAACCTAGAATGATTAAGTTGATTAAGTGTTGGGGCATGGTGATATTCACCTTTAGCTTTAATTTTCTCTGATAAATTTTTCAATATTAGTTTTGAAAATTAAATTTATAAATTTCATATAAGTAATACAGCATGCACTTCAAATCACATAATGTAATTGTCTTTTATAACCTGGCAAGGTAACTAGACTTGAATATTTTTCTTGAAGATGCAATTGTCATTATTTATGTTTGGCGCATCTAAACTCACACACAGCTTGGTGGAAATCGAATTACTACACGGAATGATCAAAGAAACACGACTCCTCATAATTTATTAAGTTGTTTTAATAGCACTGTTAACTCTGCTATGAAATTTACTTGTTCCTAGGGGATTCATAAATTGATGTATCACTCTAAAATACTAGAAGAATAAATGTCTGGAATATATTCTTCCATCAATAAAATATAAAGATCTTTATCTGTTTGAAAGTAATGTTAGAAGAAAAAAGGAATGAAGAGTTGCTCCAACTCCCTCATTTTGCAGGTAAAGAAACTGACCCTCAAAGGAGATAAGTTTTAATCATTCAAGCTATGACTGTTGGTGAGTATCAGGTAAAGAGATGGCACTTTGATCTACATTATTTTCACCTGGAATTGGCTTTTCAGTTATTTGGATGCTTAATTTTATTTAACAAATTTTGATTATTAAAACATTCAACAAAACATTGCAATTGTTGTGCTTTCCAGTCTTCCCCACGTATTATTCACATTCCATTTCTCTGCTACAGATGTGAAAACCAAGAGGTGCTCTTCAAAATATACACGTGCCATTATCACCTTCCATTTTCCTTAAGTGTTTCTGACACTTTCTTCCTTTTAAAAAACATTTATACAAATTTCAAAGGGAACGTACATAACACTTGTATAGATTTTATAGTCAAAAGAGCATTTCTAGAACTTTGATTGGCTTTAACTTAATTTTTTAATATTTTGTAGACTCTGGAATCAGAAAGCTGTATTTAAAGTGAATTTGACTCACTTCACTTAGAATAACAATCTCCATCCATATACAAAATAAACAACAAGTTTCTACTGTATAGCACAGGGAACTAGATTCAATATCTTATAGTAACCTATAATGAAAAAGGATATGAAAAAGAATATATGTATGTACATGTATAAAAAAGAATGTCAGCTAAAGGCGGAAGGGATTTGTGAAAAAAAAAAATAAAGTGAATTTGAGCCTTCAACACATTGGTAATGATAAGCTAGCACATAAGACGCATGGGAAACATGTGGATACCCACTCATATATATGCTCACAACACACACATATACACACACAGATATATAATATATATACATTATATACTATATTACATATGTAAAACATGAAAATATATATATATGGGTGTGTGTGTGTGTCTCTGTGTGTGTGTGTGTCTCTGTGTGTGTATGTAAATGTAGAGCCAGGCTGCGGAAACTAGACTTACTTCATACTAATCCATGTTTTCTAGCTTCGCGGGGGCTTAGATTATTTCCTATTGAGCTTTCTTGTCCACTGCATTAAAATAAAAAAATCAAGGACTAATTTGCTAAGCCACAAAGCCTAGTCCTACTCAACCCATTTTAATCTGTGGATGTGCTGAATATGAAAGAAAGACATGAATGAAAATGTGAATACTTTCTGTGAGTCATAAAATTCCCAGAAGACTGTAGAATCTTTTCTTGAAAGGAAAACTCTTATGTGTATAGGTGTGTAAACACAAAATGCATAAAATATCTGTATAATAGACTTGTATAGACCTTAATGTGTGGATGTTAAAATGTATCTTTGATATGGTCTGGCAGTAATTCTTTTTATTATAAGCTGTTATTATATTTGAAATTATTATGTGCCTTGAGCACCTGGTTAATCTTCTGCTTAAGTTCTGTGTCAGCCAGGTGTCCTCTTATGGACCACATAAAGATTGGACCTCGTTTAAGTGTGAAATAATCCTGTTGCTTCTATCTGAGAGTGAATGAGCCCAGGATTAGATCAGATAAAACACACTCAAGATAAAGTGCACAAGGTGGATTATGCAAGAAAAGAGGATTTAGTGAAGAACGGATCCACAACTTTTTGTTAACACAGAGAATGGTGGCTTTTGTAAGCAACATTTGTGGAAACGCAACTGGAGCTTTAAAAGCTATGTCTTTTGTTGTACATTTCTCTGCATACATTTGCTTTGTCGCTGGGAGTGCTAACTTTGGAAGCCATGCTGGGCCAGGACTCATGCTCATTTTGCCTAATGAAAGGCTAAGGATGTACTTTTACTCATACATTCTTGTTTTGTCTTCTTTGAAGTTTATTAAGCTCTCCTGAAAGATGTGAAGTTCATTAGGTGGTTATTATCATGACCACAAATTAAATATCTGTTCCCTGGGGAGTGATAAGCTTCGAGTATAAGCTATACTTACTATCGTATTTACTTAATTACTAACATACTGCTTCTTGTTCTTAATATTAAAAAGCACACCTACAAAGATCTACTATGGTTCATTCTGAATATAATGTTATGCTTGTTAAATATTTAATGTTTTAATGCATCTTCTCAAAGTTATAAGCTACGTATACAGCTGACAGGTATATAGGTAAGAGATGCTTTCAGTATTACTAGTGTAAGATTTTGCACTAGAACTTATAAATATCATAACTCTATGCAGTTCTCTGAGCTATAGAGTTTTTCCTATACTCGGAGGCATGTTCTTTGAGCTTTGAAGTGTTAACATTTCTGTTTTAACATATGAGTCTTTTAAATGGGGAGAGAAGTAAACATTGTATTGCATCCATTGGTTTTAGTTTGTGATGGAACCAATTAGTAGAACTTCTAATTTAGGATTTAAATAATTATCAAGTCCACTCAATTATTTCTACTTTACAGTAATTAATTTGTTGAGCATCTATGTATTCTCCGATCAATTCTGAAAGTATTCACTATTGAATGTCAGTGAGTACATCTCATACTTGCTTTCACTTGTGCCACGTGTTATACTTTCTGAGAGTTTTTGTTAATGTTGGACTTAAAAGTGATGACAAATTAGATATGGCCAAAAAGCAGGTAATTCTGGAGGCCTGGATATAAAACTATTACTTGGATCAATCAAATTTCTGATTGAGAGACTCTTCTAATACAACCGAGTTTTCAAAAATGAGCTTAACAATCATATCTTCTTCAGCATTTTGTTTTGCCTTAATTTATTCCTAATAAAGAAGTGGTAAAGCATATTTATGAGTCTATGGAAATATTTCATACTCATATATACAAAGAGAAATATCACTACTCTTAGTATAATGGAATGTGATTCAACATGAAAAGTCTGGCTTCTTCAAACTACATTTCTTACCAGCCTACCACAGATATGTAAATTTTTAACAAGAAAATCTTTTATTAGTTATATACTTTGTGTAGCTTATCTTAAAATGTCTTAAAACTTGAGTAACAACCTTAAAAATTGACTAATCCAATGGAGGGTGATAACAGATGAATGGCTCATTCAACATATATTATTTATTGCAAGTAATGTATTATATTCATTAATGAATATAAAAACAGCTCAGTTATGGTAGGAGCACATGAAGTCTTTGTCAATGAGATTTCAATGAGAAAGATTTCTGGCATTCTCATTTAGATATTGGATAATTCAGTAACAATTCTTTCAAGTAAATAACACTATGATTTTACTTTACATACATAAAATTTGAGCTGAATTCATAACCAAGTGCTCTTACTTCTGTAGGAACATTTACTATGCATTTTGCATGCTCATCCTTCTCGTGGACTTTTTTTCTTAATCACATTTTCCCTTCAATCGGATTTCTTTGGCTATTAATCCTTTCGTATCACCAGTATTTATGTAGACATCTTTAAATCCTTCTGCAAAATGAAACAGGAAATAAACAGAAATAATGCTATAAATGATCTATAACACTATCAATTTATTTAATTTTATCTACTCTGTAGGTTATAATTCTTATTATAATTCACTAAGTACAATATGTATACATTTTCTCACTTAAATTAAAAATATATGGCAGTTTAGCCAGAGAGTTGAATAGGTTTTTTATATATTTTATTATATGTAGCTGACATATTAAGCACAACTTATAACTGTGGTTCTCAAAGAATGGCCAATTGATCAAGTGGTCCACAGGGAATTCAGCAGTTTGAGAAGAAAAAGTTGTACAATTTTTTTTTCACATTTTCAGGAAATTGAAAAAGAAAGCCCATTAGTATTATCATAAAAATCCTGGCACCTGCTTAGTAATCTTTACTATATTAAACACTGTGAAGGTACTGAAAAGGGTGTGTTTATCTGTTTATTGCAGCTGCATTTATTTTTCAGGAGATAGCTCACTTCATTAATTTTTTTCATGTAATTGTATATTATATTCCACATATGTTAAATATTTATCTTTATTTTAACTGATTGTGTTAGGTCTCTAATTTTTTTATTTCATAAATGGCTCAAAAGTTGGTCATTGAAAAGCAAGTCTTCAAAATCAAGTAGCACTATTCAAAATAATGCCATAATTACATATTTAACAATACTCCAGTGAAATTATAAAATGTAAACCTGTATGTATAGAAATGAGAGAATGTACCATGATCTCTGAAGAAAGTGATAGAGAAAACAAGGAATACAAAGTGTGGCACTTGATATATGAACAACGGCTTTTATTTGCCCAACTAGAGACCATCTTAATCCTCAGGGTACTGTCTGTTATAAAGTGTGATTAAATAGTGACATAAAGTGATGAAGATTTTTATGCCATTTTTAAAAGCAAAATGACCTCCCTCACTGGTGAAGCAATCAGATATCTCCCGAACAATCACAGATTCATGCTTTTCAGCAAGAAATGGATGGGTTTTTCTGCTAAAATAGAAAATGATCAAAATTTACTATTTTCTTTATAGTAAAACCATTTGCAAGTCACGCATTGCCAAGAAGTGTATAAAACCATCTGCGAAGCGACAAATATTATGCTCAGAAGAAAGTGAGGCAAGCTGTTGGCAAAATTCTTCTATCAAATGACACCATTTGGCTTTGTGTGTCAATAAGCACACTACTGGGAAGAGAACACTATGTTGGGTGAGTAGGAAGAGATTTTGACTTATAGTTGGATGAAAACTACAGAGTGGGAATCTGTTCTTAATATATGTGCTGGGAAAGATACAGACTCAATCATTTATTATTATGTTCATTTCTGAACACCTAAACTACAGGAGAAGAATACTTATTTCATGAGCCGTGATGTAGATTGGAGAAGGGGCTTCAGGCTCATTTCCGAGGGAGCACAAGCAATGCACTCATCAGAAGGCATTGCTGAGTTAATAAACAGCTCTGCTGATCCACACGCTACTTTGCCCACATACTGCTTTATTCGTAGATACCAGTTGGTGGTTAACAAAATGCCTCCTGATTTTGATTTAGTGCTGAAGGAAATGGTGAATATGGTGGTCCAACGACACTAAACATTTAAGAAACCCTGTTAAATGCCAGGCTCTTATAGTGCCTCATTAGAATTATGGCTGGAACCTTTCTAATTAGTTCCTGAAATCATTCTTGACTCCCTCTAATCTGTGGGTTGGCAAACTTTTTCTGTAAAGTCTTCAATCGTAAATATGTTCAGCTTTGCAGGACATATGGCTTCTGTTGTAACTACTCAACTCCCTCATTGTAGTACACTATGTAAACAAACACGTGTGGCTACGTTCTGATAACACTTTATCCACACACACAAAAAGTAGTGGCCTGGATCTGGCCTGTGGGCTATAATTTTCTGATGCCTGTTAATCTATCTGATACTTCTTCCAGTGGGGTTAATGGAATGTGAAAGTTTGATTGTAGCACACCTCTACAATAGCTTTCATTTTCTTTTGCCTGGATTCTTCAGAATGATATTCAAGATCTTTATTATTTGACTTCTCTCTTCCTTTTGAATCTCATCTTGTGCTTTTCTTCAATGCCCTTTGTAGTAATGCTTAAACCATTTATAGTTCGTTCAACATGCCATGGTCTTTAGGCCTCTGTGTCTTTAAAGAGAATGAATACCTTGAGCATGACTTGGCTATAGAACTTAGTAGATGTACTATTGTTATTAGTTTACATGTCTGGCTACTGGATTACAACATGAGTCCCTCAAGGGAGTGAAGCATATTCTATTTATTTTTGTATAGACAAAGCCCAGAATGGTGTCTGGTCAATTACAGACACTCAATAAATATTTGCTAAAACATAGTCAAGTGATTAAAGCTCATTCACTAACGGATGAATTAACTTCCAAAGTAATGAAGACATATTTGTCTTATCTAAGCTTCTTTTCAATTTTTAGCAAGTGTTAAAATGTTAGATTCCATTTATATAGTGGGATTTAGTAAGCATTCCAATTGTATGTGCCTTTCCCTACATTATCACTGAAGAGATAATTTTAGTAAGGCTTGAAAAAAGAACTCTAGGGTCTGATAAATTTATAAACTTCTAGTCACAAAGGTGAGAAAAAACAGGAAAGAATACACAAATTAACAATATCAGGAATGAAAGTGGAGACATCATTAAAGATTCTAAAGATTTTTAAACAATAATAAGAAAATATTATGAACTTTTGCCAATAAATTTGACAATTTAAATTAAACACATTCCCTAAAAGAGATAAGCTACCAAAGGTCACTCAGAAAGTAGATAACCTGATAGCCTTATATCTTTAAAGATATTGTAGAAATTGAATTTATAGTTAATAATCTTTCCACAAAGAAAAGCTCAGGCCCAGGTTTCCCTGGAAAAATCTACAAGCATCTAAGGAAGAAATAACACCAATTTTACACAAACTCTTCCAGATAATTGAAGATCAGGAAATATTTCTACAAAATATTGCTGAGGGTAATTAAAGAAGACCAAGTAATTGAAAAGACATACTGTCCTTATGGATCAGAAAATTCAGTAGATATTAACATGTCAATTCTTCTCAAATCAATTTTCACATTTAATTCAAACTCCAGCCTGGCTATTTTGTAGAATTTGACAAGCTGATTCTAAAACTCATTTGGCAACAGAAAAACCTTAGAAAAGACAAAACAACTTTGAAAAAGAAGAGTAAACTTGGCATACTAATACTACTTGAGTTCAAGGTTTGTTTTAAAGCTACAGAAATCAAGTTTCTGTATTAACATTAATATAGGCGAATCGAGTAATGGAACAGAAGAGAGAATCCAGGAATAGCCCCACAAATGTATTAACAATTGATTTTCAACACTGGAGTGAAAGAGATTCAGTGAGTAAAAAAATAGAACTGGACTTTCATAAGCAATAAAAGAATTTGAATTAATACTTCATACCATGTAACATATTTAACTGAAAATGAATAATGGATCTTAATGTACAACCTAAAATTATAAAATTTGTAGAAAAAACATAGGATAAAAATGTAGGGTAAAAACATTTCTTGGCTAAAACACTAAAATATGATCTATAAGGAAAATATTTAAAAATCTGATTTATCAAAGTTAAGGACATCTTTTTCAAATTTTTTCTTGTTTGTTTTTGGTTTTTTTGGGGGGTGTAGGTAATTTTTTTTAATGGAGGTACTGGGGATTGAACCCAGGACCCCATGCACACTAGGAAAGCATTCTACAACTAAGATATACCCTCCCTCCAGGACATCTTTCCTTCTAAATATACTGCTAAGAGGATAAAAAAAAAAAAAAGACTAGCCAAACACTGAGAGAACATGCTTGTAAATCATGTATTTGATAATGCACTTGTATCTAGAATACTTATCTAAAGAAATTTCAAAACTCAGTAAGAAAAATAAACAACCCAATTATGAAAATGCTCAATACAGTTGAACGACACTACACAAACAAGGTATACAGGTGGTAAATAACCACATGAAAAGAATCTTTTCTTTAGCATCATTATCCATTAAGGAAATTAATATTAAAATCATAATGAAATAACATTATATACCTGCCAGAATGGCTAAAATTAAAAAAAAAAAGCTGATCACATCAAGTATTGATGTGAATGTGGAGCAACTAGAATTCTCATTCACTGCTAGTGTGAATACAGAATAGCACAACTACTTTGGAAAACATCTTGAAATTTCTTAGACATTATACATCTACCACATGACTCAGCCGTCTAATTCTTAGATGTTTACTCAAGAAAAATGAAAGCATATGTCCATACAAAAACTGGTATATGAATTTACATTTTGGTTTTATCTGGAGTGGCCCCAAGCTGGGAACAAACCAAATGTCTATCAACAGGTAAATGAATAAACAAATTGTGGATTATCCATGCAGTGGAATATTACTCAGCAATTAAAAATGAATTATTGGTACACACAACTACATGGATGAATCTGGTAATAATTAAAAAGAAGACATACTGTATGATTCCATCTAAATAAAACTCTAGAAAATACAAACTAATCTATAGTAGCAGGAAGATCAGTGATTGCCTGTGGAGGATAGGCATGGGAGGGCAGAAAGGAATTACAAAGCAGCAAGAGGAAATTTGTGGGGATGAGGATCCATTCATTATCTTGACTGTGGTGCTAGTTCATGGGTGCATACATATAAAATATACCAAATGCTGCTTTTTAAGTGTACAGAATTTATTACATGTCTATCACATTTTGATAAGACTGTTAAAAGAAAAAGGAAAAGACAATTTTTTCTCTCAAGGAGAAAGCAAATACTTTCATTTCTCCTAAAAATAATTGAGTAGTATTTAAAGTTGAGTGTCTTATCTCAGCAATCACTGCAGACAGTGCTCATGGAAAATCTTGCCAAAG
Organism: Vicugna pacos; assembly: GCF_048564905.1. Taxonomy (NCBI): domain Eukaryota; kingdom Metazoa; phylum Chordata; class Mammalia; order Artiodactyla; family Camelidae; genus Vicugna; species Vicugna pacos. The sequence goes on from NC_132987.1 coordinate 25,152,191, forward strand.
GTTCATTTCCTTTATTTTCTTTTGGTCTGGCTAAAATCTGGCTGTCTGTGAAACTGGATAAGGCATCTTGTTTCCTTGTCTTTTTTCTTCTTGTTCTTCAACTCAGGGCCAGATGTGTGCCAAAAATGGTACTGAGACAGAGTTTGCTAAGTGCTTTGGGAAACTTCAGGACAAAAGGTCCTCTGTTACAAATATAATTATTACTAATATCTCCTGCTGATATAAGTTTCATGCTTGAGGTGACCTCCTTCCTCTGTCCTCCATCTCTACCATTTACTTCTTTTATCATATTTCAAATAAACAGCCAGTCATTTTAGAGGAGCCACTAAAATATTTTGAGTCAAAGCCAATTTCTAGGACCCCTGTTCATGCCATCCTTCTCCTCCAAACTGTGCAACTCAAAAATCCTTTGGCATAAGTAATGCATATTTGATGTGACCGATGAAAATGTAAAAGCTGGGATGATATGTGTATAACAATACAGTGTAAAAAATGTTAATGATTTCAAGCTACTGATCTGTATGTTTTGTGCAGCAATAGATCTCAATTGGCCATTCTATTATATGTGCATCCTATTTCTAAATGTATGGCAAATATGAATCTGTTTATTTCTTCCCATAGTTAAAACTTTTCGAAACACTTTTTCCATAACACCAATTTTCAATCAAATCTGACACGATGGATTTGTTGTAAATATTTCCTTAAAATGCATATAATATTTAAAATGCAATTTTTAAGGACTAAAATCAAGCCACTTGAGATTGAATAACATATCTGAAATGATCTCAAGAATACATGTGCTTAGCTGCCACATTTTAATTTAAACTCCTGTTATTACAGTAACTAGTCACAAAATGGCTCCCTATTTATGCACTATGTTAGCTGTAATGTTAACTGAAATTGAACAGACAAGTGGCTTCTAATAATGTATGTTTACTTCATGAACTTGTAGGCAATTACATTATAATTATGTCTTTGTAGGTGCTTTTCTCTGACATATAGAGCGCCAGTGCATTTTAAATGTAATTGCAGTTCTCTGTACCATTTAGCAAAGCTGAAAATTGTTAAAGGTTTGTAAATTACCTACATTTAGACCATAGGCAACCAGGCACGTTAAGTGACACTGTCAGTAATGTTACAACATAAATTGGTACCAAGTACAAATTCGGGGTAGACTTTCTTTTCTAAATTAGAATGTTGTTTATAGAGTGCCTTCTAAAAAAAAGATAAGCAAAAAAATAACAATAAAGGAAGAAAAGTGCAGGCTGCTCATTGATCAGTCTTTTAATGCAAGTGAAAAACAATGACTGGTCTGCAATAATGTTTTCAACTGTAAAGCTATTTAAAAGTAGGAATTTGGATCGGTTGTGTAGTACTTGGAGTAAATGAGGACATGATGACTCCGGAGATCTTACCTAGAGTTTTTGTGAAACTGTAGCAAAGTAGGGAAAACCTGGTATTCAGAATTTAACAGAATTTGGTCAGTTTTTATTTTTATAGACTTGTTCAAATTACATAATTCCTGAGCCTCAACTTTTTAATCTAAAAAATGAGAATAATAATAGCCAGCTTCAAAGGGCTAGTGTGAAGATGAAGATGGAATATTGTAATCAGGCTCTCAGAAACTGTGAATTCCCTCAGTCTTGTCTGCTCCAGATAGATGATTTGGTCTGCTATTTAATTAAAAAAATTTTTTTTTTATTTAGGTGTGGTGAAGAGTAGGCTTCTCTGAGGCTGTGTTGAATCAGCCACAGAACTGCAAAGCTTACACAGATTTACTTCACCCCATGGGATTAAAGATGCCTAGCAACGCTTGTGTACTGAAAAACGTCCACTTTTGCTTCTGAAGCAATGTCCCATAGAGGAGACCAGTCTCCAAAGACCAGCAGCGGCAGTTAAGGAAATTAATTGTGAAAGTATTACTCTGTCACTTTGTGCCTTCAGGCCAGGCGCTTATTGATGGCAAGGGTTTAGGTTCGGATAAAACCATTTCACCCATGCAAGCCCTCTCCATTAAACGGAAAACAAGCATCTGAGCTTGACAGCTCAGAGGGCTCTGCTGTTCGGAGGGCCGTTCTTAAAGGGTCATTTTATTTAAGTGTGAGATGAGAGAGAGAGAGAGCATGAGGCCATGATCTTAAAGTACAAATAATGAATTAATAATATGATAGAGTTGCATGCATCTTTTGAAGTCCCGTATTCACATGACATACAACTGACGACAGTTAATGTCTTTAGCTGGGAAATCCTGAAGCTGCAGAGAGAGGCGCTGAGTCAGTGTCAGGGAAGCACCGTCTCACAGGGAGCTATTTCTCACTTACCGGGTCACCTCAGGCATGCCACTTGCCACTCAGAGTCACAATTCCCTCTTAAAAAAAAGTAACAGTAATTAAGAACTGCCATTGCTCCTCACAGTTTTAACTTTATAAATGAGATAACATACAGGAAAAGACTTAAGCATCTGTAGAGTGTAGCACTTCATGATGTGCTGATTTCTTGTAGACATTTGGCCTAGAAACCTAAAACCATGCTTCTCTTTCACATGTTCTTATCATTATGTGTTTTCATCTTGTCTAGAGGTGTAATTGAATATTGGTTTATGTAGCAGAAAAGTCAAAGAGAAAGCCATCGCCATGTTTATACAAGTAAAAAAAAAAGGTGAGCCCTGTGATGTGCTACATTTTCCCCATAGATGAGACCAGTAGAAAGGAATCCAGAGATGGAAGGAAGCCAGCCTCAGTTGTCCACTCATAAAGGAAGCTGGGCAGTCGAGTCCTGTGGAGAGAGGCAACTTTGATTTGAGGTTGGAGGTGAAGGGAGCATCTCAGGATATAGAGGGGGCTGTTAGAGTGGATGTGGGATTTCACAGGGCTTAGACCAAGGAGGCTTGTGGGCTCAGGAGCACACAGTAGCACGGTGTTGAGAAAACGCCAGCAGGAGGTTTTCTGGAAAGCTAGAAGGCTAAGCGTGACAGGGGTTATCAACTCCGTAAAACTGACTGGCCTGCATGTTACCAGATTATCAGCCAGCGAGATGACCTCAGGCATTTTCAGAGGTCTAGTCAGGCCAGAAGTCTGTTCTGTTCTGAAGTCTTTTGATCTAGCTCGAAATGGAATACTGGCACAAGTGTTTCAGAATCTCTAGAAACCTTTGTCCAGTGAATGGAGGGAGGGATTTAATTTCTCTGAAAATGAAATGGGACGTTTTCTTGTGGGTCTGATTCTCACCCAAGACCAGTGATGCTGGAGAACAACACATGTGTTGGGATGGAGGCGGGCTGTCAAGCAGTGACATGGGAGAGCAGGCAGCTGTGCCAGGGAGGACGTTCAGAGAGGGAAGGCTTTCCAGCATACGCGCAGCCTAGTTCTTATTTTTGTCCCCCCAGGGTCAGCTTTATTAGACAAACTCCTAAATTGGAAATGATTTTGCTATAGGTTAACTCTGCTGAGTGTAAAGTGCAGACAATGGAAAGTATGATGCTCCTGATGAAAATAAAATCTATTTGAACAGGAGTTAGACTTAAAAAGTACTCTTAAATATATCTGTTTCTCTGAACAGCTCGATAATAAGTTGGATTGATCCAGCATATATTTGAACCCACATTTTACAGAAGGGGAAATCAAGATTGAGAAATGATCAATGACTTGAAAATAGAGCATCAAAAGAGGTTTACCGCTCAATGTTTCCACATCTCAGTGCTGACAACCGGGGGCCCAAGGCCCAGAAATGTGGAAAAATTGAGCATATGAAGGGGACAGCTGTATTAAAGGCTTGGAGCAAAGGTTTCTTTCCTTCTTTTTCTTATTATAAATAATGACTTCTTTCAGACAGAGAGCATGTCATATTGGCATTATTCAATTAACTAACATATTGTTTCTCCACTAAACCAGATAAAAACCAGCTAACTTCAAAATCATAACATCAACATTTATTGAACACCTATATTCCAGGGCATTCTAAATTCTTTACATGCATTCACTTATTTAACACTCAAATGACGACAGTTTTGGTCTCATTTTGTGTGCCAGGAAACTGAAACATGCAGACTTTAAACAGTTCGTTCAAGGTCATAGAATTGGGAATCGGAAAAGGCAGGGTTCAAAAACCCAAGTGGCCTAATTCTAGAACCCACTCTTAACCACAATATGATAAAAAATAAGAGCAAATACTAACAATGTATCCAACAAGAAAATTATACTTTTATATCAATAAACCTCTAAATTCATATTAAAGGTCTAAAGAAAATGTAAACAATTAGAAGCACCATCTTTTTAGGAGGGATCTTAGTGAAGGCTTATCTCACTTTAAGGCTCGGTGGAGAACTCTGGCAAGCTTTTATCGAGAGCAGTAATAAGGTTTGTACTGGGATGTTGGTCACCATTGGTTCCTGCCTTGATTTTTTTTTTTTAAGCATGTGGGTAAAAATTGCCCACTAGCTGAAAGATGGAAGTGTCTCTTGAATCCATGCCTTCTCATCTCTTCTCACTGGTGCAGTATGATTCAGACTCTTACCACCTCACCTCTGGGTTACCACTGCAGTATCTTGGCAGATCTTTTCTCGTCTAGGCGTCTCTCAGATTAATTCCGTGCTGCACCCAGTCTTTTCAAAGTCACGCTGCATTCACTTTCTGTGGCACTTTAGTTTTTCTCACACTAAGCCACCCTTCCTTGTGTGACTTTCCAGCCTCCCACCATTCTCTGTTAATACCATAGCTGCCCAGGTATATTTCTGACTCTCTTCCGTCAATCCGACTCTCCTGCATGATGCGTGCCATCTTCATTCCTATCAAATTCACTGATGGTTTCCCTCCCCCTAAATCCCCTGCCTTCTTTTTTTCCTCTGCAAACCTACCCATTACTCAGGGCTTAGATCGTGTCCTCCCTTCATGGTGAAGCCTTCTCTGAAGACCAGGTCCTCATTAGTTTCCCTCTCCTTTGAACTCCTGTATGATGTATTTTCTGTAGTGTGAAATTAAATAGGTGCTTAATTGTATATTAGATCCTATCGATTAATGTTTGAAGGGAGAAGTCTTATCTTCCTGAGTTAATGGTAGCCCCCTTGGGGACAAAGATGCTTTCTTTACTCTCTCTCTCTCAACAGCATAGGTTAAACAAAAGTCTTGTCTGTTGTCAAACCATTGGTTATCAGTGGGAAATCGACTGGTATCAGAGATCCAACCTTGGTGACTTAAACACATAAGAATTTATAATTATTTTTTCATGTAACTAAAAACCTGGACGGAGAGGGCAACTGGCATTGGTTCAGCGGCTCAAGAATGTTGAAACTGAGGTCTCTGCAAGTCTTCCTGCTCTCTTCCTCGTGGTCTGGGAAGCGTTCTGGAACTATGGCCACCCTGTCTGAGCTCTAAGCAGAAAGAAGGAGGAGGGGGCAAGAGAGTCACCCTTTAAAGAGCTTTCCCTAAAAACCTACCTGGCTTATTTTATATCCCATGGATCACCTCTCCCTTCATGGAAAGCCTCTATTTATAAAGAGGACCAGTAACCAAGAAAAGAGAAGGTACTGGATATTAAAGAAATAGCTACTAGTTTTTTCCACCCCTTACTTGACTTTCTTCTTCTCATCCATCCATGACACAGCGCTGGCAGACTTACCCTCTTTGTGTGTGGTTTTTCCTTTCAAAGCCAGATAGAAGATCCTTCTGTGTATTACTATATGATCTGGACTGACTGTTAATGCCTTTTCACAACTTTTCCCAACTATACTTGCCCTAACTGTACCCATGAATACCTTGCTTACATCCAAGCTCTCCTTATCGTGGTGCTGCTCCTTCCTCGCTTCTGAGTCTGCCCTCATGCACCCTTCTTTCTACCTGAAATGCTCTGATACTTGACCATCCCATCTTTCCTCCAATTTCCTTTGGGAATCTAGGACTCAGTCTCCCAGAGGCTGTGAGTGGTGCAGGCAGACAGTCCTGAGAGCTTAGCCCTCTTCAGGGTTTGTCATAGATGAAGAGAGAAAACTTACCCAAATCCACACCCTTTCCCATGGCGACCCAAACCCAGTAACGAAAGTGGGCTTGTAAAGACCTGGCCCCTCAGCCCCAAATGGGGACGGCTCTGAAGGGCTCTTCCGCCGTCAGGGCTCCTCCCCGGGTGGCGGGAGGCTTTCAGTGAGCCTGGGCTCCCTCTCAGCCTGCCTTCTGCTGCCCACTCTTGCATCCTTCCTCTCTCTTTTCTAGGTGCTGTTCTTAAAGTATCGTATGGAAAACTTCCTTCTCAGGCTCTGCTTCCCTGGGAACCCAGCTCACAGCCCTTCTCATTCCTGCCCTTCTTAAAACTGCCACTTTCATGGTTCTTATATGGACCCCCTGAAAAATTCCCTACAAGAGCTGAATGAAGTGCCCACAAGGCCCATAGTTTCTTTCCATCCTGAAGTCAGTGTCTCTGTTGCAATGATGATGATGACGATGATAAGGAAAAGGAGGAGATAATTCAAACTATCAGCAGTGCACAGCCTCATGGCTATTTGGTCTATAATTATTAACATCTGCAGTTTTGTTTTTTGTAAAATACGTGTAGGATGATTAATATAGTCCATGGTAGGTACTCAAAATACAGAAAAGCAGGGAATATAATATATATATAATATAGTATATATATATATATACACACACACTTTTTTGTTCTTTTTTTCCCAGAGTAAATAATATTATGTTATCCATACATTAGGAAAGAAACTTGTTGATTAAGAGTTAAAATTCAAAAACCTCTGGTTTCGGAGAGAGGGTATAGCTCAGTGGTAGAGTACATGCTTAGCATGCATGAGGTCCTAGGTTCAATCCCCAGTCCCTCCATTAAAAATAAATAAATAAAAACCCAATTACCTACCCCCACAAAACAAAACAAAATCATTAAGAAAAGACCCTCTGGTTTCTAAGGTTTCAAATCTGGACCATTGTACATATATCAGGCTTTTCTGCATGAAGAACAGTGATCCCTGACATCTTCATAAAAAAGAGAAAAATCTCATGTTTAGTGATCCACTCAATCCTATTGCTGCCCTTCTTTCTCTTGAATCCATCTATCTCCTTCCCCTTTGCTCCTCCAGCTCTCCAAAACGTGGAAGCTCCCTTTTCTGGGCTAAAGCATTCATTTGAGGAATTCCTAGAGTGGCTTCTGTTTCTTGACTGTACCCTGGCCAACACTGAGGGATTGTGTTCACTCCGATCACTTAGTGATCATCTATAAGAGAAAATTTTCCATCCTATGTGTATTTCCTTTGTCTGTTACCATTTCAACATTGACAAACATTTCTTATGAACAACAACAGAAAAGGATAATCATCATCCTCATCTGGAAATCCATAGCACAGAACATATTTTTCAGAAAATATTATTTGAAAACATGTCTTTATGAATGCTACAGAACAGAAAATTTAAAGTAAAAAAATAAAATGTTGAGATCTTCTTCATACAGAGATACAGAACAAAGAATAACCTACATTATGACTGCTCATGAAAAAAAATGCTGTGCAGCAACATGGGTTTCCAACAAATTTGATAACCTGTTTCTGTCTCCCCCTTTCTCCATTAAATTGAGTTCTCTGAATTATTCATGAGGGCTATTTTAATGGGATAATTTTTTCTTACAAACGCTGACACTAATACTAAGGAATATCTCTAGGTATTCATCTTGGATAAATAAGGCTCCTGGTAACTAGTTTTCTTGAGGCTTCACCTTATTCAAATGAACATATATGGAAGTAACTAATGTTGACCATTTTTTTTTAGACCTAATGTTTTCAATATGTTTCTCTCCATATATGTATAGCCAAACATATGTTTACTCAAGAATTAGCCAGGATGTTGAATTAAATGAAAGTAAAGCAGAAAGTTAAGGAATTCTCAAGCGAACTCAGGCAGGGCATTAAGAAGAAATTTAAAGTCCACATTTTTCAGCTGTGATGACAGCTCAGAGTGACTTTGGGAATTGCCCAGCCCTCCACAGTACGTTGGCCACATTCAGAACTGATCATTCACTTGACTGTGTACATTAGGGGTTCTTAACTGAGGACAGTAGGATTTTAGGGCATTGGTAAATACCCTGAAGCTATATACCAAATTTTCAGTGTATGATTTTCTGCTTCTGAAAAGAAAGTTCATAGCATTTAGCAAATTCTCAGAGGTGTTTTTGGACCCCTCTACCACCCTCTCTTGATGCTAAGAATTCTCATCTTACACAAAAGGGAGTTTTTGAAAGTCAAGATTCTCTAGATTTCTCTATGTGGAGGGGGAAGGGTGAGTGGTGAATTTAGTATTATGACGATTCACATGAAATGTTTCCAGGACTTGGTTAAAATTATACTTTGTGGATTAATTATATTTCATTACTTAATACAGTTTAATTTTTACCAATATTTGAGAACTCTTTTCCAGGTAACTTATAAGTCTGCTCCTGTCTCTCCCTAAATATTACTACAAATAATTTTGTGTTTTTTGTACTGACACTAAAACTAAGAAACTAAGATTTGTACTGACCTAAAAACTAAGAAGCTAAGTTAAATTTTGGGATGATCATCTTTAACCTCTTCTATGGGATGGATGTGCTAAAGTAACCCAGTAGTCAGATTGCTTGATGATGTAATAGTACATGAAAAATATGCTATTATGTAATGATGTTGAAGACGCTGCAGCTCCTAGGGTAATAAAACTTTTTATTTTAATCACAATGTGAAATAAGGACTTAATTTATCTTAAAGGAAATAAAATTCTAAGAAAACACTCATTATCCTCCCCTCTTCCATGCAGCATTCTAATATTTCTTACAGTTGTGTAATAAATCCGACAAGATTTTTAAGACATTGAGGTGACTGTCACTGCTGGAATGTGTCCTCGAGGCTTTCAGAGGAGATGACAGTGGCTCTTCCCATGCAGATTAAGCTGGTGTTTACAGATTTGCCCTGGGTGTGCATTTTTATCCTGCTATGATCAAGTAACACCGCCTGATAAATGTCAGACAGATCTCTGGATAAAAAAGGCTCCAATGTGTCTTCACTTTGCATGGGGCCCATGGCGAGCATCCTCATCTGGTTCCCCTTTACAGTGATACTGTTCAGTACACTCTGCCTTCCTCTTTGGGTGAAGTGTTGAGAATGAACGTGCAAAGGACTCAACGGTGAATTCTGTGCTGTAACTCAGATTATTAAATGTAGAAGGTATGGGGGGAAAAGATCAGTATTAGGATTCAATTTTTGGAGATGTGATAGGAGGCCTGTGAGACCATATAGGGAGACAAACATTTGAGTTGTTCAGGGTAATTTGAAAATTTTTAGTTTTCACACTGCTGAGTTTTTTCACAGACAAAACCAGTGAGATAAGAAATCTTATTCTGGGCAAAAGCTAATCAGTCCCCAGATGCCGTGAGTGTAAAGCTGGGAACAGTGGAGCCAGAGCTGCCAGTGGGGACGCATCCCTGAGCCCCCAGGGCCTCCCACCTCCTGCCTTTTCCTTCTAAAGTAAGCATTTTTAATATCCATGAAAGAAAACTGGCTGTTGTCATCGGATACTGAAACCCAGCTCCCTACATTGTGATTTTTTACTTTATTTCAGTAAGAACAGCCTATAAAGAAATGTGTTAGATTTTGAAAGGGATTACTTTGTGTGTGAGTATGTATATATGTATACTTCAGTAGGCTGAGTTGAAAACTAACAAAGCGGATGAGAAAAGGGAAATCGTGTTAGATTGAAGACTCAAGTTCCCGGCTCTGCCACTGTTTAGCTTTGAGATCTTGGAAAAGTCACTTATTCTCCCCAAGTGTCACTTGCCTTATCTGTAAAACAGAAGCAACAAGACCTTTCTGTCTCCCAAACAGAGTACAACACAACAAAAGATTTATGTAGTGCTCCCTGGCCTTTAGCACACATCTTTCATTCCTAAGATGCAATCAATCAATAATTGTTGATTTCATAATGATTTTTAAAGCACGTGATTTTAGTATGGCAAGCTCTTTATCCGGACTTTGGAACAGGGTATGATTTCTCATTACAGTCAGATACCAGTAGCTAAAACCTTTTCCTCTCAGCAAATGGTACTGGAAAATGATATATTTTATCATCTACTCCTTCAAATGAAGTTTGGGGCTGTATTTTAAAAATTATTAATTTTGACACTAATGAGTGTCACCTACACTGAAGATATAAGTCTAGACAAAATTCTCAGAAATAATAATGCAATTCTAGTCTCTCTGAGACAATCCTGAGTCAGCTGTCATCTCTGAAGGCCTGATGTTCTAGCCATTTATCCAGTTTTTGTTCTAGACCCATCAACTTCTGAAAAGGAATCCAGACCAGACCACAGGTACAACAAATTCAGTCCAAGGGAAGGCCACGGATAATTCTGGCTCTCAGCACTTATCTTTCTTTACACTGTCCCCATTTACCAAGTAAAGAGGCTTCCATCCACACAGCTGGTGAAGGAGGCAGGGGTGGGCTTGATTCCAAAGCCAGCACACTTTCTTCATTATACTCCATTGCTAAGAGACAGAGAGGCCTAAAGATTACAGCCATTCCCTTCATATGTCCCATTTTTGAAAGCAGCTTCTATTTTCAAAAGTTTGTCCAGAATGTGTGCATGCCTAAAAATTAGATTATTTGTTTTACCGAGCAGAATTTTTTTCTTAAGTAAGTGATTAATTGATTTAATTTATTCTTTAACCTTCAACTTCCACCTTCTCTTCCTTCATTCTTTCCGTCCTTCTTCCTTCCTTCCTTTCTAATTTCTCTTCATCTTTACTTTTACTTTTTTTCTTTTTAACAAATTTCAGCACTATCTTGTATTGGTTTTCTCCAGATGCTGGCCTTAGGACAAGGACTTGAGTGCAATTAGTTTATTTGGAAGGTGATTCCAGAAAACACCTGTGAGGTCGTAGGGACATGAGACAGATAAAGGAAGGTGGTGAGAGAGGGTACAATAATGAGTGAACACATTGCTGCCACCTGTTTCTGGGGAATTCTGGGAAATAGAACAGAACATGTCTAAAGGTTGTCCCACCAGAAGGGTGAAAAGCTGGGCTATTTATCTACCAACTCTTATACCGCATCCCTAACTGCTGCTCCCAGGGGCTATTAACCTCCCAAAGGCTGCCTGTCCTGTATGCAGCTGCGCATGCTCCTGCCATCGGGGACCACCCCAGGGGGAGGGTTGCAGTTGTTTCCAATAAGAAGCCATTGGCACCTGCAGGAAAGGTGACTGTCCAGGAGATCTGGGCAGAGCACCTACAGGGACCGCTACAAACACTGTCTTAGATTCCATTCTGTGGTGAGAGGAGGCCATTATCTGCTCTATTTTGTTTCAGCAAGCTTAGTTTAACAATGAACATGAGCAACAAGCATGGAATAGTCAGGGAACATGTAACATTTTTCTGTAGAGAAAAGTACATGCCAGTTGGCAGACAGAGAATAATGGGTCTGGCCTGACCTAGATTGGGAGGAATTCAGAAGTCTGTCCTCTGGAAAGGAAGGTCCTACAGTGCTCAGAGTAGATAGGATGGGCTGAGAAAGCTTTTCACCTTTTACTTTAAAGAACATTATAAAATTGACTGTAGCCTTTAAAAAAAAAAAACCCTGTGAGGCTGGAGTTAGCAAGATTGAAAAAAGAGCCAAGTTATGAAATAAATTGTTGGCTAACTAGAGTTTGTAACAGTTAAGTAGTGAAAATAGAATTCAATTTGTACTTAGAATTTTATTTTGCTTTAAGCTGTCGCTCTGTCCAGAGTTTTAAGCAATACAGAAAGCAAAGAAAAAGATTATACATAGCAAATTAGATAATTAGATAACAGAGAATTATTTTATTGGTAGAACAGTGAAAAACACTGCGTGTATGTATGTAAGTAATTCATCTCTGAAATAAACCTAAAACCTGGATTCATATTACTCTGATATTTTCATCTCTTGAAACATCACCTAATCAGGAACCTGATCTTTAGAGGAAATTAATTCACACACCAAAGTCACACTTTGTGCACCTTTTATGTCAGTTATGGAAAAGTCACAATCCATCTACATATATATAGTTTTGTAGTATACAGGCCAATACTGACTCAAAAAAGCAACACATAACTAATAATAACAAAATCTTTTATATGCAACAATAAGTATTTCACATAAGAGTTCAAACCCAATATCACAAGCAGTTTTCATGATTTGACTTCAGTCATGTCTGCTTATCTCCCATTGGCCCAACCAAGAAATATAACCAAACCCAGAGTCAGAAAATAGGGAAATACTCTGTCCACAAAGCTGAGGGGAAAAGAGTGAATATTTTGAACAATAATCAATCACACAGAGCAAAGAAGAAATGTGTAACTCATTTTGTGTTTCCTTTTGGGGCGAATAATTTTGCCTAGAATGGGAACATATACACCTGCCTGTTCTTACTTTCCTTTGGAATTAAATTATACTTCCACGGTTCTTAACCTTTTCCTTCTACTCTAGAGTCTACTATGAAAAGAAAATTTTAGGGAGTGGAGCTGGGGCTCTAGTTGACAAGCCATGTGTTATTCCTGTTCCCCAAGAGGTTAAGGAGAGTGGTAAAATATAATCATGATGAATAAAAATTAGAACATAAGAATCTGAAAATTAGTTTTCAGGCAGATATAATTATGCTTGTGGTATTTCACTTTGTGTTAGGCTAAAGGGAAGGCATGACAGGTGTGGACAGCTCTCTAAACATTCCATCTACTTCTCGCCATGGCTTGACTTCTTCACAACTAAGCGGGCTGACCCACTCTAGCCAGTGAAATGATTAAGTGATATCTCTCCTCCACCAGGGAAAGAAAGAGTGTCAACTGTCAACTGTGGTTGCTTGAGAGGACTGTCATGTACCTGATGAGCCTGTAGTTCTGAGATACACGAAGAGACAAGAGAACAGAACAGCAGTGTTAGCGTTGCTGGTCTTTGGCTGTGCTTGTTATAAGGAGACACCCTCAGGGAAGAACTGGCTGAATTCCAAGTAGAAATGAGACATTCTAGAGAAAGTCTGGAAATCCAAGGCTTTGCAGGTTCAGAAATAGCAACTGCTCCTTGCCTTTTGTAAAAATAAAGATTGAAGGGACAATCTGTTGGAAATGACTGGACAAATACACAATCTGCAGTGAGGTTTCCACAGAAACTCAGAGAGCCTCAAGGAAACTCCCTTAAAATAAAGAGAAGGAAAGAGTTACATAAGTGAGGTCAGCAAAGGCATGTAGAACTGAAAATTATCTCCAAAAGACTGCCTTTGGTTACTGTCACATAGAACTTTCTGGAATCAATAGGTAAAAGCCTGCTATGGTTTGAAAGAGCTTGGTTGTCAAGAGCCATGACCCTGATAAGTTCTAAATGTAGACATTTCTCAGTGCTTAACCCCAATCCTCTTCTCTTTTCTTTTTCTCCCTGTCTGATCGCACTCACTTTCATTGTTTCTCAGTACTATCTATTGGCCTATTCCTATTAAGTTTAGTCTCCAATGCATTTCCTAACTAAGGTCCAAAATGTTAACTGCTGCTGCCTGTATCATCTGTCCACTCAGATGTCTCACTAGCACCTTAAATCACTGCCTCCTGCCCGAGCTCAGCAATAATCACTAACTAGGTTTCCCCCTTTTGCTCCCTTCCAATCTATTCTTCACACGGCAGCCAGGATGAGCCCTTAGAACTATGGTATGTACTGGATCATGTCTCCACCCCTGCTTAAACTTCTTCAGAGGAATTCCCATTGAGCTTAGACCACAACAGCAAAATCCCTGACAGGGACAATGGGGTCTGGAGGACCTGGTCTTTACCTTTGTTCCAACCCCCTGGCCCTGCTTGCTCTTCTCCAATCCCCTGGCCTTCCCTCAATTTCTTGAATGCCTCATCCATTCATACGTCTCAGAACTCTGAACTCACTGCCCTCTCTCCACACTCCACCCACAATCCCTACTCATCCTTCTGGTCTTTGTGTAAATGAGAAAACCTCACAGAGGAGCTTCAAAACCACTCTTTCTTCCTGGGCATATATCCAGAAAAGATGAGAACTCTAATTCAAGAAGATACATGCACCCCAGCATTCATAGAAGCACTACTTACAATGGCCAAGACATGGAAGCAACTTAAATATCCATCAACAGATGACTAGATAAAGAAGATGTGGTATATTTATACAATGGAATACTACTCAGCCATAAAAAGAATGGAATAATGCCATTTGCAGCAACATGGATGGACCTGGAGATTGTCATCCTAAATGAAATAAGCCAGAAAGAGAAAGAAAAATACCATATGATATCATTTATATGTGGAATCTAAAAAAAAAATGACACAAATGAACTTATTTGTAAAACAGAAACAGACTCACAGACACAGAAAACAAACTTATGGTTACCAAAGAGGAAGAAGGGGTGGTCGGGGAAGAGAGATAAATTAGGAGTTTGGGATTAATAGATGCACACTACTATATATATAAAATAGATAAAAAACGAGGATCTACTGCAGAGCATAGGAACTATAGTCAGTATCTTGTAATGACCTATAATGGAAAAGAATCTGAAAAAGAATATATAAATGTATATGTATAACCGAGTCACTGTGCTATATACATGAATCACGGTAAATCAGCTGTACCTCAATTTAAAAACAAATCACTCTTTCTTCTGATCTAAATTGGGTCTGCCCTAGCATACTCTCTCAAGGCACTCTCTCTTTCCCCTTACAGCACTTACCATTGTTTGTAATTATATATTTATGTATGCATTTGGCTTCTCTGGTTAAATGTAACCTGGCAGGAAGGGAGCCCCTTGGCTCGACATCTATCCTTGCACCCTCTAACAGCCTGCCTGCGTTCCAGGAGTAGAAAGTTAATAGAAGTTAATAGACTTCTTTACATCTAGTCTTGTGCACGTGAATTATGCTCCATCTATGAAATACACTCATGTGAAATTTGGACATGAAGCAGAATCCATCTTTCTGCTGTTTCAGGCGGTTTTCTGCTGTCAAGCCAGATACTGAAGACACAGGTGATTCTGCAGCATTGTCCAAGGGTCCAGTCTCCAGCTTGGTGGGTGTTTAGAAGCAGGTGCAGCTGAGTGGGGGCCAGGATGCCAGTCATCATTAAGAAGTGATGGTGGCAGATTCACCCGTGGCTTGTTGCCTCCGATCTGCAGCTACACGAATGAATTCGATCTCAGTGATTCAGGGTGGCCTCCTCACTGCCCGCCTTTCTGACTGTACTTATCCCTCACGAGCCAGTTCTCTGGTGCTCTGTGAGATCTAAACTGGAATCCACTCTTCCGACTTCTCTTGTGATTTTGGAAGCATTGAAGTCCTTTTCTGCTTACAGTAACAGAGGTTTCTGTTCTCTTCACTAATCCCTTACTAATATAACCAGTGACAATTTTTGCATTGTTCACCCCTCTGTATCCATTGCCTAAGACAAGGTCAGTCAAAATGTAGCTGGACATTGAATGCATCATTGGAGCAGTTAATGACGTTTCTTGGCTACGTCTTTGGAAGTGTCTTTAAATTACAATGAGTCCCTGGACTCCATCCCTCTCCCTTGGTAAAATCTGTTCCTCCTCAGTCTTGTACCAGATATTCAACATGATCTCATTTAAAAAAGGTTTTGTATAACATTTTTAATTTAATGACAAGTATTTGCTGCTAGCTCTTTAAAAAGATACATTTTCAAAAGCTCCTTCAGAGTAAAAAATGTGTCAGTATGTGACATATTTATTTTTATTTTATTAGGCTTTTCTCTAAGCAAATGTATAGACTGTAAAATAAATCAACTCAGTGTGCTTTACAACTTGCCAAGGATACACTATTTTTCTGAGTGTGTCAATCTTTGCAATTTTATAATATACTAAAGCTTGTGGCCATATATTTATACAATTAAAATTTAGATAGCATCTATGCTTATAATTTTTATGTTTGTCAAAAAAACCGATAGATGAAAGTTTTTTAATAAGAAATGCAGTATCGAGAAACACAGTAACATGGCCTGAATTATAGCATCGGGGTGAAGAGTGTTAGTCGGAGGAAAGCCCTGGAGGTTGAGGAAGAGGAAGTTTGAGGTGGCCAACACATAAAAAAGATCACACCCTCAAACACCATTAAATAATAATGTAATTGTGCAAACTGCACGTCCAAATCTGGTTCTTTATCTTTAGGAAAGAGATCATTACATTTTTCATTCAATTTCATTGTTGTGGTATATGGAGCATTCAAAAAATATTAAGTACTGTTATTGGTTATGACTATTTTTACACTAGACAGTAACTTTTTAAAATAAATTTTTGCATTCTTATTATCCACAAACCAAAATGAAAATAATACACTAGAGAAAACATAGAGAATTTTTAAATCTCTTGATCTTAAAATCAGTTTCTCAAAAACAGGGATCGTATTAAATTTCTTAAAGAAAGCTATTAGAGAAGTTTTGAATAATGACTTTTTCCTCTGAGAGGAACTGTGCCTGCTCTTCATAAAAAGCCAATGTCTGGTTTTTGAAGTAAGCATGTTCTGTTTTGCACTGTTGATCACATTTAGTTAAAGTGTAAGCAAGACACTTGAAATTTCAAAAACAAACTATATGCTAATAAATAAGTTGTGTCCAATCCCTAAATAGCGATCTAACACAATTTTCTGAGTTTGATCAGTTTTTCTGATTACAACAATAGTATCCTAAAGAATACATGGCATGCCAATTTTTTGCTCATTCCAGAGATTTTAGGCTCATTTAGGCGTCTTGGATAAAGAAAAATCTTTGTGAAAGTTTTAGGAGTAAAAGGAAATTAGAACAAGAGGAAAAGTTAGTGGGGTTAATTTTTTAGAGATCTATCCTGATTTATGAAATACATAGAAAATAAGAGTAGTTTTAAGGAATTAACATGCAGATGTAAGTGTGCATGTGTTCTGATTATAATAGGAATCCTTTCAAATTGGAAACAAGTTGTAAAATGCAACAAATTAATTGCAGAGAGTATATGATTTGGTCCCTTCCTTCCTCTCTTTCTCGTCCACAGTGTTCCAGGCAGACTAGCCTCCACTCAGTTTTAGGAGGGTCTTCATGTACCATTCTTCTGGCTGGAATGTTCTTCCCACTGCTACTCCTATGTCTGACTTTAAGATTCAGGTTATATGTCTCTAGGAGACTTTCCCCAATACTTGATGTTAAGTAGTTGCACCATCAATCTTCGTTTGGCTTCCCTTAAGGCAGTTAACACCATTTGTGACTAAGTGTTGTCTCATACGTTTGTTTATTTCTAGAGTAGAAGCTCCATTAGGGCAAAGATCACATCTGTGTCACTGACCAACCTCTGTGAGATACGCTTCCTGGATTAGTATTTCATTTTTCTTCCCTAGAAACAACAATGAAAAAAAAAAAATCCCTGCAGATGGGCTTCTACTGCCCCCTGCTACCTTGGTCATGGCAGGTCACTTTAGGACTCAGTCTTTTTTATGCCATTGGTCCCCTCTGACTCCCAATGAAGGGAAGTGTCACATATCACAAGTGCATGCAAATCCATGGGTATTCTAACTGTATAGAAAAAATGATCTAAAATTATCTCAAACCACGTAGACATCAGCTACCATTACAAGAGGTCAGGGTTGATTTGGACAGCGGAGAGCTTCATATCAAGACACACATGGCTCCTTACAGTTGGCCCAGCCTCTGCCTCCCACCACTCATACATGTACAGCCTAACATTTTTTATGTGCTGCAGACATATTTTATATGTTTATACATTTTGATTCCTCTCTCAGGAGCAATACTAATTTTAGCTAATACTTACAGAACACTAGCAGTGCCAGGAACTACACCAATCACTTTCCGTTGTTTAATTTAATCCTCACATGATCTGATGAGGTAGAGATTATTCATCTGGTTTTACTGATGGGTTAAATAGCATAGCCAAAGTCTCCCAGCTAGTAGGTAGGAAGCCAGGTAAGCTCAGTTCATCTGACTTGAGCACCTCTACTTCATAAACTCAGTGCCTGACCCACCTCTTCCAAAACCAACTTAAACGGCATTTCACCATCAACTTCCTGTTTCTGTCTACATATCCTCCCCAATTCTAATCTTTCAAAAATTCACTTTGTATTAGACTCTACTAGTGCTTCGTTCACTACAACGTCATCAGTTTTGCGTATATGCCTCTGAGATACTCTATGCAAGGCAGGAACCAGGATTTTTTTTTTTTCCTATTGTAATTCCAAGAACCCATTAAGTTGCATGGCTTATGCAATAAACGGTCAATAAAGATTTGTTCATTAAATGAGTGAATTATTATTCTGATTTAGCCTCTCATCTGAAATATGTCAAAAGGATCCCATTAAGGTAGATTTTCGAATTTGGTGGCAGATAGTAGGCAGAAATTGCTGTTCCTGTGATGAACAGCCAGCATCTGATCAAATAAACCATCACTACGTTCCATTGGAAAACAATTTTTTTTTCATTAGAAAAAGTCACAGCATGTCGCATTGCTCTTAAGTAAAAGTTAAATAAAGTAGTTAGTTCAGCTGGTTGGAAAATGTGCTTCAAGTTTAAAACCACATATCATTGTTTATACAGATGATTATTTGGGACGAACTTCAATAGAATTATACTTCGCTAGCAAAGAAGGCAGCTTTGGCAATAGCACACGGTGATCAGCAAGAGTGACTCATATTTTCCAACTGAGATCAATGGATCCTAATCCACGAACACAGACCTAACTATCACCGGATAGGAAAAGATGACGATAGAAATGCGGAAAAAGAAAAGTATGGGGTATTCAGATCTAAGGGATTTTTTTCATTTTATAATCCCTTTTCATACTCTACAGGAAAGCAGTATAATTTTAGATTTTCAATTAGTTTACCCTAGGTATGAAATAAAAAATGTCTCTTTTGAGTAATGTAAATTATTTGTGTTCACCTACTTCAAGCTGCTCTTTATGGAATTTGCTTTTTAAAAGTCCCTGGCAGTATCTTAGCAATAAGCCATTTTAAAATGTCAACAAATAACTTCATTTGGGGATGGATTATAATCATGCCAGTAAATCAGATGTCTGCTAGATATTTACATTTTTAAAGGGCAATCCAGTGAATTAGCCACAAAAACTATCCACAATAGACTATATTCAACTAAAAATAAGCAATTCAAATACCTGGAAAAAAGCACATGGAGGTAAAACATGACAGTGTCCTTTATAAAAATAAGGTTCAGAATGTGTTCTTCTTCAGTTTCGTCACAGTACTTGTAACTATGCACTTGTTATTTTATTCTACATCTTTAAATTTATTGTGCAGCCCGTAATAAGTTATAAATTACATTGTGCTAATGTAGACTGAGAAAGGAATCTAGGAGTTACATTTGGGCCCATAACATGCAGTCTGTGGTCTCCTTTGTTTTTGTTTTTGTTTTCCCTCCTTCCTTTCCTTCCTTGGACATCTTTTTCTTCTATTTCCTTAACTTTCTGAATCTATTGATTTTTTTTTCTTACTCTAAGATTTGTAAATCTCTTGAGGATAGAGATTGCAGTTTATTTTCCTTTACATCCCAAGAGTCAGTCAAAGTGTAAATTGTGTTCCAAATAAATATTTCTTGAATGACTGAATGAATGAAAAGACCAACACTTGGAAAGATCACTTCATAGCGTACTTAACTGAAAAAAACTGGATGAATCCTATTTAGAGCATCATTAGTCCAAGTGACACAGTCAAGTTGATTGCTATATCATGCTTCTAACTCCTAATAGTTTTTACAGCTAATACTCTTCTTCTAGATAGCATAATAATGATGTGAAAGCAATTATACAACTTTGCTGAGCACATTACTGTAGACACAAACACAGAGGTATACTCCTTCTGGATGGAAAACTCATGTTGTAGAAAATGTCAATTCTCCACAAATTAATCTATACATTTAATGCATTTCTCAAGGTTTTATAACAAGATGTTTAATTTTTGGAACTTGAAGGGCAATTGTAGAGTTGAAAGGGAAAATGTAATTCCTAAGAATACTTCGAAAGAAAAAAATAGAACGAGGAGGAATACTGTACCTCTTGAATAGCCTATCATAAGGAACCAGTAAGTTAAATAATACGATATTACCATAGAGTAGTCAAGAGTGGAAGCAGCTGAGGGACTGCCACGATAGTCCTGTTGGCAACCCCCTCTCTGAGTCCCCATATCCTTACCAATTTGCTTGATCTATCAATTTTTGCCGTGTGTGAAAATAATCCACTATCAGCGTAGATTAATTTATTTCTCTTTGTACGTCTGCCAGTTATTGCTTTATATAGTTTGAAGCTATGTTTTTTAATGCATATGTTCGTGATGATAATGGTTTTATCAATATTTAAAATTTTTATTTCTCTCAATGCTCTTTTGTTTAAATTCTATTTGATTGATATTAATATTGCTATACTACTTTGTGGAATAATGTGTAAAGCATATCATTTTCCATCACTATATAGTCACTCCTTATGTGCAGTTTTGCTTTAAGAGTGTTTCTTATAAGTGCAACATAGTTGATTTTATTTTCCTTTTTAATTTACAAATTGATAATCTCTTTAATAGAACAGTTTTGCCCATTTAACTTTAATGTGATTACTGGCAGATTTAGAATTATTCCAGCCACTTTATTTTGTGTTATCCTGTTATCATTCTTTCCGTTTTATAGATTAAAAATTTATAACATATTCATAAATATTTCACATGTAATTTACTATACATTTTATATATTTTTTCTATACTGATTGGGAAACTATAGATTTTTATCTATATTCGTTTAGGAATTACTTTTAGATTTTTAAGATACATGCTATTTACACTCAATAGATTTTTATCCTTCCAAACACAATAAAACCTTTAGCATGCCTTACATTCCCATTTAACAACCTCTACCCCCATGATATTAGTGTTGTCAGAGTTGTACTTTTGCCAATCAAACAAAAATGATTTAATGTTAGATTCAATAGTTAATATTTAATTTCAGACCTGTATTGTCAATGTTAACACAAACTATCATTTCACATATTTAACACCTTTCATCAGTATTTAGTTTTATTTTACCAGAAGTCCATCCTTCAATAATTATTTGAGTGACAGCTTTTATTTGTTTTTATATGTTTGCAAATACCATTTTTTTTTCTTATTCCTAAAGGAGAATTTGGCTAGGAATGAAATTCTGTGTTGACAGATACATTCCCTCTATGACAGAAGGTAGAACTCTGCTAAATTCTGGCATAAATCAATGCCAAGCAATTCTGACAAAGAAATGTTGCTGTTAGTTTAAATGTCATTTCTTTGTAAGAAAAATATTTTCCCTCTTTTTCCCTCTGGCAGTTTTCAGATCATTTGTTTGTAATGATGTTCTGGGGTCCAATTATAAGGTATCTAGGTATGGATCTATTTTTTTTTTATTCTGCTCATATTTGGAGTATAATTTCAATTCTGGAAAGTTGTCAGTAATTGCCTCTCCAAATCATGATTTTTTTCTTCCATTTTCTCCAATCTGTTCTTCTGGAACTCTTTTTAGATTAACAGTGAAGCATTACAATTTAACCATGATGTTTCTCAATTGTTCTTCACACCTTTATGTCTGTAACTGTCTATGGTACCATATTCCAGATAACTAACTTTTTTTCTGACCGTATCCATTCTTAAATTTATCTCATCTATTGCATTGCTTTTAATTGAATAATTACACTTTTTATTCTTAAGAATTTAAATTTAAAAATTTAAACTTATATTTTATTATCTTTTATTATTCTTTTGACAATTTTGTTTCATAAATTGTCATTGATTTTAAAAGAATTGATGTATAAATTCTTTTTTTTTTGGAAATTTGTAGCATATTTATTTTAAAGTATTTGTTTAATTGTTCTATAGATCTAAACTTGTCTGGAATGAATTCCCTTTCCTATCATTTCTTTTGTTGTCCTATTGTTTCATTTTTAGCATTTGGGCTTTTCTTTTTTTTTGGATTTTAGAATTTGCATTTGCAGATTGCCTTATATTTGTTTCTTCCCATCAGTCCCCCTTTTTGCCTACCCCTCCCTGCCCTTACAGGTTTTGCACTTGCCTCTATTCAGCTCTCTGGGTCCCCAGTCTAAGACAAAGGTCTCTAAGAGCATTTTAGAGCACATGGTAACATTAAGGATTCGCAGATTCAGCCTCAGATTCAGCAGGCAGTTTGCCTCATATCCAGATTGACAGCTATGCATCCTTAGGTCTACAGCTCCCCCAAACCAAGGACACTATGAATTGGTAGGAGACATTTTCAACCTCCTTTAAAATTAAAAGAGCTGCACTAAGTCCTTGGCCACAGCAGTGAGCCTAATTCCAGCCTCCTGCGTAAAGCGGGCACTTGTTTCTTTTGACCTGTAGGGGCCAGTTCCTGACCACCACTTCCTGCTTCAGGACTCAGCCTAGAAGCCCAGCTAGAGTCCTGATTATCATATTACACCTATGACCCATTTCTGGTCTGAAAAAATGTTTGAACCTTTATCTGAGCCAAATATATCTTTTTTACTTATTTTTTCCCTCTCTCTTTTTAAAGAATTTTATCCATCACTGCTCTGTTTTTGGAAAAGAGGATTTTTGACCTAGAATTTGTCACTCTTTCTGTAAAACACCCGTTACGTAGATAGGCAGGGCTGGGAAAGTCAGAAATTAGTAGGTGCCCTATTTTCGTAATTTTACACTTAAGATATTGTAGAAATAGAAGTAATTTTCCAATATTTCAGAGTAAGTTGAATGAAGAAGCAAGGCTAGATCTCAGGTCTTTATATTCCCATCCCAAACCCTGTTTTTCTTACAGCATCTTTTTCCCCCTTAGTCTTATTCTATTCTATTTATTTAAAAAATTGAGGTAGATCTTTATTTGAAAATTAAAAATAAATTTTCTTATTTAATATTATTTAAAATGTTTATATTTGAGCCTGCACTACTGTCTGATAGCTTAATGGTTGCAGATCATTTTCCCTCAGTCTCCAGGTCAGGCCTTATGAAGAGCTGAAGCCCATCGCCTCATACCGTCTGTCCATTGAATGGCTATGGGAAACAGCCCAGAATAACTTCTTGACCTTTGTTCACAGCATCACTTAGAACAAGCTTATGGTGGGGTATATTCTTGTTCATGCATTCATGCACTGAATGAATAATTCATGAATAACAGTTACACGACTATCTTCAGTTTGCCAGGGAGGACTTGGTGCACTGTCCACTTTAGCATCTGTCTTAGACAAAAGCATCTGGATTTGATTGATAAACTGTATGTGTCCCCTAAATAAATACCAGCACTGTCTGGATGCTGTGGCTGCTTGAGTGACTCAGACAAACAAAACCTCCTGCCTCTCTCTTTAGTCTCAGACACTATAAGCACAGTCACTGTAAATGGAGAGGTGGTGGGATTCTCAGATAAGAGATGGTTACTGCTTTCTCTACTCAAAGAGTATAAATAAGTAAAAAATAAGGAAATACCCTGATAAAGTTTAAAATATTGTGATCTATTAAATGTAAAAATTACAGGGTGAGCACCTCTCCCCTAAGTTTTGAGTGTTTGCCTTGGATCCTATATGTTTTTATTTCTTTGAATATTTTGCTAATATCAAATGTCTAAATGTGAATCACTTCAGGGACCTAGGCTTTCTGTATACACACACACACACACACACACACACACACACACACACACACTCTCACTCACACACTCACGCAAGGACTCTGCCTATAATGGTGTATTTTGGGGTCATAGCAGTAAAGTGTTTTTTTTTTTCATTTTTCTCCTTTTCTTAGAGCAAATGCATTTTATAGCAGTTCTTTATTCAGGCATTTAGGCTGATTGGAAGCACAAAAATAGCTATACATCAATATTCATAAGTAAATAAAGGTATGTTATTTCATATATGAAGTTGCCCATTAACCATTGGATTTGGCATTCAAATTTCTAACCAAAGAGGGAGAAAAGTTTCTATCATTTGGGCCAGGGAAGATACAAATATCTTCAGAAAATTAGACTCTAGACAAGGCTACCTGCTGAAGGTTCTCCATCAGGGAACAGTGCTCCCTTGGACAGGTACAGACAGAGGCAGAATGGATTTCCTCCCACTATGGGTCCCAACACTTCATTAAGGGACAAAGCCAAGTTCACTATCATGGGAAGTCATAGCCAATTATAAGTGCATCAATACAATCTCTGCCACTCACTTTCCCAGCTCAATTTTTGTGAGAAGGCATTGCCTGAGAAAGGTTTACATATGTGCCTGCTGACTTTGTAATCTTAAACAGATTAACAGTCACTGGAAATGATTCAGAATTGCCTCTGGTAACAGTCATGACTCGTATTATTCATTTATTCTCTCTCTTACTTGTTTGTTTATGATCCATACCAAAAATTTGGCAGAAAATCTTGACCAGACATACAATGGCCAAGCTGTTTTCTTTTATCTTTAGATTTTACAAATTACTTGAGTTGATTCTAATGAAAAGGGTGGAGAAGAAAGAATCTAGGAAATATTGCATCTGTAGTTACTTCTTGAGAATAAACTGTTAAACAGCTGTAACAGCTTGAAATGACTTGGCCGTCTTTATTCATGGGGCAACTGGGCCTACACCTGACTTCCATCAAGAATGTCTAGACATTTAGGGCTAGGCATTCACCACTTTCACAGTATAGCACAAGGAACTATATTCAATAGCTTGTAATAACCGTAATGAAAAAGAATATGAGAAAGAATATATATATGTAATTGAATCACTAAGCTGTACACCAGAAATTAACACAACCTTGTAAATAAACTATATATCAATCAAAAACTATATATCACCAAAATTCAGTTGCACTCTTTTATTTTCAACAAAGCTTCAAAATAATCATCTGTGTTAGCCAATCAAAACCTACAGAGTGCAATTATTTTAAGGTAGTATTAAAAGCAAAAGTGTCATTAAAATGTGGTGCCTCAAATGGGACGATCTTAGGGACTCCTTTAAATACACTTTACACTATGATTTCACCTGGAAGAAATCTGTTCCTGTGCTCAACCACTATGACACACTGTGTCCACCAGTCAAGTTGCACATCTTTTGGTCGTCTTCTCATACATGTGTCTTATATCACTAATTAGACCATGAGTCTGAAGTTTAAAACACAAGGTCCCTAACAGGAAAATTTGCTATGTGTGTGTTTAATATTTGTTACTATTTTATTTCCAGAATAGAAGGAAACTAAAAACTTAGATGATCAAAAAAGTCTAGATTTCTTTTTTATTGAAGTATAGTCAGTTACAATGTGTCAATTTCTGGTGTACAGCACAATGTCCCAGTCATACATATACATACATATATTTGTTTTCATATTCTTATTCATTAAAGGTTATTACAAGATATTGAATGTAGTTCCTTGTGCAAGGGAGATTAGATATGGTTGAGATCTCAGACATCATTTAGTCAAGTGTCCTTCAAACTTTTTGTTTGAGTGCCTGAGCACATTCCTATAAAGAAATGTAACTCAGAAGTGATAAGAGAGATGTACAGAGGAGCTGGGAGGGTAGAGCCTGTGATCTCTGTTTCCTTGAACCTTCCCTTGCCCAGGTTTTCCACCTCCTAACCACTCTCAATGAACTTCTAGGACCTCATGAAAGAGCGTTGAAAAAACACTGAATTTTTCAATTTAAAGATGAAATAACTATGACATTGATTGTCTTCCAAAGTTTTAGATCACATATTCTTATAAGTAAAAACATTTTAAACATCTGCTGCAAAATATATTTACAGACTACTATGGATGAAATAAAAATGTACAAATGATGACTTAAAAATATGCAAGTTACACTTTCCTCCAGCATCCTAATAGATCATTCTGTGTCCTGTGTCTTCCTCATATAAAGAATACAGTCCATAGCTGTGAAGGCTGACATTCCCAAATCTCATAACCAATTGCAATAAAACAGGGCTGCAAAATATACTGAGTGGTCCAGTGTTGTGCTTACAGACGTTCACTCCTGTTCAGTGCATCACTCTACAATGATGATTTTCAGCAATGTACAACTTTCTTGATAACAACAAAATACCAACTCCTTTCCCTTCTCATTCTTGTGTGACAATTTTTAAAAAAAACCTATTTACAAACCAAATAGGATCCAAACTACAAAATCAATAAACACCAAAGTTATCAGCATGAATTGATTGTGATGGATTATGTTGCTTTGATGAAATTAAATTACCAACTTTATCAGCTAGGAATGATTTCACATGCATCTAACAGCAAACATGATTTACAAAAGTTTAGAGAAATAGAGATCTGTTTCTCACATGGGAAGAAGGCTGTAGATTGGCCGTTAACGGTGTTGTTTAGGGGTTCAACAATGTCAAGCATTCTGTATTTAGAAAACTTGTTGGCTTTCCACAAGGTTGTAAGATAATTACAATACTTTTATTTTTAGAAACATATTTTAACATTTGACTAATGAGATACTCAATAGAATAGCATACAACAATAGATAAAGCAAAAAAATTTCATTGTTTTAACAAAAGGTTACTTTCTCTGCATTTACAACTACGTTTTCTGCTAATTAATTGATTGGAGCTGATGCATACCCAACAGGCTCCACTGACATTTTTGTTATTTCAAAAGAATGAACAAATTTGCCATTAACTCGACCGAGCAGCCTGAGGAGTGGGATTGTTGAGAGGAGAAGATAAGGAGCTCTGAATACATACTCCTCCTTGTTCACAGTGTGCTGTTGGGAATAGCCCAGACTAGAATTTATTTTTTAAGGGTATTTTTTCAGGGTCTGTGTATATATGATGACTTCATATGTTATTTGGAAATTAAACGAATATTTAGGAACCAATACATGATTGCATATGGGTGGACTGGATAGTCATTAGAAAAGGAAAGTGGATGACAGTGACATGATCAGAAATATGTTTGGGAAGGTTAAGTAAGTTCTCCAAGATCACACAGCTTAATAAGTTGGTGAAGTTGTGATTTAAACTCAGCTCTGTTCTACTCCAAAGACTGAGCTTTTAACAATCTCTACTACAGAGTATTGCCTTACTTTTGATATTATTATCTGAATCAAATCTTAAACTGAAAGCTTGGGTTTGGGTCAAAGTTGATCTTTGCTTAAAGAGAGTCTGTTGTATCAGTAATAACATATTTTGACTCTTTGAAATATATTATGAAACACGAAGACACAGAAAAAAAGATGTAATGGAAAGCAACCTTCTATTTGAAAAAAATGTATTGAAAACTTTACCTGCATTGAAAACATTTAAGCAGAATGACATCCAAAAGTAATTCAGACTTTAATTTATGCTAGCTGCACTTATACACTATGAATTATAATGTGAATTATTTCATCAAAATAAATCTGATTTTTTTCCTTCAAAAATTTTGTATAAAATGAAAATTGAGCTGAGTATACTATGTACATAAATTCTTTATGAATTTTTCATCTAGCTGCTCTTCTAGATTGCTGCCAGGTATATGATTAGATATGTTGAAATCCATAAGAAATGCTCATGTTGTATTTTCTTCCTGATTGGAGGAAAGCTCATGAGAGAAACGATTCTCTGTTCCTGCACAATTTGCAGTCTCAAGAAGATTGGCTGCTTCAAAGCAAAGCCCTCACTCTGTTTTGAAATTCTTCCATTATTTATTCTGAAGTCAGATTATTGCATTCTCCTTTTCCCTTCTTTCTGAGTGAGCTGAGATGGGAGACTTTTATGGAGGAAAGTACCTTAAAATAAAATTTCACATTTATTTATTCAGTCAAATGATTTCTTGTATTGATGAGTCCTAATTTTCTGTGCTACTTTATTTTTCTATGAAGCAAAGAAAACG
Organism: Vicugna pacos; assembly: GCF_048564905.1. Lineage (NCBI taxonomy): Eukaryota > Metazoa > Chordata > Mammalia > Artiodactyla > Camelidae > Vicugna > Vicugna pacos. The sequence goes on from NC_132987.1 coordinate 25,180,003, forward strand.
AAGCTTCCTGAGTGGATCAGATAGCACATCAGGTGTGCGGAGACTGTTATAGTCTGGTTTACATCAGCCTTAAAGAAAGCCACAAATTTGTTTAGTAACTGCTGAGTCTGTCTTTTCCTCCTTTCTAGACCTGCATTTAGCCAATCCTGTATATAAGTGATCACCATGGCATAAGAACCATGCCAGTCTAAGGTACAAATATGTATTTTATTCTCATATCTTTCCTGTATTTACTAAATTGAGGACGATCCTTCACATCAACAAATATACTTCTACAGCATTACCATTGTGAACAACTTCAAAATATCTCATTGTATGAAAGTACTAAAGTTCATTTAAATAAACCATTATTGTTGTATATTTAAGTAGTTTTTTTATATTTCATTATGATTAAGAAGACTGTAAAGGGCACATTCATAACTAATTTCATTCATTAAACAAATAGTTAACAACATAGGTGTAGACTGGACTCAGAGATACTCTGTCAGGCCAACCCTCCACAACTCTACCCAGACCAATAACCGAGACACTAATCAGGCCTTTTACTTTAGGAGAATTTTGAAATTTGCATTAGATGGATAGAGGTGTGTATTCTACTTGGCATTCACCCTCAAATTAATCCAAGTTTCAAATTTTTGTCATTGGGCACTGTGGCTGTTTTCAGGTTCACTGGAGATGGAGTTTACAATTATTTTGTTCTTTGCATTGTCTGGCTGGAAAGCCCTGACGATCCCAGGAAGCAAACACTGCTTCTCAAGAAGCCATTACTTGGTATCCCAATTGCCTATAGCACTAACGCAGGCGAGCTTGCGGGAGAGCTGCTGTGGTCTTCTTGTTTCCAGTCTACCCAGTGTCTGTCTGAAAGTGCCTCCAGAGAACCCTCTCTGCCCCTTCTTTTCTACCTTCCAAATGTCACTCAAGTGCTTCTCACTGGCAAACTCTAACCCAGAACAAAGTGGAAAAAGGAACTCTGTGAAAAGTCATTGCTAGTTTCTCCTCTGCAATGCAACGTCTTTTGGAGACCTTGAAAGGGATAGTAATTATGCCATATTGACAACAATCAAGCCAAATATTCTTGCTGGATTAAAAACAATTATAATAAGTGTTTAAAAATAAGCTCGGAAACTATAAGCACTGCACACAGGACAGTGATTACTTCTGAGCAGGGAGATATTCAAAGTAAGAGCAGTTCAAGGTTAAGTGGAGAAACAACCAGGCTTAAAAAAAAGAGTCAGACAGCAGTGCAGCTTCTAATCGGTAGAATTGTTAACTGAACAAACCGTATTTCAAGCACAAGTGTGAACACTGCACATTGACTCACTTATCATCTAAGCTTTGTTTTATGCGCTGAGTTTAGCCAAGTAAAACAAAAGTCAAAAATTCCAGATTCTCTGATAAAGAAGGTACACAGTTGTCTCTAGTCTGAAGGACTTCACAGCTGTGACTCTATCCATCATCATGGAGGTTCAAGTTGACTTAATTCTGCACAAGACGAGGGTGATAGTAGATACGTAACTAAATGGGCCAGTGGGTGCCCAGCTTGAGAACCGTTTTAGGATGTTGTAAGCAGATCACATATGACCTTAGATTGTATTTGAACAGGAAAGTCTGACAATTCCCTACCTACAGTTGATCAAAGGACCAAACTGATTCATTTTTTCAAGTTTCCAGTGTGTACACATTTCCTTGTCTCATCTCATGGAAAGGAAAAAAAGAAAGAAAATTTAAGGAGAATTGGGGTGCTATTTGGCTGTGTGAAATCCTAGGACGACCCCTTTTCAATGACAGGAAAATACTTTACATTTTTCTATCACAGTTTAATTTCATATAAACTTCTTTCTCCCATCCTGTATCTGGTCTCCGTAATTATCATCATAGTTCCATATCAGTGTTTTTATCTTGACTTCTGGCATTGAGGACTTTTCCTTTTTTTTTTTTCCCAAAAAGATAATATCCAGTTTCCTATAACTTTAAAAAAACATTTAGAATAATTTTACATTTTAAAGTTTTAAAACATTGACATATTTTAACATGTTTTAAAACCACACAGGTAAAATGTTCATGACATAAGTATGTGCTTTCATTTGTAAGTAAGATAGCTAAGTGTTCAAATCTAAGTGTCTTCTAACAATTCTTCCATATCTTTGTACTCCTAAGAACTTACTCATTTGTATCTAAGAAGGCAAATGAATAAATTATAGCATAGAGTGTTAGGAAGTGAAAATGTAGCAATGCTCTAACCGCTGCTTTGTACTAGTGGGAATGTTCAAACAGACTGTGATGCAAAGGCTGTTTCCAAGAAAGAAGTCAGTCACGTAAGACAGACTGGAAACCAGTAATCTTTAATAGAAGGCAAGAGGCTCTATGAAATGGGTCTGGCTGCAGATACCAACAGAAGAGCAAGTTACTAGGAAACATCCAGAGAGAGAGGGCTTCCTGCCCATTGGTAAACAGATGCCAGTGCCTCCTTGATCAGACAAAAGTAGTCACAGAAACTATGGAGCTGGACAGGTGCCACATTTTTTCAAAAGAGGTTGTGGTTGTAGTTTGCAACAAATGAAAGGCAGACAGAAAAAAAAAAGAAAAAAGAAAAAGCTCTAGCTACAAATGTTTCCTCAGAGTTGACAGTCAACATCTGGAGAAATTAAGGGAAGTATAGTCTATCTAATGTAAGCCTTTGATAACTTGCAACGCTCACTTAGTAATAACTAACCTGGAATTTAAGGTTTGTAAAGTGTTTTCTCATTAAAATACTTCTAAACAGAGTGCTAGAACAGAGACACACAATTAGAATATCGTAATGGACACTTAAAATTTAGTGCGTTTATTTATTCAAAAGCATGTTCTCTTCACTCCAGTAAAAACACAACAAAACCAACAATAAATGAAATGACAACAGCAGATTATCAGATAGTAAAAACTGACTTTTGGTACTTAATAGAGCAGGAGGCTCTAGACACAGTGGTACTAAACAGATTGACATGAGACCGAATATTTTTTCAGAGTATAAGCTTAAACCCAAGAACCTTAAAATTAGATTCAACCTCATGAAGCTGCCCTGCTGCCTCCGTGCATATTCCTCAGCAGTCCTCAGCAATCAGACAAACAGATATGGGATGTAAAACAGTCACTTAATGATAGCTGTTTTATGTATAAGGTGATTATGTGTAAGTTTTACATTATCTTTGTATATTCAAACTGGTCTCTCCACCTGTAATGAAGATACGGAGAACTCAAGAAGTGAACTCAAGAAATGCATTTAATGTGACTCTTTGGAGCTATGATCCAAGAGGCAGAGACTTCTTGGTATACATATGAAGGTCCTATTCTTTCATTTACCTATTTCTTCCCCAAATAGGTATCTTCTAGGGTTTAGCTTTCTATATCAGTTAATAATCCCATTTACTAAAGGTTAGTGTCAATATCCTGAATTGAATTCCCTGAAAAGAAGAACACTGATATGGGCCTAACTGTTAGAGAGTTTAAAATTTTATCGAGGATATCATATATATAATGTCATATACAAAATGTTAGTGTTGATACAAGTTTCAAACCATTATATTTTGTGCTAGAAAAAATACACTCAGGTAGTGATGAGAGTAACATGATGATAATCCTTGTTCCCACTCAACATTGTGTGCTGACAATACCCCAAATCCATGTCTACAACCTGCAGGGTGTGACCAAGTCACCTCAGTTTTCCCACGAATTTTCTAATTTTTGCACTGAAAGTCTAGCAAGAAACCCCATAATTCAGGCAAACAGGAAGAAATTGGTCACACTTACAGCCTCCTCCAGCCCCTGAGATTCAGCTGGACATCTCCATGTTACAGCCCCCAGAAGTCCTGCTCTCAGGAGGACCAGGACCTAGTGCTTCCTCACTTTCTGCCAGACTGCTCTTCCACTTGTGTTTCCTAGCTCAGTAAATTCTACCACCATCTCCCCTGAAGATCATGCCATACACCCAAGTTACTTTTTCCTTAACTTTCTTTCTCTCTCTCTCATGCTTTACCTCATACATCCTGTTAATTCCATCTCCTAAGGACACAAATCTGAATTCCTTCCAAATTCCCCTTCAGTCTACCTGTAGCCCTCTGCATTGCCGTTACAGCTGCTAACTGGATTCCTTACCTCATCCTTGTCCCATTTAGTCTATTTTCACACTGAACTCAAGAGCAGTTATTTTCTAAATCACAAATTCTATCATTTCTCCTCCTTGATAAACACTTTTCATGGTTTCCCCTCTTTGCTAATAGAATGAATTCCACACTCTTTAACATATTGTATTTTCTTGCTTCTGTGTTCACACAGTCTGTTTGGTGCTAGAACATTTTAAGTCAATCAAAAATCAAACAAATAAAAACTAGCAAAATAAATTAATTTGCTATCAAGCCATGAAAAGATGTAGCAAAAACTTACGTGCATATTACTAAGCAAAAGAGGCTCCATACTGTATGATTCCAACTATATGACATTCTGGAAAAGGCAAAACTATGGAGATAGTAAAAAGATTGGTGGTTGCCAGTGGGTGAGAGGGAAGGAAGGATGAATAGGCAGAGACAGAGGATATTTAAGGCTGTAAATCTACCCTGTATGATACTATAAGGGTGGATACATGCCATGATATATTTGTCCAAATCCACAAAATGTACAACACAAAAAGTGAACTCTAATGTGAACTATGGAATTTGTGTGATAATGATGTGTCAATGCAGGTGCATCACTTGTAGCAAATGTACCGCTCTGCTGAGGGGTGTCGGTAGTGAGGGGCCTACGTGTGTGTGGGAGCAGGAGATGAATGGGGAATCTCTGGACCTTTCACTCGATTTTGCTGTGAACCTAAAACTTCTCTTAAAAATTGATGGTTCATCTGTTCATTTTTGCTCTCTAATTATCATCCCCAAACTTCGGTAGTTTAAACAATCACCTGTGTTACTTCCTCATTCTGTGGGTCATTACTTTAGACTGGGCTCGTTTGGACAGTGTTTTGCTGGTCTTGGCAGCCCTCGAGCAACTGAGGTCAGTGATGCGTCAGCTGGTGGTTAGATCTGGTCAAGGTGCTGCTCTGCAGGGACTAGCAGCTGCTCTCTGTGGTCTCCGATCATCCAGTGGGCAAACCTGGGCTTCTCTATGTGGAGTCTCAGGGTTCTAAAAAGCAGTGAGACAGTGCAAATATCCTAGTGCACCATAACTTTTTAAGTCCCTAGTTGTGTCTCATTTACTACATCCCATTGACAAACCAAGTCACAGGACCAACTACAGACTCAGAATGGAGAGCTAAATCTCACCTGCTAATGAAAGGAGTTGAAAAATAGTGCCACTACATTTTTTACATTTTTGTTTCTTTCCTTTTTTTTTTTTTGTCTACAATGAAGAAAGTAGAAAGTTTCATTTAAACAAAATTGGATAAAAAGTCTAATATATGTAAAACATTTCTGTATAAAACAAAAAATTGAATAAGACACCTTCGTCTTCTGGAAGCTTGCAGAGTAGGGGAAGTATCTAAATACCTCATCCTACTGAAAAACTGGGGGAAAAATAGTACTGGACTTGAGCACAGGCTATGTTTCGTTGGAACCCAAGCCTCATTTAGTCTGACTGTAATAATTAGAGAAATTTTCGTGAATGAAGTAACATATGTGCTGGACCTACATAGATGACTTTTTAAGTAAAGAAATAAAAGAAGAGCCTTTTTAGACTGAGGGTATTCATCACATAAAATCATAGAGATGTGAATGCGCATGTTGTGATTAGTGAAATTACACTTCCCATACTTTTCCAACCCTTCACCAGGTTAATTTCTTTCCTATCTGTATCAGTTAAAAATGAATTTGGCTGTAAGTAAGACAGCCCTTACTTACAATGACTTACACAAATAAAGACTTCTTTTGCTCCAAAATGTCTGGTGAAAGGTTGTTTTTAGATTTTTCTCCATCTTGCTTTACCAGTTTTAGCATATCAACTTTCTTTTTCAAGTTTGAAGCTATATCTTCTAACACTGCCTACATTCAAGACAGAAAGGAAGCAGTTAAAGCTTTGCTCTATAGGGGAAGAAAAAGTTCTCTTCAACCTTCTTAGCACCTTTGGATGGGTCTAGAAATTAAACTGACAAAGACAGATTAACAGGAGTAAAGTGTACAAATTTATTTAATATCAGTTTTATGTGACACAGGAGACTTCATCAGGGCATGAAGACCTGAAGAATCGGTGAAACCTGAGTGTTTTTATGCTAGCTTTGATGAAGAGTGGGCAGTCTCGTCACCAAAACCAGATGAAGAAATATGGGACATCGGAGTATGATGTAAATGCAGTAAAAAGGGAAACGTAGCAAGGCCTGTTTGCTTGGATTCTCCTGGCATCCCTTTGTCCTCAGAGATAAGGATGCTTCTTTCTTCCAGTGTAGGGAGGGCACCTCTCTCCTAAGGGTCTGTGACCTACTTCAGGGGAGAAAGGTGGAGGGAAGGTCCTGCTTCTGCTGTTTTCTTGAACTCTTTCAGCTTAAAATAGTCAGTGTGTCAAGGTATCATATTTGGACGTAGTATGTTCTGAACTACAGCATCAGTCACGTGTGTAGCCTTATATTAGAAATACAACAGTTTTCCCCAAACTTTCCCAACAGATTTGACTTATCTCATTGGCTACAGCTGGGTCATACTGACCCCTACTGCACAAAATGCTGGGAAATTGGAGAACAAAATTTTTATCTTTGGCTCAAAACAATGCACATGCATCTCCCAAACTTGGCAAATGACAGTTCTTAACCACAACAAAAAAGATACTGTTAGTGAAGAGGGGAAAATGAGATCTGCTGCATTTTCCCATGATATGCTTAGTTCTGTCTCTCTGCTTATATCGGTAATTCCCTAGAATGGAATGCCTTTCCTCACCTTCATCACTCTTCATAGACCAAAGTGCCAGCTCCTTTGTGAGGCCTTCCTAGGTCACCTGTTTCTAATGGGCTGGTCCTCTTTTGACCCATATCACATAAAGTTGCCATTAATTGCATTCCGTCTTCAGTTGCTTCCTAATTGTTGTAGGTATAAAAGCTCTCTCCTCAATGAAAAAGAAAAAAGAAAAAAAAATCATTAATGGAGATAGGAAATGTAAATTATACTTTTATGGTCCCTTTAATGCCTGGAAAAGTACTGGACACATGCAAAATATGCCAATTAATCAAAACTTGTTGATTGTTGTTCCACAGCAGTTTTGCTTTATGAATGTTTAGAGTCTTAGAGTTGATTAACCCATCCTTCCTTCACTTCCTTTTTGCAATAACAAAATTCATTGGAAAAAGGAGCTTTAATAAGCACAGTGAGAATTTATTGTTCATTCCATGTTCTTAAGCAGAGGAAATCTGTCCTTCCACTCAGGTTTGGATGGTACTCTCTCCCTATAGCTGATTCCTGGAAGAAACTCAAATTCAGAGCTTGGACAATCATTCCTTGGCCTCGATTATTAATACGGCAATGGGCATCTGACCCAAGCCAGGCCAACAAGGTTCAATTAGGATATTTATGAACATAATATTAGGACAGAGAAGCATTCTCTTCCTTTGGAATCAAAGCTGGTGTGATGTAGGCCTAAAACTGTTTCCTCCATGGAAGAATTTATGCTTTCAGGACCGAAGGGTTGCTTTTCTCCATCCAATCTTTCTGTGTTGCCATTCTTAGCAGACATGGATAAAGCTAGTTCAGAAGAGTGCAGAGCCAAGGGAGGGAAAAAAATATTGAGTCCTGACAATACCATTTGAATTCCAGGGTCTGGTCATCCTTGAAGTCAGAATATTTCAATTAAGCAATAAATTTCCTTTTGATGACTAATTCCCATTTGACAATAAATCCCCTTTTTGGCTTAAGCCACTTTTAGTTGGATTCCTGTCACTTGCAGCTGGCCATGACGTTTAGATTGATGCCTTCCCTCCTTCACTCTGAAGTCTCTTATTGGTACTGACAACTCAACACAGCCTGACAGGGTGGAAAGAGGCATCCTCACAATCAAACACTTACTCTAGTTTGGGCTCTGCCACTTTCTCACTGTGTGCCCTTACACTAATATGTTGGATTGTGTGCCGCCAACTTGGCACTACTATCCTCACTTAAGGGTGGAAAATCCATTTTCCAGAACTATCCCTGCATGGTTCTGAGTTAGAGTTGACCAAGAAAGGAATTTGCATGAGATTTGGAAGATAGAAGTGAAGAAAGAAGGTGTTACTCTTGGAAGGCCATGGCGGTCAGATATGGTGAGAGACAGATGCAAATGTCCCCGGTGGGCCCCAGCTAGGCATTGCTCCCCTCCTGCTCCATGTCCAACTTGTCCTTCTGATTGTTGGCCCCACTGACCCACCACGGTCCCACACCCACCACTACACGCTTGGCCGTGAGATTACAGAAGGACATGTTCCCTGGAAGGGACAGTTCCCAGAGACACTTCCACTCGCTCCCTGGTCATAGTACACCTTTAGATACCTGATGAACACAGCTTCTCAATTTTTCCTGTGAGTTCTAACTTGTCTTCCTGGGTCAGGGTTCCATTTATTAACTGTATCTTTGACCTCTACTCTCCTCTTCCAGACCTCCCCACACAGTCCTAAAAAAATATAATTTCTATATTGATTCCTTTTATTCCTAAAGTACTTGCAGTGGTTTTGTTTAATTTATGGATCTTGTCTAACAAGGCCAGTTACTTACTTACTCTCTTAAGCCTTAGTTGCTTTGCCTATAAAAAGTGGGTTGTCCTGTCTAACTTAAGCCTGTAGTGAGAACCTCACGATAATGGTCCTGGGGTGTAAAGTTAAACGTATAGCATTATTGCAGCCTAGTTGTTGGTTCTCAGAAGCAAGGGTTTTGGTGCCATCAGACAGGACTTTACCACCTCTTTCTCGTATCAACAAACCCTCAAAAGACAAAAAAGCCCCTTTTTGTCTAAACAAAGCCCTGCTAGATAGTTAATTTAAGATCACACATTTTATATATATATATATACACACACACACATATATATATAAATCTATTATCCTTTCTAAATGTCACATATATTTAAAAATATATAAAAGCTACTATCCAGTTTTATTTCTTAAGCAGAACTCTTTCACTGGTTGAGAAATCTTAAACTGAACAGAGGGTTATGGAGAAAAATATATTTTAACTGGGGCTTTTAGAATTGACGTTCTGACGCAAGCACCTCTTTTTGCTTGTAATGAAGTTTAAAATGGGCGTTCTACTGTGAATGCGCCCTTCCCTCACAGCGATTTCCATCAATGTATAATTAAAAGTGGATTTCCTTTTCCTTTTGGGTTGGTGGGAGGGAGGGGCTGGTAAACCTGGTTTAAAGAAGGGGGAACAAAGAGAACTTTCATGAGTTCCCCTGCAAACAGTCTATCAGTTACAATTCCTAGTGTTCGAATGGCTGCACCATTCTAAAGAAGTTCTGGAATTAAAAAAAAAAAGTCAAGCAGGGGGTCCAAGGAAAATTCAGCCCGCATGCCAACTAAGGGAAAGAAAGAAAAAGGCAGGGGGGAAAGCCCTATCTTTTGTTGTAAAAAGAACTAATGAAGCTACTGTTAGAACTGTCCACAGTGACACAACAAGGCTGTACACCCACACACATTGTTCGAGTGCCAGTCATCCCCCGTAATGGGAAAAGGAAATGCCGTGGCTTAAAGGAGGTGGCGGAACACAGTGCTTTTGGAGTTCTAACTTGGGAAATCTCGGTAAGGGCACACTTTGGCTGGTGTTAGCTCCCAGAAGTTAGGGCGAAAATGCATAAGGTGGTCTGCTTCGGTCTTAAAGAAGAGATGGACTGGTGGGGGGTAAAATCCCATTGTCATTATAAAGGGCTAATTAAATAATTATCAATTAGTTGGCAGACAGAACTCATTCCAGTGTATTCCTTGGAGAGCCGTTAATAAAGAAAAACAGTAATTTTGGCTTTTTTCCCTGTACAATATTCTTGCCTAGAGGTGCTAAATAGAGATAATATGTGATATATTCTACGTTGGCTGCTTCACATAAGCTCTTATACATTATTGATCAAAGATAAATATCAATTACAGCAAGCAAACATGAATTTCCGTTATACTAGTTCCATGGCATTAATTTTACCATACTAACTAATCGACTGCATCATTTTTCAATGAACAGGCGATATAGTATTTATTTTCCAGTGAAGGAAAAAACATCCCAACACAAAATTTTCTAAGATATCATATAGAAAGTATTTGGGAAAGCAAAATGTCAACTGATGTTAATTTCAAAATCAGAGATTGTCTCTGCATATTTAATGGCAAAATTTTATTTAAATTTTCCAGGCATATTCATTCATAAATATTACACAGATGACTCAAAATAGTCATTTTAAAATATAATTAGGGAAAAAAGGAACACTCAGAAGTAAAGAAATATATATTATATATGATATATAGGTATTCATACATAAAACAAAAAGTAAGTAATATTTGCATAATATATGTTAAACTATTATATATATCTGTGTCTATCTATCTAGTTTATCTATATTCTTTGTTGTAAATTTAAGACTTACAAGGATAAGCACTTGTAAGTTCCTCAGATTTTACAAGTGAAAAATCATTGTTTGGCTTTCAGGAGATAGGATTTTTTTTTTTTTTTTTTTGAGGCTCAGATCAGGGCCCTACACAGAAATAAAACCCAAAGAATATAATATCTGGGAAGATGGAAATCAAATTCCAAAGGAATTCAATTACATTTAAACACAAATAAGCTTGTAGCAGTCCTGTTATATACATTATATATGTGGATCATGTCTCCCTTTGTAGAGAGATGTGAAGCTCTGAACCTCTCCAGCTGTCTTCTCTATAAACCATGAATTTGAGAAAGATTGCAAATGTACCAAAAAGTCTAGAAAATTCATTAGCATATTATGGACAACAATTAATAAGTAAAATAAATTCATTTTAGTAACCATTGAGAAAAACATTTTTTCCTTTCTACTGTGATACTTTCCACTGCAAATCTGCATAAAGTTCCATTTTATTATGAAAATAGTAACATTTTAAAGATTGACTTTAAAACCATTTCTGTACAGGTGACAGCCATCTTGATTACACAGACCCAGCCCTCCTTATTATTTTAGTAATTACCTCACAACAGGTTGAAAAAAAATGTGTCTTATCACAGCCTGATGCCTCTTCTAGACAATAGTTTGCTTTGGAGGACTTGGAATCAATTGACATCTCAAAATCTTAAAAGATCTTCATTACGGCAAAGTCCTTAATTTGATTTACTTTAAGGACTCCTTAATGGTTGAAGGTCCACACTGTGTTGTTTTATTGAATTCTTGTTCCTGGTTCAGGATTGATCCACTTCAACCTTTCAGCAGGGAGCAGCTTTCTGGGGAGTCTCAGCAGGGTTCCAAATCGATGAGGTTAATAGATGTGGGGCCACGCGGTCAGAGGTGATACAGCTGGCAGTTCTGATGCCAGTGAAGACAAGTTCTGACGTCGCTTTTATACTGGCAACATTGTCACCTGATTACCTGGCCCATACAGGTGTTTTGTATTATCTTAAGGGAATCTAGTTCCAAATTTTTCTTTTTTTCACTTGTCTTTAAATTTCTGGTCTCCATGTTTTCTAAGATATCAGCTGCTTCCTTGATACAGGAAATAGTAGTGTTCAGCTCTGTTTTGTTACATTAGGACTTCCAGCAACAGAGGATAGCTCCATAAAATGGTAGCCCCCAAAATTGGAAGGTATTTTGTCTAAAAAATGTGTGTTTGATAAAAGGAACCCTATCTAAAGAGGGGGTTTGTAATAGCAAAATCTGAAAGAGGCCACACCATCTAGACAATCTTATGTTTATCCAGTAGTCTGTATAAAGCAACACGAACCATGAGCTCTTTAGGAAGACAGTAGAAAGATAGCAGTCCCATCCAAAATCTATCAAAATGTGCTTCTTACAGACATCCCACTGGGACTCAAGCAACTGACTCAAGAGAAAACAGATTCTCTTCCAAATGCTTCAAATAAATATGCTGATAAATACATACATGTAACAAAGCATTAGTAGTAACTTGAAAAATTTGCCCATCGGTCAGACAGTGCACATTATTTCATATAACCGATGCTGATTTTACAGTACAAAATAAGGAAAATTCCTTACCATCATGTCATTTGCAGAAGGATCTGTTTGACTATTTCCTCCTTTACAAAGTTTATTGATTTATTTTTTTAGAGGAAACAAGCCAAATTCAGTGAACAATCTAAAGTCTTTGATGCCCCAAGAATTTCCTTGACAAACTCTATGGTGTTCATATATTCATCTTGGATATATTCAACTTTATGTTCCATCATTGACTGATTTGCCATAGCCTTAAAATAAAGATATATGAGTGCTAAATCAGGAAACAGCAGATAATAATTATTATCCTGTTCAGACAAATTTTGCCCGTGGAGACAGAATGTCCATTAGCACAGTGAAACCACAGATTGAATTACGGTTTTCTGTTTATTGTCCCCCATACTCCTTAAATCTGTTAAATAGTAAAGCATCTTAGATTAACTTGAACATTCTTCGAGTCTGAAGGAAACTAGATTTCTTTAAATTGCACTGGGAGATTCTTTGTTAATTGAGTTGTAATCAGTCAGTATTGATCACCAGCTCTTTCTTTTGTGATGAGGATGTTAATGATGATCCTGGTGATGCTGATGTAATGTGCACACAAAATGATGGAAATGTGTTCTGTTCATCTGAAGAGGATGTTTTTATGCCAGACGTATATTGGTTTACGTGGTGGCCTTGAAATAGCCAAGAAAAAGGCAGAAGCAAATATTCTCGGCTTTCAATTAGTCCAAAAGGAGAAATTTCCTTAACCTGAAATTACCTTTTCCATTTTCATGTTTGAAATGCTAACCAAGCCTGTCTTGAAACTGAAATTGTTGAGGATAAATACCGTGATTTTTTTCCCCCCAATACATCTTATACTTATCTTCCAGGAGTAAAGCAGTTCTTTTGCCAGTTGCACATTTTTAAAAATCATGTCTAATTTGAATAAATTAACATATTCTGTCATCAAAAGTTAATTCTAAAAAGGGAACGAAAACCAGGAAAGCAATTTAATTGTGTATTTTATAAGAAAACAAGGGGGGAACACTTTGTCATTCACAGGACAGCTCAGTTAATTTGATGTGTTTTGATGTAAATTTGAGGGTTGCTTTAATTTCAAAACATATTTTTTTCACTTAATAAGGGAGACAAAAGAAACTTTCAACCAGCACCTCCAGTTTGTTATCTCAGAATGTTTTGGCTTCTCAAATGTGAGAACATGATTGTTTTTATTTCCAGGAGGAGATAATAACACTGAAGCAATAAAAAAGAGTCAAGGCAGCTTGCACAGCACAGGAAGTTCACAGCCAGAGACTTAATTTCTCACACAATGTGCTGTGCAATGGGCCCATTAACATAGATGAATAGGCTCTTTAAAGGTTTTTTTTTCCTTCTTCTTCTTCCAGATATGCAGCTGCCGCTGAATGGTGATATGTTAATAAGGTACTCACTCGCCTATTCTTCAGGTACTCTGGCATTCTCTACCTAGGTAATCTCCATATAGCGAAAGCTATTAGAGGGTTGTATCTGCTACCACACCTTCAATTATATTAACACCTGCACAGATAATCCACGTAAGGTAAGCTCGTAGGGGGCCTATGGCCTTAGTCCACCCCTTTTCTCCCTGCAAAGTTACATCTGAAGGGGGGAAAAAAGGGAAGAAGTAGAAGGAAAAAAAAAAAAAAAGGAAAGTCACTTTTATTACACATCAGTGGGAACCTTCTGAAAAAGCTTTCATGCCTAGGAAATTGTTATTTCTTCAAACAGCTGACAGCCTGCAGAGGAAACTCTTAATGGAAACCCAGCTCCTGCATTGTTATGCATGGCCCTCATGTAGATTCAGGGGGGTGGATTAAGTTAGCTTCCAAAGGGCCCATTGTGTGTAGCATTAATTTGCAGGGCTCTTGATATTTGAGTTTGAAGGTTTATAACCTCAGTGTTTACTTAGATGAACTACATCCTTGGTTTGTTTATTTCCGTCTGCAGTCTCTTATTTCCGAGTAAATGTTACATTTATATTTGTTAACAGCAAGAATTGTTGTTATAAATCTGAAAGAAATAATTATACATGCTTACATTCATTCATTTTAAAGCCTCTATCCTGGTCCTCCCCGGCCACTTTTTACTATTATATCTATAGACGATTTTGCAGATAAATTCATTTCTCAGGGACATTTATGCCATCCAGTTCAGTAGCAGAGTGAAGACAACATAGTGTGGAATGAATGCTTAATCAGAGCTTACCCCAAAAGAGTAACTTTCTGTGAAGTTAACATCACTGCCCCTTGTTTCCTTCATGTAACAATATTGTAAATACATAGCCCCCTAAATCTGTGCCATTTTATTCCAGATGAACAAATCTACCAGAGAATCGTTACTGTTTGAATGATTACTTGTAAAGGGTAGGCTATGATTTTGCACTTTCGAATATTTTTTAATGTTTCCAAATTGCTATTTGCAAACAACTCTAGGTGATGTTTTAGATATAAGAGCCCTGCAAAAGTCTCATCTTCCAAGATTAAATTGCAAATTTATATTTAAAAACTTGTTCAACACCACCTCTAACCCTATCCCCTTCCTCCTTTTCCCCCTGGATTGTATAGGCGGTTGCTAACATGAATCTAAAGTTCAATATGAATGGCTGGGAGGGGAAAAAAAAAAGACATGCCTATTGGAACTTACTCTGATCTTAATCTGGATTTAGAGACTCAGTTGAATAGAAGTACATTATGCTTGAACAACTGAAGTTTCTATTATTTTAAAACCTTTTTTTTTTTTTTGTAGAAAACAACACCAACAGCATGTTGAATATTTTACTGGACATTTTCTTTTTTGGGTTAGTATTTTCAATGTCTTACAGATAATTTAAAGTGTCACTATTCATGGAATTATCCATGGTAGCATTTATATTTAATAGGTCTTGTGATATAGTGGGGAAATCATTTATTTTCTTAAACATCAGAGACCAGGACCCTTGTTCTGGCGCCAAGTACCCTGGGTGGGTCTTTGAACATCTTTGGGGTCTTACTTTTTCATTTGTAAAAATTAGAATGATAGTATGATTTCTAAGGCAATAAAGTTCTATGATTCCCACCAAAATACATCACTTCTTAGGCACTCCCCCCAAAGCTGATATACCTGACTCCCCTACTCTCAATGACTAGATTTGCCAATATTTATGTGTTTCCCAGGAATATACGTATATTTAATACTGTTGCTTATACCTATCGCTATTTTTTTCACCTACTATCCATTCTTTTTTTTTTTTTAAGTGAAAACTGTTGATTAGGAAATTGTTAGGGAAACTGACAGACTCAGCTTGAAAACACACCGACTCACGGTAGTGAAATCTTGAAGCAAACTTTTAAGCTCCGTTAACACTTAGCCTTGTGATTAATTACGAAAGATGGATCTTAGTTACCATTGGATTGTTTGCTGTTTTTGTTTTCATCATGCAACTCTGCAGGTTGTCCCTACGTATGTGGAAGGACAATCCATCCGAAAATAGAATTTAACTGATTCGGCAAATATTTCTGGAGAACTCATCATATGCCACGTGCTGTGCTACATATTAAGGACAGAGTTACACACAAGAAAGGAATGGCCCGTGCCCTTGTGTGGATAATCTGGGGGGCAGTACTGATCATACTGTAGACACAAACAAGTGCCTACTGACTGAATGAACGCATATATGTATATATGAATGAATGAATAAAGCATATCCTTAGTGAATTTATGTTTTCCCGAAGGTAGATAAGATATATAGGTTCAGTTCAGCTCGTGTTAACAGTAATTTATCAAACATCTTCTCTGTGCCAGAGACTAGGTTTAGCCTTGGGAATTTTTCTTAGGGAAATTAAATACCAGCAAAAGTTGATACAGCAAGGTGAGAGCCTTTTATGGACTATGCTCAAATGCTCGCCAATAGATGTCAATTCCAAGTGCTATTTATAATGTGTGCTGAAGACCTGGCTCATGTGTGCTTCATTTAGTACAAATTTTATCTTGACCCTAAAGTTGTCATAGGAGTTATATATAAAGTTATTGCAGTGTGGGGGAAACAACAACAGATAAATACCAGGACCCCAAATGCCACTCATAAGCTGGATAAATGACTCTACGGCTCAGTTCACAGTGCCAAAAGAAGGAAAGAAAGAGGAAAAAATTTTTAGTTTTGGCACAGTGATGATAAAAGTGGTAATGATGCCACTGACTATCTTTTATACTGGACTTACAAAACACCAGATTTTGTCCTGAGTGCTCTATATGCATGACCTGATGACCTTTTTCTCTAATACCTTGGAGGTGGGCATCATTATCCCCCTTTAACAGATAAAGAAACTGAGGTTTAGAAGAACAAGGTAACTTGCCCAAGCCACAAAGGTGACCAATGGTAGAGCTGGAGTTCAAGGTCAAGTGTTCCTGACTTCCCAGTCACTACATTAGTGTTATCCTATCCTCGTGGTCAAATCTCTCCAGATATTTCAGGTCTGCTAGTTGCTAACTTTGTTCATTCTGCAGTTCCTTAGGAAACTGCCAGGTACAGACAGCTTAGTACAAGGACAGCTTCCAGGGTTGCAATTCATCAAAGAGAATTTTGTTAAGCTCTTGTCCAAAGTCTAGAAATAGAATTTTTTTCACGGCAAGAGCTGCAGCAATTTTAGAGGCTTCTAATGGAATATCAAATATAAGTGCTTCTTAAAAGTGTGTATATATATATATTTACATATTTATAAAATCATTGCAAGAATAAGATGAAAGAGGTGGTAATGATTAAATGGTGGGTTTACGGAACTTGCAAACTGACCTGTTTAGTGAGTAATAACTACATCTCAGTGTCATTGCAAAAAGTGCAAGAGTTTCTAAATCTGAATGAAGAACATAAAGAAATATATGATTCTTTTATTCTCTCAAAAGGCAAATATAATACAAGGAGAGAAAGATGGAGAAAAGCAGCTGCAGGCAGGCTGGGATTAGATGTCGGATCCACTACTTTGACAACTGTAAAAACATATTTGATCACTGATGTCATTACTGAGATGGCTGATAGAATGCAGTGGTTGTGCCGACAGTGCAGTCTTTCCATGCTTCTAGAGTTGCCTTTTCTTGTTTATTTTACTCATAAGAACTTGCTATCACAGTTTGTTTACATTTACAGCCATGTATTGGTAAATTGGTGTCTGTCCAAAGAAAACTGGGACCTAGTTTTAGTTAAAAGTTTTGTTGAAGACAGTAACTTGAGTTCAGAGCTGCTGCTTCTTTTTTAATCTCAAATAAAACTCAAGTTGATAAGTTTTATCAGAATGAAGACATAACAAGTAAACTTCTACTTAGTCATTTCAGGTACAAGTGCATATAAATAATGTTGCCGAAAAACCGGTCTCTGTACCCCGATGGCCAATTTAAGACTTGGAGGCAGAGTTTTGGGAGAATTAGAAAAGATCAACTTTATTGCTTCGCCAGGCAAAGGGGAGTCACAGCAGGTTTGTGCCTCAGAGACTGTGACTCCATCTCTGGGTTGAGGTCCTGAGGTTTTACAGAAAAACTAGATGGACAGAAAGGCAGCAACAATCAAGGTGTTTTCCGGGATCCTACATTCTTCTTAATCTTGATGAATCCACCTGGCGTCACGGAGACACTCCAGAGGGTCTGTTCGTTCTTGTGAGGCTATCAGCCCATGACCACCTTGCTGGAATACAGCTTTTTGGTTAAAGGATTAGCTATTTGGGTAAAGAATGTAGAGAGAGTGGAGAGTGTAAAAGGCAGTTGAGCAAGTGAAGCAGAGATGGGGGTTTGTCAGAGAAAAGAGAAAAATCGGTTGCAAGAATTTTAAGTCAGAATGCATCAGCAAATAGCGTTAGCATCAGGGAAGCCATTTTGTTAGTTTCCTACTCTTTCAATAATGAGGTAAGAATACATCTGTGACATTTAACAAGTGAGCATATTTTCCCCTAAACATAACAGAATTTTTTTTTCTTTTTTTGGTCTCAGTATGATTTAGTTGAAAGAGACGGTGATTTGGTGCCTAATAGTTTTGGGAAAAAATATTTGCTGTCACAGTTGTGGCCTTAAGGCAGTACCTTAATCATTGGGCCTCTGTCTTCCCTTGATGGAGATGAGAATGCCTACCTTTCAGAGTTATAGTAAAGATTCAAGGGAATATGTGTGAAGCATTAAACACAAGGCTGATACTAAGTGTTGAATAGATGGTGGTCACATTTTCGTGAGACTAGAAGTCTGGGAAACCAAGACATCAAGGGGAAAATGAAACAGAAAGATATGATAGAAAAGGCAATGCAGTCAACAAAAAGATGATTTAAAATACTGGCCAATAGTGGTTGAGGGAATAAAGACATTAAAAGCCAAAATATTACAAGGTAAGGACATTCAAGAGGAAATTTGTCCATAATCTGATGTTTGGAATTGTGTTTTAATAAATAAGCACAATGGGAGAGAAGAGAATGGGGGGAAAAAAGGAACAATATAAAACTATGGGGAGATTAAACAAAAACAAGAAAATTAGGTTAATAAATATGGAACTTTGGCCAAAGAACAGTTGAACAATGCGAAGAGAACAATATACTAAAACAAAAGCCCTGGGAAGTCTGGAAAAGAAAACAAAAGAAAAACAAAGAACCATGGGA
Organism: Vicugna pacos; assembly: GCF_048564905.1. Taxonomy (NCBI): domain Eukaryota; kingdom Metazoa; phylum Chordata; class Mammalia; order Artiodactyla; family Camelidae; genus Vicugna; species Vicugna pacos. The sequence continues at coordinate 25,198,725 of NC_132987.1, forward strand.
AAGACAGGAAAAAAAGCAAATAGAGAATAAAGGGTTGAAGTGTACATATGTTCAAGGGAGCAGAACACACACAACTCTGCTTTTAATTTTGACAGCAAAAAGAGATCTGCATTGAGCAGACTTACCAGCAGAGAAGGGCACACACGATGCTAGAAAGCAATGATTTTTAAAAATTCTCAAGTTAAAGCAGAATGCTGTTTAAGCATGATATATGTCTGTGTTTTAAAATGCATATGAGATTCTGGGTTTGCAGCATCGAGAAATCACTTGATTTTATTACAAATTTACCCAACTGGATGTGAGAGGTGAGAAATTTGATTGTTTACTCATTTGCCCAATCAGAGAAGATACATTTTTCAAATTGCAGTTGTATCAAAAGATACAGTAAAGATCTTATTCAGTTTAAAACATCCATAAGTGTCATGTTGCTGAATGGGTAAAATGACAAGAGCAACAAAAATATTTCCAGCCACACACCAAGCCAGCCCAAAATTCTTTGGGGAATCTATTCCTTGCTGCTACAGCAGAGGAACACGTGTATCTCTACTACAGATCTAAAGGCAAATAGAACTGCTCCTGTTCACTTGTCCTTGCAAGGAAGTATCTGCTGACTGTTTTTTTTTTGCTGTTGTTATTTTTTTTCCCCTTAATGCTCCCATTCAAAAACATCACCCCTACCCCCTTTTTAGTTGTTAAATCTCCCTGTCCTTGTGGCTACATCTCTATGCACCAGAGAAGCTGATCTCATTAACAAAGTAGTTCTGTGCGTCCTTAACACCGAGGCCCGAGACTGCAGCTGGAGGCAGCTCCCTGCTCAGCCCGCAGTGCAGAGTGACACAGGCAGGCGACATCATCTGAGTCCGAACTTCTACTACGTCCAGACAGACCGTAAGAACCATTTCCAAATCAGGGCGAGACGTCAAGAGAAGCAAAGGTAATTCTTCTCTTTCTATATCCGATTTTTGCAAAAATCAAGTATTTTCCTCTGGAGGGAACAACTGGGGGCGGGGACAGGTTCAGTGTCAAAACTGATACGCCAGGAAATAAATGTATCAGTTAGGTAGGAGATAAAGTGCAAACACAGAAAGAGAAGAGACTCTGATTTTTTTTTTAGTGAAAGTCTCATGCAAAATGAATGAAAGATTTTTAAGATCAATATAAAAAGGGGATATGTCTGTGCAGGTTTTGTTACAAGGGAATTAACCTGCGAGCTGGTATCTGGTAATAAGAGGAGGAGTTTCTGTCTTACTGGAATCTCCAGGTTGGAAGAGACTTTAGAGATCATCCAGTCTGTCATGAATGATCACATCTAATACTTTTCTTTTTTTAAAGGGGTAGCTGCAAAGTTTTGGACAAGACCTCTGCAGACAACGGAAGCACAGTGTACCCAGGTGGTGGGTCTCGTCTGGGGCAATGTATTTTTCTGTCTGCCCAATCGAATATATGGCTGTAAAGGGAATAAAGCCCCATGTAATCTCCAGCAGTGACAATTTAATCAGCTGTATAAGGGGAAGGAGCAGAGTCCTCTCATTTTCATATTTGCATATTTGATTTTTGCATTGGGGAATAGAGGCTATGTTTCCTATTACTTCCCATTCAATTTTAATATTTAACCCTTTTATGAGCCAATGTTTACAGGGTAGGAAATATTGAGTCAGATTGGTCTAAAGAAAAAAAAGATTTCATTTCTGAAATAAAGCACTTGGTGCAGCATGCTTTATGTAAGATTTTTCCCTACAAAGAATCTATGTGCCAAACACGGCTTGCATGCTCCCAGCTTCGGCACGTGATGCAGTCTCTATTAACATGCAGAGATCCACCCTGAAAAGGAAGGCAACTGTTTGGAGAACAATGCAAAATGATGAGGACTATACCATAATATGTCCCCTTTTTTGTTAAAATTTCTTAAAATGGTACGTCTTAATAACTTGCCTCTATGTCTGAGAAAGTTGGGTTTCTAAAAATACCTTATATACATAGGAATCACTTTTTATGAGGTTATAGAGGAGCAGTAAATACAGTTAAATTAGTAAAATTCCATTGTTTTTACAACTAATAGAATGATATTATTGCCCATAATGTAGTAACAGATTAGGGAATAGATTTTAAGATAAATAAGATGCAAGTAATTTGAAGTCATCATCAGTTACCCTTGTGTGACTCCCATGAGTATATTAAAAATCTACTCAAAATGGTGTTGGATTTGAATTACTGAAACATGGATAGCTGGGGGTTTGTATTATTATTATTATTATTATTGTTACTATTATTATAATTGTCACCATTTGTGCCCTAATGGATGTAAACCTCCACTCCTGAAAGCCTCAAAAGTATATTGGATAATTAGAAAAAAAAAAAAGAGTGGTATTCTACTTGATTAATGATTTAGAATTTCTTTATAAAAAGTGAACTGTGAAGCCAACATTTCACTGGAAAGGAGCAAAATAATGATTTGATTCTTTGTAATTTTACAAAAAGAGAAAAAGATTAAACGAAAGTCTTTATATGTTTTCTGCATTGAATTTAACTTATGTATGTATTCACACACATATGTACATGTGTATATGATGGTGTGTGTACGTATATATATGTATTTTATATATATATATATATATATGGCCTAAATATTGCTAATCAAATTCTATAAGCAATTACTAAAATTGGAATTCTGAAAAGATAAGCCATAGCATTTTATTAAAAAGCAAAGCAGATCGTCTTTTTAATTTATGTTCATGAAAAGGACGCCAGTCGCTGAATACAGCTAATACATGTATTAGCTGACAGGTATGAGATGCTTTAGGGGTGAGCAGAATTCACATTAAATTCAAGCACATGATATGTCAAGTTTTGAATAGATACTTGTTTATTTAAAACTGCATTCTGATGATCACCCTTTCAGGGAGGTAACAAATATATGAATATGTGATCCAATGATTACATATTCAAATTAACCCAGTTTCTTTGAATATAGTCTAATGATTGAATGATCCCCCAAACACTGTAACTCCTCAAGGAAATATGCCGATGCCTCAGCACATTTTCTCGAGGCCTGGAGAAGGCTAGCTCTGCCAAGGAGTGCCTTGAAGCATGGAAACTCTGCTCTACCTAAACACAAGTCCTAGGCTTTAATCACAATGGTTAGGTTCACACTAAAGCAATTAACCATATGATTGCTTTCACAGGAGCCCAACCTCATCAGTGTCTTTCCTTCAGGCAAACTGACAAGGCTGGCTGTAGTCAATGACTCAAATGGATTTGATTACCTAAGAGGTACAAGTCTCAGAACACGCAGCCACAAAGACAGAGGAGGAATCTTCACCCTCGGTGGATTTTTTAAAAGTTGCCTTTTCACAATCACCATTTGAAATTTAAATGGCAAAGGTAAAATAATTGTTCTACTAAACAAGAGCTGGCAGGTGTAGAATGAAGAGTGACACCAAATAATGATGATCTGTTGTAGAGTTTGTTGGGTTTTTTGTTTGTTTTGGTTGGTTGGTTTTGTTCTTCGGGACAGGCAGTAGGAGTGGGCCACGAGAGCTCTCAAAATCTAAAATAGTAAGATTTACTTTGAGAATTTGAAAGAGGTAGAAATATCTAAGGAATGTAATTGGTAATTGAATAGCAACTGTAGATAAGGTTTGAAAGGTATGTGTGTGTATGCATGCTAGAATATGCTTGCACGTGTATACAGATACACACGTGTATGTATTCCTGTGTCCTTTTTTAGGCTTATTTAATCTTGTGACTTCACTCGTCATTGCTGGACTTGGTGGTATAGCAAGTGAGAACCTGAAGCTTTCTAGCATCCTCTTCTTGGTATCCTATTGGGAATTTCTTCCGGCGTAACAGGATTTTTGGTTACTATGTCCTAGAGTGATTTCTTCAAAAGTGAGACATTAAAGGATTTTAATTGTTTTCCTAGCTTAAAAGCTGAGTATGAAGACAAGGTCTGAGCAATAGAAGTCTTCCAGTGTGTTTGTCATTTCTCAGCACTTTTCGGGTTATGCTAAATATTCCTTAAATGCAATTAAAATGCACTAGACAGCAAGTGACATCCTAAAGATGCTAAAGAATTCATGCTTCCGGTGTATATTGGCCAGAAATCTCGAAGGTTATGTGGTCTGATGAGCCTCACTGGCTGTATCCCATTCTGGAATGCCAGTGTACTTTGTGCTATAAAAAACGTGTTGAAATCATGAGATTGACTCCCAAAAAGATTTCCACCATTTGGAATTCAACAGTTAGTTTTACAACCTCCAGTAAAAGAAAGTTTACCCATGGAATTGCAGTCCTGATGCTGGGAACATCTTAGGTAAAAGGACTTACACAAATAACATGGAGATTTTTTTCTTTAAGGCATTAGGATAATTTGTCCTGAATCAAAGAAGACTTTACTAAAGTTGGCAAAAACTGTTTTTCTGAATCTTAGTTTTAAGTGCCAAATCCAAAGCCTTCTCACGTTCAAATAATTTAGATGAATGATGAAACAGTGTGTCCAGTGGCTAGGCAAATTGAGTCCCAACCGAAGTCTATAGTCGTCCTGGCTCCTCACACTCAAAGCAGAATCTACATGATCTGCTCAATGTCTGGGACCCACGGAGTAAAGGACCTAAGGATCTGAGGAGAAAAAAGTGCTAAGGGAACCAAATTCTCATCATCACTGAGACAACAAACCTGATGGAGATCAAAACATATGTGTCCTTATATTCCAGAAGGTCCATCGGTCTCTTTCCTTCTATTTTTTTTCCTGTTCTTAAAGAAAAAGAGACATTTATAAATAAATCTAAAGAAAGTAGTTATGAAAAATCTTTTGGCAACATGGAAGAAAACTGCAGCCTGTTTGAGGGTTGATTACAAGACCCACGCGCCTGCGCTGCTCGCGCTTGCCGCTGGCTGCAGGAGGAGAGGCGACGTCTCGCCGCCGCCCGGGGCTTGCAGCTCACGCTCCTCCGTCAGCCTGTTCCTGTCTGTGGAGTCCCCCGTGCTCTCTGTGCACTTTAGGTTTAATTTTGCATTTAAAAACTCAATTGGCTCATCTGTTAAGCATTAAGCAGCTCCCTTTTGAGCCACAGGGGGAGCCCTGGGAAAACCCACAGCTGCTGGAACATGGAAAATGGGTTTAAAAAAACAAAACCATTTTGAAACTTTAAAGCATTTTAGCAGCCGTGGATTTCCCAATCCTTACCCCCCAAATGGTTCATCTGTTTAACTTTTATCTGGTATTGGAAAACACAAACCAGAGCCTTAAATGGCCCTCGAATGACTTCTTGTTTAATACAAAATGAAAGTAAAAGCGAAGCAAGCCATGTGGGAGGAACTTTCAGAGAGCTATGGCCTGGAATACCTGCAAGCTATTCTCCCCCCAGTTACAGAAACAATTCTGAAATGCAAGTCACGTCTGCTGGAACCACAACCTTTCCTCCACTCCCTTAGACACGCCCCCCTCCCTTAGACACGCCCCCCCAATCGGGCAGAAAACAAGTCCCCAAAAAGTCCAAATGCCAGCTTATAAAATGACAATAAAATTGATGAAGAAGTTAACAGTCTGGGGATATTGATGACATGCTCAATCAAGATTAAGTTTCATAATGATTTGTCATTGACTAAAAATTCATGTCTAATTACAATTGAATAGGCTATAGATAAACATAAATTATCATTTTTGTTCCAGGTTCCCAAATATTCCCTAACTAACCTAAAGTCTCCCTGTGGGAGGGTCCCAGGTCCCCTGGATAGATACCAATTCCTTTGAATGATGGTGAGACATACCTATTTAAAAATAGAAAATTTTTTTTGGAAAGGTGACAGTTGTTAATCTGTTATTTACTATTAATAAAAGTTCTATATGACAAAACAATATAATATGATACTGAGTAATCAGATGAGGTGAAAAAGAGGTGTTTGAATCATGGGAAACTGCCTGAGGAAATTTCTTCAGCCTGGGTGGAGCCTACAGTGAGAAGCGCAGGGTAAGCGAGAGACAGGGCATCGTGTTAGCACCAGAGCATGGAAGCGAGGAACAAGCCCTAGCATGTAGGAGTCCCTACTAAGGGCTAACATGTGCTGAAAAGGAGACAACAGGCTCAGAATGGAGAGCTAAGCTTCAGATCTCCAAATGGAGACCTCATTACAGTTGCAAGTCTCCCAGGAGTGGAATCTTAAGCCAGTCAATCAGGAGTCTTCCTGAGCAGCAAGAGGTAAGTAATCTGCCCTATAGACCCCCCGCCCTCACCTAAAGGAAGGTAACCTTGCAACATCAGCTGGTTTTTCTGCCCGTATTGCTCCCTTGTTCCTGCCCCCTTCTGCCTATAACAGTCTTTTATTTCTCCAGCTTCTCAGAACTACTTTCTGTCTGCTATTGGACGCTGCCCAATTTGAATCGATTTTTGCTCACATAAACCCTTAACATTTTAATATGCCCTAGTTTATCTTTTAACACCTGATTGATGGGAGGAAAGGGAAATTCATGTGGTGGAAGAGGAGTACTCACAAGGAAGTTGGAAAGACACAAAAGAAATTCTTCACCTAACTTTTTGGCTTGACTTTGGCTTTGATGAGAATCACTGAATTCTCGTATAGAATTCATGTGTTTTTAACCCACAGGGACCACCACAGTCTAATCTGAATAAACAATGTCCAGAATATGATTCATCCAAAATTATTCATTCTGTTGGTCAATGTCAGACTCAGGAGTAAAATTATCCAATTCCTGAATCTCAATCCAATTTTAATCTTGGGATATCTTCTTTGAGATGACAAATGTTGCTTGGTGTGGGGATGGAGTGGTTAGTTTGTGAGGAACACGTTCATGGAAATTTTTTAACTATGCACTTTAAAATAAACATTGTATTTTCAAAGTCCTCAATTTCAATTTTATTTCATCTTCATCTTTCTCTCTCTTTCACTCTTTCTTTACCCCACCCTGTCTAGACTATATCCATGAATTATATATATGTGTTGATATGGCATTATAGTAAGGGGTTGAATCTATTGTATAGATTACTCAAATTTTATGATGCTGTACAAGATTGCAAATAAATTTTAAAGAGAGAGCATTAGGAAAATGATAAAATAAAAATGAGGTGGAAAAGCAGTACATTAATACTACTCAAGCCGTGTTACTTACACTGACACATTCTGAAATGATAAAGAATATAAGTAACATCTTCAGTTTTGAAAGACCAGGGAAGAGGTCCACTTCCCTTATCATCAAATTGAAATATTAACATTTCAAACCGAGAGACTACTGATAATAGCATATCCGTATATATAATGTAACTGTATACATATAATATCCTTTTTCCTATTATCTTCAAAATTTTTTACCAGGCGAAACAAATCTTTATTGAACACCTACTAAGCACCAGGCACAATGCTAGCTGATGACTGTGATTTTACGCATCCACGGATAATGCCAGTGACCTATTTTCATATGCTTTAATTACCAATGTCCACCTCCTTCTGCTTGGTCCATGTCCCTTGGCTACTGTTCCAAGTTTGGAGACGGGGTGATCAGGCTCATACACGGATGGAAGAATTTAAGTACTATGTAAATTAGATAATCGAAGCCATAGTTTGCAATCAGCTTGTTCCGAGCTGTGGAGCTGAGCAGCACTACTCTCTGAAAGCCAATGAAATCCATTTCAATCTGCCCAAAGCCAGAAATAGCATGGAGCGTGGCCCCTGTGCATGGGATCGCAGAGCAAGATGCTCATCATGTTACCGGGACCCTTCCTCTTTCTCGTCATCTCTCATCTTAGCTTTTCTCTGGTGTGAGCTCTCATCCTGCCTTCAGTGCAGAAAGCTTCCTCCATATCTTAGGGGCGGAGGGTGGAGGTGAGGTCGTGGCATGCTCAGCAGTTCCACAGGGAGGGATGACCTTCTCCTTGGCTTTACTTAATGATCCAGGTAAAGGTTCTGATTGTCCTGGCTGGCTCTGGTAGCGTGTCTTCCTACCAGATCAGGCACAGTGGCCGGGGCTGTGGCACAGTTATTGTCAGGCCAGGGTCTCCTGCGTCCTGCTATGTTCTGTGAGTGACCCCCACAAGAATCCATTGGTTGGAGTGAAGAGGCAGTAGAAGCACAGAGAGGTTAAGTCATTTGCTCAAGATGACACAGCTTAACATCTACTAAGGCTATGATTCAAACCCAAGCCCTTTTGTTCCAGAGTCAGTGCCAATACAGTTGAGATTAGTATTGCAGAATAAGATTTCTTTTGAATTGTGTGAACCTAGCATCCTTTCTCCCCCATTCCTTTATTTTCTGTGTGATTTTTAGTAGACTGTCATTGTGATCACGCAGGTGTTTGGAACTGCTCCAGTCACCTTCAGCTTTTAAGGGGCTGCACCGCCAAATGCTGAGGAATGGAAATCACGAGTGGGCTGATGACACTGTCATACCTTTGAGTCAGTTACCCTTGAAACTGTGGCATTCCCACTTCTCAGACAAAGTAATAAATCCCTCACCGTTCAGCCACTTTGGTTAGATATCCTGTCATTAGTAGCCATACACATCCTAACTGGCACAGGACTATACATTGTGTTATTTTTTTCTTTTAATGGCTCATCTTGGATAAGACCAAGGCTTGTGGAACAAATCAATAGACTGGGACAGCATTCAGGACGGTAAGTGACCCTTAAGAAAAAGGAAAAGAGTGTGTTTGGGGGGAGGAGAGAGAAGATATGCAACAGAAATCACGAGTTCTGTTTTGAACTTAATAAAGCGGTTTATACATTGAGGTGGAAATATCAAATAGGGGGTGAATATCTGAGTGCATCATTTAGAAATAGATCTCTGCTGGCAACATGTATTTAAAATTAATTAGCGTAGAGCCAATCCGTGTTGATGTGGGAATAAATAAGTTTATCAGCAGAAAAAGTCAAGCCATCAAGAATGTTTTCAAAATAGCTCTATCCCTTATGTGCAAGTGTGTCAACAACTTTGAAGATATCCAAAAATCCAGTTAATTATTTTGTATTTTTTATTTATTTTTTACTGAAGTATAGTTGACATAAAATATTGTTAGTTTTAGATGTACAGCATAGCAATCATTATGAAATGACCACCATGATAAGTCTAGTAACCATCTGTCACTGTACAAAGTTATTACAGTATTATAGACTATGTTCTTTCTGCTGTGTATTACATCCCCATGAATTGTTTAGTTTATAACTGGAAGTTTTTATGTCATAATCCCTATTTCACCCAATCTACCATCACTCTCCCCTCTGGCAACCGGTTCATTCTTTATAAGTCTGTTTCTGTTTTGTTTTACTTTTTACTTTTTAGATTCCACATATAAGCGATATCATGTAGTATTTTTTTTTTTCTCCTTCTGGCTTACTCAGTATGACAATCTCCAGGTCCATCCAAGTTGTTGCAAATGTCAGGATTTCTTTCCTTCTTATGGCTGAGTAGTATTCCATTCTTTATGCATTCATCTATTGTTTCCATATCTTGGCAATTGTAAATAATGCTGTGAACATTGGGGTGCATGTATCTTTCAAATTATCGTTTTTTGTTTTTTCCCGATATATACCCAGGAGTGGAATTGCTAGATCATATAGTAGTTCCATTTTTAGTTTTTTGAGAAACCTCCATACTTTTTTTCACAGTGGCCAAACCAGTTTACATTCCCAACAACAGTGTCCAAGGTTCCCTTTTCTCCACATGCTCACCAACATTTGTTATTTGTATTCTTTCGATGACAGCTATTTTGACAGATGTGCGGTGATACCTCATTGTGGTTTTGATTTGCATTTCCCTGATAATTAATGATGTGGAACTTCTTTTCATGTGTCTGTTGGATATTTTTATGTCTTCTTTGGAGAGACATTTATTCAGATCCTCTACCATTTTTAAATCAGGTTGTTTGTTCTTTTATATTGAGTTGTATGGTTTCTTTAGGTAATTAGGATATTGATCCTTTATCAGACATATTTGCAAATATCTTCTCCCATTCAGTAGGTTGCCTTTTCATTTTGCTGATGATCTACTATGCTGTGCAAAACCTTTTTAGTTTGATATAGTCTGATTTGTTTATTTTTGCTTTCATTGTCCTTGCCTGAGGAGACAGATCCCCAAAACTATTGATAAGACTGATGTCAGTGAGTGGACTGCCTATGTTTTCTTCTAGGAGTTTTATGGTTTTAGGTCTTATATTTAAGTCTTCAACTCATTTTGGGTTTATTTTTGTATATGGTGTGAGAAAATAATCCAGTTTGCTTCTTTTGCATGTACCTGTCCAGTTTTCTAAACACCATTTATTGAAAAGGCTGTCTTTCCCCATTGTATGTTCTTGCCTCCTTTGTCATAGATAAATTGACAATATAAGCATGTGTTTATTTCTGGACTCTATTCTATTCCATTGATCTATGTCTGTTTCTGTGCCAGTGCCATACTATTTTGATTCCCATAGCTTTGTAGGATAGATTGAAATCAGGGAGTGTATTATCTCTAGCTTTGACCTTTCTCAAGATTTTCTTGGCTATTAAGGTCTTAATAGTTCCATAAAAACTTGAGGATTATTTGTTCTAGTTCTGTGGAAAATGCCATTGCCATTTTGTTAAGGATGTGTAAGGATTTCATTGAATCCTGTGGAGTGCTTTGGGTAGTAAGGATGCTTTGACAGTATGAATTATTCCAGTCCATGAACACAATAAATCTTTCCACTCATTTGTGTCATCTTCATGTCATCTTCACATCTTTCCTTCATCAATCTTTTACAGTTTTCCGAATATAGGTATTTTACCTCCTTGGTTAAGTTTATTTCTGGGTATTTTATTCTTTTTGATGCAGTTGTAAATGGGGCTGTTTACTTAAGTTCTCTTTATGATATATCATTATTAGTGTATAGAAACACAACAGATTTCTATGTATTAATTTTGCATCCTGCAGCTTTACTGAGTTCACTTATTAGTTGTAATTTTTGGGGATAATCTTTAAGATTTTCCATATATGGTATCATGTCATCTGCAAACAGTGACGGTTTTAATTCTTTCTTTTCAGTTTCGGTTCCATTTATTTCTTTTCTTTTCTTGCATGATTTGAGTAAAAGTGACGAGTGTGAGCATCCTTGCATAGTTCCTAATTGTAGAGGAAATTGTTCAGTTTTTCATCACTGAGTATGATGTTAGTTCTGGGTTTGTCATGTATGGCCTTTATTATGTTGAGGTTTGTTTCATCCATACCCACTTTGTTCAAAGCTTTTGTCATAAATGGATGTTGAATTTTGTTAAAAACTTTTCCTGCATCTATTGAGATCATATGATTTTTAGTCTTCATTTTGTTAATGTGATGTATCACACTGATTGATTTACAGATATTGAACCATACTTGCTTCCCTGGAATAAGTCCAACTTGATCACGATGTACCATCCTTTTAATGTATTGTTGAATTTGGTTTGCTAATATTTTGTTGAGAACGTTTGCATCTGTGTTCATCAGGGATATGGACCTGTAACTTTCTTTTTTTGTGAAGTCTTTCCTGGTTTTGGTATCAGGGTAATGGCTGGCCTTGTAGAATTAGTTTGGAAGTGTACCTTCCTATTCAAAATGCCTGGAATATTTTGACAAGGATGGGTAGTAACTCGGGGTGGGGACTTGTTTTGGAGAAGCTCTAGTCCTGGTCAGGGGCTCTCACCAGGACTGGTGGGGCAGAAGGGACTCTTTGGAGGAGTGCCAGCTGGGTTGGGCCCACAAGTGACTCCAGGGAGAGCAAGCAGTGCCAGTCAGTTAGATGGGGAGGGTCAGAGACAGCACCTGCTGGCCCCAGGTCAGCCAGCCAGAATGTGAGCCCTCCCCGCTAAAGACAAGCATGCCTTCTAGCTGCTTCGCAGCCAGAGAAGGTTCTAACAGATCCTTTCCCCTCCTCACTTGCCCTAAAACTAGTCAATGAATCCCCTTCATCTATGACCCAAGTGCTTTTCAGACTGCTGCCTCTGCACTGGGGCTCAGAGTGAGTGACTTTTTTGTGCAAGTCTTTTAAAAGCAGAGTCTTGGTTTCCTACAGCCTCAGACATAAGCCCCCTGAGTTTCCAAGTCAAACATTATAGGGGATCGTCTTCCTGGTGCAGGGTCCCAGGGCTGGGAGCCTGATGTGGAATTGCAAGCCTTCACTCCTCAGGGAGGACCCCCGAGGCTGTGATCTCTCATCCAACCACGGTTACACACTGAAGGTATGAGTCCTAGACAGATGACCCCCCCATCACTTGTCTCAGTCTTTAGTTGTGGAAAATACTTTCTGTGAGTCTTCAGGTTGTTCTCAGAGATAATCTCTCTGTATGTAGTTGTACTTTTGGTGTGTTTGTGGGAGGAGGTGGGTCCAGGATCTTCCTACTCCACCATCTTTCCCTTTGGTTAATTGTTAAATATTCAACCAAATTCCTTTCTAATCTTTCTCCATTTCCATCAGAGTGAACCTGCTCCACTGTCTCACTCTGAAAACATTTCAAGAGTTTTCCATCCTACTCAGAGTGAGAAAGCTTGATATAAAAGATACAGCTATTTTGTTCACAAAGAATATATTTGACTTTTTTCTTCTCATTCCTATCTGTCCACCCTCTTATGTAAATACCTCTTCTCTCTTCTGTAGAATCATGTCTACTTTAGTGAGCCCATCTATTGCCTTTCTTTTTTTATTGACGTTTAGTTGATTTACAACATTGTGTTAGTTTCTGGTGTACAGCAAAATGATTCAGTTATACATATGTATATTTTTTTCATTATAGGTTATTATAAGATATTGAATGTAGTCACCTGTTAGTCACCTGTGTTGTACAGTAGGACCTTGTTGTTTATCTACTTTATATATAGAAGCTTGTATCTATCTATTGCCTTTCTCCTCTTTGACAGTTCATACATCTCTAAATCCCAGAGGACACTGAAGTAGGAGTCTAGGATTTCTCAGATTGAGGGGGAGGACAATACAAAGGGGAAGAAGGGGGTGGGAGGGGGATATCTGCAGGAAGGAGATAAAATTAATATAACTTTTGTCCCCTCATGGAGGATTCTGATGCCCAGGGTGAGAGTATTTCAAGAAGAAAGGTGGGTCCTTCTCTTTGACTGCTGCCGAAAGGAGAATTGAAAAATGGCCTTTGGCTGTGGTGACTTTAGTCAGTTACCTGGGTAGTGAGAAGCTGATAGAAGCAGACTGGAGGGGGTTAAGGAGGGAGAGGAAGGTGAGAGATGAAGTGAGGAGAATGACCCCCTCCCCTTATAATAAAACGTGGAGAAGAGGAGAGAGTTAGGCAGGAACTGCGGGGGCTGCGGAGATGGGCCGAACCTGGCTGTTCCTTTGAAATGGAGAAAAGAAAAAGAGAAAATGCTCACTGTATGTCCCCAGATGATACAGTGGGGGATAGAATCTAAAGCACAAGCAGAGGCATTGGCCTCAGACTGTTAGAAGACAACTTCTGGATCAAAACAGGAGAGAAGGAGAAGGGCGTTGACTTGGATGGTATGCTTGTCGTTTATTTAGAAACGTAAGAATGTTCCAGCTCATTTTGATTATTTTGTGTTACTGTTATATTTTCCCCTTCTATCTCTTCTTACATATTTGAAAATCTTGATCTATGATTAAAAAGAAAACGCTGTCATTTTCGTATTTTTTACATGACATGGAAAATAATAGTTCAACTAACTGTTTGTTATAATAATAAAGACCAGAAGCAAAACCCAAAGGCCAGGATCCTAGAGTCTTTCATGTTGACCTCTGTTCTATTATGAACTTTCAAATCTGTTTTTCATCAGGCACTGCAGGAAATAGAGCAGAAGAACATGGGAAAGAAATATATCCCGCTAAGATTGCCTAGATCCCGGGGGATCGGTGATGTTACCAGAGAGAAACAAACAGCACTTGATAAGGGTTTTCAATACAAGTAAAAATGCTTTGATGTCAGATGATTTTCAAGAAGAGAAAGAAAGATGCAGATTTTAGCAAGAAAATATTGAAGCAAAACTCAGATTGACCAAAGTTACGTCCAAGAAGAAAAGATGCAAGGAGATGCATAGGGGTAAAGCCACAGAGGATTAAAAAGTCTTCACAAGACTTTTATTAGAATTCATGGTGATGACTTCAATTCACCGTGAAATTTCCTTACTCATATGAAATTTTTAATTAAGCATTCTTAAAAAAAACATGCTAAATTTAGAAGACTATATTCTAAATATGATAAATTATTTAGAGCCCACTTTTGGGTAGATATTCTATATTTTATTAAATTTTCAAATAAATATTCCCCTTCTGCTTTGTAACCCATCTTTGTATATTTTTATGACTTTTCTACTTTCTGTGGCCCTTCCACTCCTGTCATTTCTTACTTTCAAAACTGTTATTAGTGTGCTGTTATTTACCCTTTCCTGACAAGGTGAAAAGCACTGTTAACTGACCATGAGTTTCAGTGAATGTAGTATGGTAACAATTACAGTAATGAATAAACAACTGTACAGCGACAAACTGAATGCCAGCAGAATTTATCTGCATGAACCAACATTTAACACACCCTAGTGAAAATGATTCCCTTGTGTGATGCTCTATCCAATATAAGGGTTATATCTAGGAGGTCAAAAGACATGCCCAAAGTAATTTACTCCACTTGGAACATAGTCATTGTCTCTATAATCCTAATCTTCCTTCTTTAACTGGAAAGGATGGAGCTGGTGAGAAGGGGCACCTGTGCACATAGTCTTGTTGCCCATCTGGCAAACACCACCATGCCATTATAGATTTATTTCAAGCCTTTTGCATTCTACGGGGTCTTTCTGAACATTCTTCCCCTTGGTAGAACTCATATCTCCCTCCCTTCCAATCTGGAGAGAGCGAAACAGAGAATAAATCTAAACCACTCCATTCATTATTTTTTTATATTTTCCTTTCTTATTGAAGTATAATTGATTTAAAATATCGTGTTAGTTTCAGGTGTACAGCAAGGTGATTCAGATATATATATATATATTTTTTTTTTCATATTCCTTTCCAGTACAAGATACTGAATATAGTTCCCTGTGCTATGCAGTAATAAATCCTTGCTGTTTATCTATTTTATATATAGTAGTTTGTATCTGTTAATCCCACACACCTAATTTATCCCTCTCCACCCCCTTTCCCTTTTGATAACCATAAAATTGTTTTCTATGTCTGTGAGTCTATTTCTGTTTTGTAAATAGGTTCATTTGCATCATGTTTTTAGATTCCATACATGAGTGATACTGTATGTATTGTTCTTTCTCTTTCTGGCTTACTTCACTTGGTATGATGATCTCCAGGTCCATGCATGTGTTGCTGCAAATGTCAATGTTTCATTCTTTTTTAGAGCTGAGTATCCATTCATTATCAATTAATTAAATTATTTATTATAGTTATGTATAATTCTTAAGTATAGATATTTATTTTTTGATTCATTGGCAAAGTGAGACTCATTTTTCTGCTTTGCATTGTCATAAATATCAGTGTTGTATTTGGAAGGAATTCCTAATAGCAGTCATCAAAAACTGAACAGAATGTGACTGGATACTTAAACTTGTGAATAAGACACAATTAAATCAACATAAAATAGACCTAACCCTGAAGTTTAAAAATCAACTTTGCCTTAATCTCAAAGGAGTGTACATTGGTTTTGTTTTCTTGAAATCATTCAAAATTTCTACTAAGTGTAGGAAGGGGGAAAGAAAGCAACAATATCTTGAGAAATTATTTAATTTATTTATTATTTATTGAATGGATTCAAATCTTTTTTAAAAAAAATTCGAATGCTGAGCTGATTTTGAAAGGTAATCATCTTTCATGCTGGAAAACTTTAAATTGCCAGTTTAAGCCTGTTGAAAATATTTTTATTGCATTCTTAGTAATTTCCCATGAAAGCATTTCTAAAGGCTCAGCAAAACATTTACAATTTTATAAAACCTTTTAAATTAATTTATAACTTAGCTATGAAGTTCTTTTTGGGAGACTCAAAACAGTGGGTGACCTTATATCCATAATGTGTATGCTTAAATGTTTTATTACAGCAGAGTGAATTAGGACAGAATTACTTAACTTTAGACATCAACATTTCATTTAACTGCAATCTGCTTGGTATTTTACTTAAACCAATTCAATTCCATTTTATCCAATTGCAAGGTCACTTTTATATGTTCTGACTCTTTTGTTTTATTTTTAACTGTCGAATGGCTTCGGATCCGGAATATGAGAAAATACTGACCAAATTTAATCATTCTTTTGGCATTGTATCCCATCAGGTGTTTAAGAAGATCAGTGTTTTCTTGCAATCTTGAGGAGGGAGGTACAATTGGACTCAATCTCGCTCCTCTTAGTCCACCTTTTTTTATCTCGGCTGTTACTATGACAACCAGCTATGTGCAGGTGTAATCTGACAGCACATTGCTCCAGCCCAGCCAGGCCTGTCTTTTACTTTCTGTCCCAGAGCATCTATTTACACTTCCCTTCAGTTCTGTTTGTTTTCTAATAAATGCTTTAAGGGCTATATATTTTCCTCTGTGTAGCATTTCAGTCACATTCACATGATGAACCAGGTCGTGTTCTCATTGTTCATTTCTAATTAGAATTTAATTTTAGCTTTAATCTCCCAAGTTAACCCAAGGGTTACTTAGAAAAGTCTTCTTAATATCTAAATAAATATTTTACTTTATTGTCACAGTTTATTGCCTGAAATGTAGCCTGATTGATTTCTGATTTGGGGTCTTCATTAGATTTTCTTCATGTTACATATTCCATGGTCTTTTTTAAAAATGAAATTTCCATGGCTACCGAAAAATTTTTTGTAACAAATGTTATATTGGACCTCTTTCTACCTCAGGTTTGGCTGAGTTAAAAAAAAAAAATCAGTAGGAAAAGTACTTTCACATTCTACTGTGAGAGCAAAGGAAGGCCTGAAAGGTAACTTTGCAGTTTGCCCATCGACCACCTCCAGCCCACTAGACTGCAGACTCAGACTTCAGCCAGAGGGAGGCTAATGGAGTGCAGGGAAGGCTTTTTCTGGAGAGATTTGTTGTTGGATGCTGAGGACCACCCACTCCTTCACCTTAAGTCTTAAGTGTGGAAGAAATTATTCTGAGACCACTCGGACAGCTTGAATATGTGTCCCCTAGAATATCAGACACTCTTCTGAGAAAGTCGAAGGATGCAAATCGTGCATCTTCAGAGCAGACAGCTGCAGTGGATGGAAAAGCACATCCACTGACAAAGGACCAGAGATGTGCGTGTGTCATTGTCAAAGCCACTTTGGTGGAGAGCGGCCTAAGACTGATTGAGCCTGTGGCAGTCACTCCACTGACTGTCATAACATGCGAGAACCTGATTACATTTCCTACGGGATTACAAACCTAAAGAGATTATATGTAAAACCGTCCAATCAATCCAGACTCAGTATTCCTAGTAACGCAAGTAGTTTACACGCACTACTTTGGGGCAGTGGGAGCAGTTGCTCTCATCTCCAGGGTGGTGTCTTCACTCCCCTGAGGCAGCCTTGGCCATCACTATGGTTGGACCCAGCACGGTGACTCTGGTCAGAATGACATCCGGATGTCTGGACGGAGTCTTCAGGAGAAGGGGGACCAGCGGAGCCATCAGGCCCCTGCAAGAGGTGAAAGGGCCTTTGCACTATGAAATCCCAGCGAGTTTCCCCAAAACATGACTGCTGGAATTCAGGATACGCCACCCTAAAATACGCCACTTTGGTGTGCTGATTATTTTGAGCTGCAGGCACTTGAAAAACAGCAGATGCAGAGAGAGGCTTTCTCTGAACTCCCTTTCGCTGTCTAAAGACAGAGCTTCCCAAAGGAGCTCATTTGTCATAGATCCCCTCTCAGAGCTTTCATCAACCAGGGGAGATTGACTTTTCTCACAGAAGATACTAGAAGTTGACACCACCCCCAGACAAACTTTGTCATGAACTATCACACCTCCCAAATATTCTTTTAAAGGGCCATTCATCTTTCCCAGCAATCATCTTCTCGCCCCTAAGAGGCCCACATCCCTCTCCTCCTTCCCTATTAAGATGGTATTTAAGTCAAAATTCTAAGCCACCTCCTTGGGTCACTCTTTTTTCCCTGGGTATCTCCCATGTGCATGTGAGGGGTACCTGTTAATAAACTTCTGTTTCTTTTCCCTCTGGTAATCTGTGCTTCACTACAGAAAGGCTCAGCCAAGAACTCAGAGGGTAGAGGGAACGTTCTTTTTTCTTCCCGACCGATGCCAATAAAGTTTTATTGGAACACAGCCATGTCCGTTCATTTCTATATTATTTTTGGTTGCTTTCACATTACCACAGCAGAGTTGACTTGTGTGACAGAGACCACATGGTCCTCAAAGTCTAAAATATTTCCTATCTAGCCCTTTGCAGAAAATATTTGCTACTCTTGATTTTTATCTTTCTTGACTTTTAGTCACCTAGTCACTCAATTTCTCCTACTATGACTATAAAATGATCAGTTTCCCAATGATTGAATTGGTTTTTACTTTGAAAACTTCGAAAGTTGTAGAGCAAAATTTCATGACTTTTGCATACTGTACTGGTTCATAACTTTGTCAGTACCCAATGTACCTCTTTTTCCCTTTTAATAAACTTCACCTTAAATTTCTTTTGTCCAATCTCAATATTAATATAACTGCTTTCTTTGAGTTAGCATTTGCTGAGTACTTAACTACAATCAATTATTTTTTTAGATGCTTATCTTTTAAAGAAGCTTATAACTACATTTTCTTAAACTTTTGACTTGGAGAATTTAATCTATTTTTTGTGAATTATAGTGCTTTACTTTTACCTGCCATATCATTTTGTTTTATATTACCCATATTCTTCTTTCTTTTGCTGAGTTTTCCTCGACTTCTTTCTTCTTTCATTTGAACATTATTTGCTGTTTTTTCCCCCTGTTGATTGGTTGAAATTGTAAACCCTATTTCTCTCTGCCTAGTGTATATCCTTAAAATCCTAATACACATATTTCAACTCATTTTCTACTGATATTTAGATTTAGCTATATCAGTTTATTCCCTACCATAAGATGAGAACCTTAACTACCTTTATTCATCCTTCATACCTGTCACCACTGAGATGTTGTAATAATTTGGACTATTATGAATAATATTATGAAAACATGATTTTTAAAGGGTAGCATAAATCATTTATTTCAATTATTCATTTTATGAAATTATTTTTCCTTTACTCTTTTTCCAACATTTTCCTTTTCCAGGAATATTATTTGATTTGCTAATGTACATTCTCAATTTTTGTCACAGTGTTCATGGTGATAAACTTTATGAGTTTCTGCATGTATGAAAAATGTTTATTTTGATCTTTCACTTGAATGCCTCCCCAACTCAACCATGTTCCTTTAAACCTGTTAACTCCTCTATAAACAGACTATTAAACTTTCATCAATGAAACATTTAAGGTGTGCTGTTTTCTGCCAGAATCCTGAATGTGACAGATCTTATATCTTGAAAACCAAAGTGATTATAATTCAAACCATCTTTCATTGGCATTTTAGTACATTGTCTGAACACTAATAAATGTCCCCAAACTATAGATATATATTACACACATGTACCCATGTGCATTCACACACACGTATGTTTTACACAGAAGCCAAAAAAAAAAGCTTTAGTACTTTTGTTGGTTGACAAAATTCTAACTAACCTAGGGAAGAAATTAACCATTAAAAAAAAGAGACCTAGATGAAGAGAATATAAAACTAAATAAATAAATAAGCAAACAGATTTTATTGATGGATGAGGAACATGGCTGAAAAAAAACCAAAACCCACTCCTGGACAGTGTTATCAGGGTGCACTTGTTTGCAAACAGGAGAAAATGAAGCTCAAACTGGCCGCAATCATGCAGGCCACTGCTTCTCAGAATGTGGTCCGTGAGCATGCTGCAGTAGTGTCACCTGGGATCTTGTTACCAATGCAAATTCTCCATACTTATCCCAGAACTGCTGAATCAGAATCTTGGGAGATGGGGCCAAGAATCCACGTCTCAACAAGCCTTTTATGTGTCTCTTATTCATACTGAAGTTTAAAAGCATCAAGTGAAGGAGATTTATTGGCTTATAAACTGGAAGTTTAGAGTTGGATTCTGTGGCTCAATGTATCTATTTTGCTTTTCTGTTCTGCCTTCAGCTTGGCAGTTTCATCCTCATTCTGCTTCTTTGGGGGATCACTCAGCGCTGTCAGCAATGTCGGGGCAGTAGGCTTCCTGACTGACTTGAGCAAGAAAGAAAGAGTAGGTTACATATGGGGGCTCCGTTATACAAGTAAGGAAAGTTCTTTCTCAAAAGCCCACAATCACTTTCTCCTTGTGCTTCATTGCCCAGTTTGGGTCACAAGACCGACCATAAACATGGGCCGGGAAGTGGGATGTTGCTGATTACTGTGTGTCGTATGTCCAACCCAGAGACCCAGAGGGATTCAGCATTTTTCCAAGTTGATGAGATGCATGGCCGACACATGAATGCTTGAATTCAAGGAGTAATAAATGATGGAGACCAACCACAGAGTCATCTCAATATCATTAAAATGTCGAAATTCCAAATGATTATATAAAATTAATTTTGAAAGTCTATCAGAATCCCTACTAAAAAAGGGTAAAGTTACTTTAGAATTTTAATAGAAAATTGCCCAATATTCCTTAAAATATATAACAAATAAAGGAGGACAACCCATCCAAAGCTTAACATATACTGCAAAGGTTTAGTAATCAATATTTTCCTATACCTAAGAAACCTATTGAAACAAGAAAGACAAACAGATTAATAGAATTGAATAAAAATCCAAAATGTACAAATGGGAACTTAATATTTAATAGAGGTGGTATTTCATTCCATTGTTAATTTAATAAATATGTTTGGCATTATTAGCTGCCCATCTCTATAAAAGCAGTTAGATCACTTTGTTACAACGTTTACAAAAATAAATTCTAAGTGGATTAAAGATATAAACATAACAGACACATAATATTAGCAAAACAATTTGGAGACCATTTGTATAACTATGTGGTGGGGGAGTCTTCCAGAAGCAATAAAGGGAACATGACTGGGAAAGATTTAGAGATTTGATTACTAAGAAATTTAAACTTTCTATGTGGAAAATATACTATAAACAAAGTTTAAGAACAGATTAGACTGAGAGAAAATATTTGTAATATATATATAGCAATAACAAATAAGATGATCAGGACATTAAAAAAAACCCAGTAATAGAATTTGGCAGTGATATAAACCAGCAAGTCACAGAGGAGAAGCCAGTGGAAAACAGATACCAATATACAAAAAGATGTTTAACTTCGCCAGTAATCAGGAAAATAGAAATGGAAACAACAGTAACTTACCAGTTTTCTTTACCCATGAGGTTGGCAAAAATGTGTGTATGTATGTATGTTTAATATATAATGCTCAGTGCTGAGGAGAGTGCGGGGAAATGGGAATTCTTATACCTGCTGACAGAAGTGTGAAATACTATGACTCCTTTGAACAGATTGAGTAGTATCTATTAAAATTGAAGAAAATATATATATACACATATATCCTTTAACCAAATAATATCAGTTTGGGGTATCTATCAAACAGAAATAAAACCACAGATACATAAGGAAATATGTTTATTGTAGCACTATATAAGTGGCAAAAATAAATCAGCAAACTATACTGTCAATTAAGAGGAGAAAGGTTGTATAAGTTAAGGTACACTCATGCTGTGAAATGTTACCCAACCATAAAAAAGGAATGAGCTTATTCATTATTCATTCAACAAACATTTGACATATACTTACAATGTTCATGTCCTGTTTTAAGTGTTGTCATTAAAGCAAGTTCTAAAGGAAAGTGTGTCTTTGGTGACTCATATACTTGTGAGGATGAAAAATAAAAAATAAATGAGATAATTTCAGAGAGCAATTACATACTAAGAATAAAATAAAACAAGTTGATATGATAGAAAATGATAGATAAGGAGGTAAAGAAAATGAGAAAAACAGCCTCGTGAAAATATTAGAAAAAGATATTTTAAGCCAAATGAACATCTTCCTTAGAGCCTTGTCAATGGATCCAGAGGGACATTTATATAATACTAAAAAAGAAAAATTACTAAAAAATATGGCATGGTGCCATGCCACTTTTGTTTAAAAATAATTAGGAAAATCACTCTCCAGGTGAGTATGTGTATGTTTTTTTAAGTGAGCATATAGAAAACAGCAGAATACATCATGTTGGCACTTGCTAGCATAGGTGTTAGTATTGAGGTGGTGAGGTATAAAAATAGTCAACTTTTTCTTTGTAGATGTTCATTTTTGCTCACAACAGCAGGCAGGTTTTGATTTTCTAGTTTGTGGAATGCAAACTATAATCAAGATCTTCACATTATTTAAAAAATTTTTAGTGTGTGGATCAACCTTGAGATTCTTTTTTTTTGACAATTTCATGGATTATTTCCTCCCTTCCCATCATTCTATCCTCCAGTCCTTTATGGAACACTTGTAAATTAGTCAAGCAGTCTGGCTACTCTGAATCCCAATTAATTATTTCCAATTAATTACCTGAGATGCCACCAGGAAAGGAGGTCCCACCTCACTGATGTGTTCAATTTTAAAGCCTGAGCCACCTCCACCTCCACAGCTGTCTTGTAGAAATGTTTCTGTCTGTTGTTATTTTTCTACCTTCTATCTTTCAGAATTTTCCCTCAAAGTTTCCCCTCCTCAGTATCTTGTATCTGTTCTTAAAGAAAGTTAAAGTCTTGGTCATTTCAGGCCACTATGACAGAATATCACAGACTGGTGACATAAACAACAAACATCTCTTTCTCACAGTCCTGGAGGCTGGGAAGTCCAAAATCCAGGGGCCAGCAGATTTGGTGTCTGGTGAGAGCTCACTTTTTGGCTTATGAATGGCTGTCTTCCCTTTCTTCCCCCCAAATCAATAGAGCTTTGATTGAATCTTTAAAATATCACAAATGAACCCGAAGAATCATCTGGCATCTTGCCGTTTCCGTAGCCGGACGGCTTAGTTGTCATTCATCAGTCTGCTGAACGACTCCTTTTCCAGAGACACAGATACCACCCGAGAGTTTTCTAATATCCTTGTTTTCCTCTGTTATGGCTTGCTGAATCTAAGCAGCTGAATTTGATACGTGTTCAATGTTGTTTCCTTCAAGAATTAATTCATCTTTCTGGGCTTGAGATACTGCACAATTGACGCCTGGCCTGATCTGAATTCTGCGGATGTATTTTTCACCCAAGAAGTTTCGGATTTCAACAAAAGACCCATTCTCCTGAATAATGACGGTGATGGGGGAAGTGAGCCGACACCAACCTCATGTGAAACAGAAGCCTGGTGTAACACCCTTGATCATGTTCTGTACGTGATAGTGTGAATGGCCACCAGTTCTTTTCCATTTCCTACCATTTGTCAAGCTAGAGCCTCTTCTTTTTCTTTCCAAGGAGGTTGAGTTCTACACTGATGTGATTGAAATCCCTCCACAGGGTGCCTCAGGGGCTCTTTACCAGAACTGTGTGTCCCTCCAAGGTGATGTCGACATCTGCTGCATTGGTGACAATCTGATTGCTGAGAATGGTCTTCATTCTCATGGTAGATGCGGCAAAGAAAGCGTTAGCTGTCTTCTTGATTCACCCTCACGTGATGGAGGTACAAGGGGGATCTCTGTGGTTCCTTTTATCAGGACACGAATCCCTTTCACAAGAACTCTACCCTCGAAACCTGATTACACCTCAATGACCCTATCTCTACTACCAACACTTTGGGGGTTAGGATTTCAACATATGAATGGAGGGGGAATAAACAATCAATCCATGACACTGAATAAATTTTGTTCTGGGGAAGGTGTGTGCTCAATTTATCATCTTTAGCCAACCACCTCTCCTTCTCTTCCTGCTGCCTTAGAGTTGACGTGTCATCTTTGCAGAATAATTTAGGCTAAATGTAAGCCCTTGCAAAACCACATGTTTTTAGGACACAGATAACTCCTTACATTTCACGAGTTCAGAATATTTATACCAGTTCTCTGAGTTTCAGCCTATTATCATCTTTATTTTACAGTCTTTACCTTCCTTTCCATGCTACTGGTTTTGAAAGTAGGCAGCCGTGATTGCTGACTGCACAATTCCTACCGCTAGAGCATTGGACTTTCCTCCTCATTTCAACCAGAACCACTTAGATTTTATCCATTTTATACTGTATGCATCTGTTTAAGTTCCTGTCAAAAAAGAAAAGTGGGGGGTTGGTATTGATTATTTTAAAAAGATTGGAACAGCATCTTAAGAAGGAAACCAAAAGCAGTTGGAATTCATGAGTTTATCTTTGGCTCTCTCCCAATATTTTTCTTGATCTTTTCTCATTTCCAATTCGCCTTAAGACCTGCCTTCCAGATGCCTAAAACCACATGTGATCCTCAGATCCAAAACCCATTTAGACTCAACCTTCCAATCGTTATGTTCCTAGCAATTCAATATTGCCTTTCCCTCTTTCCCTGATAAAAATGCAAATTCTACTAGTGCACCAGATCTTATCAAGATGTTACAGAATCATCTTATGAAAAATTCACATGGACATATCAAAAGTGGATAGGAAGCCCCCAGGAAGCATGTTATGTTTTATAATTGGATATTATCCTAACTTATTTCCTGGTGGTAGATATGCAGGCATGTCTGTGTCTGTGGGATCCATTCCTCTCTCTCCCTTAGTCTGCTCAGAGATGTGATATATTCTTCCAATTCAAAGAATAGGACATATAACACTGCAAACCCTTCTACATGTCAAACTTAAGGATCCTCAAATTAGAAGGGAGGTGATGAATTTTCCACTGGCCTGTGACTAAATGAGAAAAATAAGGTCACTACTGTTCATTTGCATAAAGCCAAATTAATTCAGTATGCAGAACAATAATTTGTTCTGTGAATTTTGTGAAATGATTATTGTAGCAAAAAGTAGTCTTATTATGAGTATCCTGATCTTGACAAAGGACTTCCTGTTGTAAAACTTCCAATTAAAAAAAATCATACAGTGCCAAAGCCTTGCAACACAATATATTTTGAGCTTTTGAGGAGGAATGACTGTCATATTCTGAACTCTGTCCCCTGCACAGCAAAGTGTCTATCATATTAGAGTGTCCATTGTATGGAGAATTGAATCATGAGATATATACACAATAAGCCAAGCCTTTCGATGCTGTCAAGAGTTTATGCTGTACTTGCTCCATATTAGCAGAAATCCTATCAAAATTCTACTACTTCTGCACTGGGGTGCAGGTCTATCAGTACTCCCTACTGTTTTTTCCAGTTAGGATTTCGGAGGGAGTTTATGCACTCAGTCCCAGAGAATCAGCAAGATAGTTTAAGGTTTCTGCCTTCCCACTTCTCCATATCTTCCTTTCTAGAAAACAATCCCTTAAGGCATGTTGAAAACTTTCTCCTGTTTTTCTAAAACAGATTTCCAGCCATCAAAATTGTGTGTCCTCCTCTTCTAGCTGATCAGTTTCTTACCTGTCTTTATATGAAAATTGTGCTAAACTGAACTAAGACAAGGAGGTCTAATTTAGAATTCCTGTGCTCATTATTAGTCACATCCCATAGTGTTGGAAATGCTTTTAGGAAATGTTTTCCAGTCCTGGAAAAGTTGAAAGTGTACCATATGTCTTGTTCACAGTGATTCTTCTCCCCCTGGGAAACATAGTAAATGACCTCTAGAAATAATTGCAAAACATATCTTTGTGCTTTATTAGGCTTTTGTGTTTTCTCAAATTTAATAAATACACACATATAATTTAACTTTTGCAAGTTGAGATTTTTTTTGACTGTCCCCTCCGAAAGAAAACTTTATTCCTTCAATGAGAATCCTGATACCATGATGTACATACCTTTCTCCTTTGGGATCATTTTAAGTACTTGCTTTTTCTCCATTTCAGCTGACTGTATCCAGCAACAGTGACACAAAAAAATTCTTACTTCAGGATCCCCTTTAATCTTGTTCTTTCTCTTTCACCCTCTGCTCAGGCTGTTTGTCACCTCCTCCTGGTGGAAACAAGACTTTCTTCCTCCCAGGTCCCCAAATTCCACCCATGGAAGTACATGGTGGTGATTATGCTTAATGTAGACTGTAATGTAAGAGAAAGCGGACAGAATAAGACTGTGGGTATTAAAACAGTGGCACACATATCTCGTTTCTTTATACCCATGCATAAATGAATGGCAAAGATATTTAGCATAAGTCAATATTGGTGAGTAAAATGTTGAAGGTTCAAACATGTCTTTTTTTATCAGTTACATTTAGATAAAAATGATTATATACAAATTTCTGCTATTAGTATAGTTGGCCTTTGATTATTAATGACAAAAAGGGCAAGACTATAGCATGGATGGCCATGGGAAAGCATGGTGCATCAGTGCCCATAAAATACAGGCAAAAGACCTTGAGAGTTGGGACCTTGAGGTCAGTTGTTCCTCGGTCTCAAAGGACCCACCACTGTATGGACCCAAGTTATGTATCAGACTTTGCTCCCATGACATTGCATGTGCTGGCTTTGAAATTATTGATAATCTCTAGGACCCTATTATATTTTGTATTTTGTGTTCCTAGATCATGAAGATATAGTTTAGATTTATTCCCCAATAGAAATGTCTATGCTATCATAAACATTTGTAGCTGGCAGAGTACCTTCAGGGCCTCATTTTAAACGTGTGTTTTCATTCTGTCTGGTACATATTCTCTGTTCATTAAGCATGTTTACCAGTATTTTTGTGTATGTGTGAACTGCTTGATAAATATTTCCTATCTTCAACTTCTGAAGTCTTACTGATGGCTTTTTCGTGACACCTGTGCTTGCACCATCAAAAAAAACTTAATAAGACTCCTCCGTACACATTGTGTTAATAATATTCAAAGTTATGAAAACCTGGCACATTGAGATAAGTAATGAAGATAATAAGTAATTCTACACTCATGAGAATATCATGCTTTCCATTTGTGTTGCTTTAGCAATGTGTTGTTTACTGCTTCCAATTTCCAAAAACTGAACTTTCTTCTTGAGTAAAAAATGTTAGAGGGTAATTTTCTAACCAAAAGTTGAAATCATGATTCCCATATGATATAAAATGAATATATGTATTCCTTCTCAAGATCATTTCAAATAACCTAGAGCCATAGTATATTGAACAGTCACAAGATTAACTTCTTTCTGGAAGTTATCATGAGGAATCTCAGATTGGATTTTGATTTTCAAGGCTTCTATTATTTTTTATCCCTCGGGTAGGAAATCAAGCCAAAACAAAACAAAACAAATCACCTCTTTACACCAGATTTCACCCGCTGTATCTCAACATTTGGATGAATTTTCCTCCTCTTAAAGCCCAAATATCCTTAGGTTTCTTGGCATTGCCACCTGTAAGGCTGAGGCTGCATAGCCAGGTGCCAGGGCAGTTTCTCTGAGAAGATTTTGTAGGCATCAGCTTCATAGGTAAAATCAACCATAGTTCCTTAACAGTGACTTGTTGTGCCTGATTAAATGATCATTATCTTCTGTAATTGACACAGTTGCATAATCAATTTTCCTAATTGTACATCGGTAGAAATGAGGACAGATTCTTCCTGAGTCCACATAAATAACTGAATTAACGTGAAAAGTCCGAACACTTAACTTCTGGAAGGATCAACGGAAATCAGGTAATATTTTTAAATGTTTCATTTCAGTTTATGAAAGCAGAGTCTATCACATTGTCATGTCTCACTAGATTTGGGGTTAGAAGTCTCATGGAACTGTTTTCCTCTTGACTCATCCCAGGGGAAAGTGGCCTAGTGATGTCACCAGAAGCCTTTACTCAAGAATCTCTTTGAATGGGCAATAGTGTGCAGTGCCCGATACAGCCCTTTTCCACGGTGTTCGGACACACTCTTTGTTTGCTGAAGACAAAAGCTCTGGTAGCTTATAGAAGGGTCATCACACAGCATCAGGGTGAAACAAAGACTATAGATGATAGAGACTTAATGGCTGTTGTTGATTTCTTACTGAAATTTTTTAAATGAAAAAAGATTGATGAGAGTTCATAATCATAATCTGTCAATGACCAACAATGTTAGTTGTTTCTCTGATATACAAAACATGGTAATAAAATTGTTCTACATACAATTCTAGACAAACTATCTCTAGGGATAACTGATTAAGCCCATTTTGAGAAAGTCAGTGAACGTTGCATGTCATTTATAAAAAAAAGATACACATAATTTTTATAGAGAATAATCCTGAGACATTACATATATAATCTACAAAGAATACATCTAGAATATGAAGAGGTTTAGTAAGTAAAGAGTAAGGCCTAGACATCTGTATTTTTATAAAACTCTATGTCTGACATATGTCCTCAATTAAGAACCACTGGCCTTGGAGATAGCAGATTCAAATGAATGAAGTAAGGTTACAGGCAAGTAAACAATTTAAGTAATTACAAAATTATGACCCATAATACTATACAGTTGTCTCATATCTTCAGGCAAACCACCAGGACTTTGAGAAATAAAGGAAAAATTAACTGTTTCATAAGACCTTTGATTAATGTTTCTTGGAGCCTAAGCATTTACCAGGGACACTGAGGGTTTTGGTAGAGTTGAACATCATTATTCATGGATTCTGTATTTGTCAATTTGTCTACTTGCTAAAATTTATTTATAGCCCTAACATCAACTCACATAGATGCGTGAGTACCAGCTGAGGTCAAAACAAGTCTCTGTCTTCTAGTTTTAGCTTTCATATTGTAAACAGGTGTCTCCTTATGGTCAGTTTAATACAATGTTTTTCATACTTTTATGCTTTTTGTTGGTGATTTCACAATCGAAAATGACCCTCACAAGCCAAAAATAGAACAGTAATAGTAAGATACTATAACTCATTAAACAAACTGACAATAACAACATAGAAAACAAACTTATGGGTACAGGGGTGGGGGAGGGAGTGGGAAGGGATAAACTGGGAGTTTGAGATTTGCAGATACCAACTACTTTATATAAAAGAGAGCAACAACAACTTTCTGCTGTAAACCACAGGGAACTATATTCAATATTTTGTAGTAACCTAAAATGAAAAAGAACATGAAAAGGAATATAGGTATGTATATGTATGACTGAAACATTATGCTGCACACCAGAAGCTGACACAACATTGTAAACTGATTATACTTCAATTTAAATTTTTTTAATTTTAAAAATATTTAAAAAATAAAATCTGTATAGGTCAGGGAAAACTAGTAAATATAATTTTCCCTAAAAATAAGTAAAAAAAATAAATCTGATAATAACCGATAAATAAATATATGAGAAGAGAAAGGAAAGTTGTTCCTTAGAGTAGAGTGCTGACTTTAAACAGAGAAGGCATAATGGAATTAGGACTCACTGTTTTGTAACCATCACTGTAAAAAGTGATAAAGAAAAGAATAACTGGATGGTAAGACAGGGATTGAGGGGGAGGTTAGATGAGGTTCAAAATGTTTATATAATTTTAAGAATCTCCCCACAAGTGATTTATTACAGTCCATCCTTATTATTTATTAATAGATTCTGTGAACATATGAATTCACCTACTTGCCCTTTAAGATCCCTTTGAGGAAGCAGGAAGCCATTCATTTGTGGAAATTACTTTGACTCATCCTCTGATTCTAAAATCTGCTTTCTGTCTTCAGTTTTGGAGTCACCTTAATCCCTAAAATTTGAGGTTCTGCTTCTACCCAGAAATAGCTCTTAGTGGCTCACTCTGACCTACCGCAGCCCTCCTTCCTCCCTGCCCCTTAATTCCCTGTATCCGACCTCCTGGGGTTATTACAGATGTGATCGCACAGTCAGGCCCATTGGGTCCTGACTTTGTTTCTCCTCAGCAGTGCAGGTCAGGGCATAGAGTTGGACTAGGCACGGTGGCCCAGTTAGCATAAGCCTGTTCGTGACAAGCTTCAGGTAGCCGCCCTTTGGTCTGTGATAACTGTTTGGAGAATTCCATTCTTTCTTTAGTGGATGACATGGATCCTCTTAATTGTTTCAGGTTTTTATGTTTTGGCAAATGTTCCTGAGCCATCGTGGTTTGTCTAGTACAATTGTCTCAACCACAGCAATACTGATACTTTGGGGCAAATAATTCTTTGTTGCTGGGAGCTGCCCTGCACATTGTAGGGTGTTTAGCAGTATCCCCGGTCTCTACTCACTAGACACCGGTAGGACTCTCCAAGTAGTGACAATGAAAAATGTTTCCAGACATTGCTAAATATGCTGCCAGTTGAGAACCACTGGCCAAATACTTTGTTCTGAATCTCTGTTGCCTCTTATCAGCTAAGTAATCTTGAGCTGGATACTGAATCTTAGCTTAGCATCCTCAGCTCTGAAGGCGGCATCCCATTGCTTCTAATGCAAATAATTATTCAGGAGCTAAGTGAGCTAATATATTTCAAGTTCTGAGTGCAACATCTTGCACATGATACGTACTCAAATGAAAGCTCTTCTTATTTTATTATTGATTGTACATAATTAAGGGAATACGTATTAATCAAAATAAATAATTTATATGCTGCTTTTGAAACACAAAGTTATTTCATAGACAGCTGTGAGAATGACTAATTAAACAAAAGTGGTTATTTTCCTAGAAGGCCTATTATAATAATTTTGCTGGTTTAGTCCCATCAAAGCCCATGAAATTATGAAAAAATTTCCCAAGCCTTTTTGAGGTGTTTAGTCTAAGAGCTTTAAATTTATGTGCAGATATTTGTCATGAAAATATTCTCATGAAGTCCTGGACGAATAAGAAGCCATCATCTATTTCCCCATAATTAATAGGTTTCCCTAAGAGCAGAGGCTGTTTCTCCAGGGCAAGAGCTATGTACGATCTATTTTCTACACAGTACACACACCACGATGACTTTCACTGGACTTGATTTTGGTAATATGCCCTTTCCTGGGAGAATATCTTAGAATCGATGTGAATTCACTCTTGGAGAGCATCAGTTTGTTATTTGAGCTGCCATATATAGTTAAAGAAAGGCAATTCAATCTGAACACAGGTAAAAGTAAAAAATGTATGAAATGAAGGAAGCTGAAAGATCTTCTCACTCCAAAACAATACTGTTTTCCAGAGGGTCTGTTTTAATTAAAATTCAAGCCAGTAGGACGATCTGGAAACTCTCATCTCCAGTTCGAGCTGTGTGCTAGGGCTTCTGGGTGTAGGGGGAGCCTGGGATGTCCCAGCCTGGGGGGCCGCGAGGGCACTGGCCGCCTCTGGAGCCTCGAGCTGTAGATAGATGCTGGGGGGATGGGAGACACTTACAGAAGTGGTACCTTGTGAGGATTTCTAGGTTACTAGAAAGATGAGTGGTATAAAGAGAGATTTCTAAGTCAGAGGAAACTCAGAAGAACCAGTCAAGCAGAGCTGTCAAGAGCTTCAGAATCCAAGAAGGCTGGTATAAAGGAGGACGGAAGATGGGACCTGGAGCAATTCTCTCAGGCATTTGCCTATTTTTATTAATGCAGAGCCACACTCCCTGTTGAAGGTAAAGACTGAGGGCCTATTTCACCCAACATTCAGCAAATGTCTGCTGACTAGGCTAACATCTGCCAGGCAATTTGTTGCGTGGTGGTGATGCAAGGACAAGTACCTTCAGGACCAGTTCCTGCTCTCATAAAGCCCTGTGAACGAAAAATCCTGCATACCGCATCAGTAGACAAAGAATGCTGGAACCATCAAGTCATCAGCGGCTGTCGCCCCGCAGTGAAGACAAGCCTGCCGCCCAGCCTCTGCAGCCACTCACAGTGGTACACACTGAGGGGACTCAGAATAGAAAGGACAGGATACTGGCCCTAGATAAGTAGGTGCTTGTCAAAGGAATGAATTCAATGAGCCCAAATGTTTGCTTCTTCCCATACCTAGAAAAGTGCTAAATTCTTAAATTTGAGATGTCTGGTTAGCAAGTAATCACTTACTGCTCCAACTACCTGGTCTTTGTTGTAAAGCTCCTGTATATCCTAGCTCCTCCCCTACCTCTTCGGAGCAGTCCCTCAGAGCATCTGAGAGGCTGTCATCCCGGCTCAGAGGCCTCCCACCAAATAAAACATAACTTTCAACTTTCAGGCTGCGCATTTATTTCAGTTGTCAGCGCTCAAGTGTGTAAAAGCTATTCATTGTCATATGAATATATGGTTTCCTACTAAGTTAGCTGCTAATCACCAAGAAAAGAAAATTATTCTGTTACGGTGGAGAATAAGAAAACTTGATCTACATTGTAGTGGTACTGATGGGAGTGTGGGGCAGAAAACAGGGGAGATTTCTCCCAAAAAAGTGTTTTTGTTTGTTTGTTTTTATTTTGGCTGAGATTCCATGAATGTATGGGAGATAAGCAGCACTTCACACAAAGGGAATTCAAGAGCACACACACTGGTTCGGGGGAGGACCAGAGCTGGCCTCAGTAAAGGGAAGACAGCCAGTAAGGCTGGAACTTGGCAACAGAGGGGTCCGGGTCTGTGAGATGGCCAAATAAGCAGGGGTCAGACCACGCAGGACGTCACGGGCTATCAGAAGGATCTGAGTCTATACCGTAAACTCAACAGATAATCATTGCAAGTATTTAAGCAGAGGGTGAATGATCAGGCTTGTGATTTAAAATCATCCCTTTGAAAACTCTGTGGTGATCAGATTGTAGGATAGAAAAATTAAATATAGAAATATCCTTATTAGGCTTTAGCTGTGAGGTGATGCTGGCTTGGATTGGAGGGATAGAGTTCATATGAAGAGCCATGGATGAACTGGGGAGGTATAGATGGCAGGATGTGACGAAAGATTAGACTTGAGTGTGAGAGGAAAATGTTAGAGTTGATACGTGGGATGCTCATGTAGGGAACAAAATGGATGGTGGTACCACTGATTAGGTCTGATGAGGACGATCACAGCACAGTTTGAAGTCTCTGAAATACCAAGTGGAGATGTCCAAAAGGGAGGTCTGGCCTGGAGATATGCTGTGAGTTTTTACTCTAGGTATGCATTGAAGCCTTGGGCTTGAAAAGGATTTCTTAGACAATAGAGTTGGTAAAGGTCTTAAGACTGAGCCTTGAAGAATTCTAACATTTAATTACCAGGCAGAGGAAGATAATCTGGAAAAAGAGAATGAAAATGAGTAACCAGAGAGAAGAGAGAAAAATGAGAAAAGTATGGCCCCACCAAAGACCAGAGAAAGGTGCTTCAGGTAAAGAGAGAAGGTTAACAGAATGGAAGCATGCTGAGAAGTGAGGTGAAAACAAGGACTGACTTGATAATAAGGCCACTGTTAACCATAGGTAGTCCTTAGCAAGAGGTGTTTCGGTGAGGACAAGCTTTCTGAAGGTTTTTGAGACAGAGGGAGTCAGAAACAGTGTCAGACAGGAGTTTGGTTACAGAGTATGAGGATAATTCTAGGAGAGGAATATAGGTCACAGGGAAATTATCAAAAGTTAAGCTAACAGGCACTCAAACACATCTAAACATAGAGAAGATGTGCTTGAGAGGAAGTACCAGAATAAAAATAGAATGGGGAGAGGGTATAGCTCAGTAGTAGAGCACATGATTAGCGTGCACATCCTGGGTTCAATCCCCAGTACCTCCATTAAAGAAAGAAATAAAAGAGAGAGAGAGAGAGAATGAAACAGAATAGAGAGTTGCTTAGAAAGATCTTGAAAATCATTTGGAATGGACAGTGGATTACTGAGATGCTATGAAAGCTTACATGGAACCCTCTATTAGCTTTTTGGTTAGCTTTATGAAAATTTTCAATCTGTTGTGATTCCTTTTCTGATTATAAAAAATATAGTTTAATTCCTAGTTTTGTATGTATAGTTTTGTATGACTTTTCTTAGGGAGGGCCTACCCAAATTACATGAGCATCTGCCCACGTGTAGCCTGGTCCATCTCTTTTTGTAACTTAATTTGTGATCAATTCCATCATATTTTTCTACAAAATGTACTAAAAGAGCAGAGTTTACAGTCTGAAGGGGTTTTCTCTGCTCTGGTTTCTAGAATTCATTTTCCCTTGTTCTAATGATCTGTTATTTTTGCTTGGGTTACCTTCCCTTTAAGTAGAACTAACTTTGGTATTTTGCAGGGATCCTCCAGAGAACAATTTTCCTGGAAGTTTTCTTTAACATATAATGACAATTCTGCAAGCTCAGGCAGAGCTTTGAAAGTTAAATAGCTGGGGCCTCAGTTCAGTAATTTCGGAAGCAAGGCATCCACTCACTGTCATGATTTGCTGGTACCTAAGCAGCAGGAGGGATGGAAGGAGAAGGAAGACTGGATGGGTTCATCAAGCAGGGAGGAGGAATCTGAAAGCCTGATCCAAAATGTTGGCTGATGTTTTCAAAGTGAAAACGGCAGCAGAGAGATCTGGTGCGTCACCGACCCTCGCTATTTGGTTTGTAATTTCAGATCGTTTTCTATTGAGGAATAAAGAGTGAGCTCAGTGTTCTGGGGAATGACGTCCTTTAGTTCTTCAGAACTGAAGATAGCATGTTTCCAGACACATCACACACGGAAGAGGAACACTTCTGTGCGAGGCAGCATCCAGGAAGGACCGAGGAAAACGTCCACATCTACATACCTCTCTCAAACGTCCCTGTCTCGATGCTTTATCCATTTGGGGTCTTTCCTGATCTTTACCATATCCAGTCAAGGAGAAGGAGGAAATGAAAAGAGTGTGTTCATGGAAACGTCACTGTGGAATGTTGCAGTACTTTAAAACGATTCAAGTCTATAATTCAGTGCATTTGGATTTTAAATTACTTTTGAGGTGGGAGGAAAGAGCCATTACAGGAATATCTATCTAGAAAGGCAAACAACAATTTATATTATAATATATGTTTCAAGTGGACATCGCTCTATCTATCTGCTTATCTATCCATCTATTTCTTCTATCTCTGCCATACTCCAAGATGCCCGTCAGTGTCAGCTCTTGGGTGCAGCTTCTTTGTTCCTTGGCCCTCTCTTTTCTGTCTCTATCATTCTTGGCTACGCTTCCTTCCTGTGCTGTCAAAAGTCTCTCATTTATCTTAATATATAAAATGCCACTGTTATATTTTTTCCCAGCTTTATTGGGGTAGAATTGACCAAAAAATTGGATATACTTAAAGTACAAAACGTGATGATTTGATCTATGTATACACTGTGAAATGATTACCATAATCAGGTTAATTCACACATTTACCATCTCACATAAATCCTTTCGTGTGTGTGTGTGGTGAGAATACTCTGTAAATCTCAAGTAGAAAATACATATTATTAACCACAGTTATCATGGTGTACATTAGGTCCCCAGAACTTACTCATTCACATTATCACTGAAGTCTTATACTCTGACTAGCATCTCCCCATTTTCCCCACCCTTAATACCTGGTAACCATCATTCTATTCTCTGTTTCTATGGGTTCATCCCAATTTTTTTTTCTTTTCTTTCTTTCTTTCTTTCTTTTTTTTTTAAGTTTCCACATACAAGTGAGATTACAGTATTTGACTTTTTTTGGTTTGGCTCGTTTCATTTAACAAACTGTTTTCCAAGTTTTATGTTATCACAAATGGCAGAATTTCTTTCTTTCTCATGGTTGAATAGTAATACTATATATATCTGCATATAGTGTATGGATATACTATGTATATAATGTATATCTCTCTCTCACATCTTTTTGATCCCTTCATCTGTCAATGGACACTCAGATTGTTTCCATATCTTAGCTATTGTGAATAAAGTAAAGAATACAGGAATGCTCTTTGAGATAGTGAATTCATTTCCTTGGAATATACACTCAAAAGTGGGATTGCTATATCATATATATATGTTTAATTTCTTGAATCATCTCCACACTGTTCTCCATAGTGGCCATACCAATTTACATCCCACCAACAGTGTACGAGGGTTCCCTTTTCTCTACGCCAGCACTTGCTATCTCTTGTCTTTTTGATAAAAACCGTTTTAACAGATGTGAGGTGATATCTCACTGTGATTTTAATTTGCATGTCCCTCATGATTAAGTGATGTTAAGCATATTTTCATGTACTTATTGGCCATTTGTGTATCTTCTTTGGAAAAATGTCTGTTCAAGACCTTTGCCCATTTTTAAATGATTATCTTTTATTTTTGATTTGCTATTAGTTTGTATGCATTTCTTATACATTTTGGATATTAACTCCTTCTCAAATATATGGTTTGCAAATATTTTTTCCTATTCTGTAGGTTGCCTTTTTCTATTTTGTATTCATTATGAAACATATTTTAAAAATTCTAACCCTAAAAATTTTTGTATATATTTTTACACTTTGTTAAATGAAATGAGCTCCTTTCCCCCCTATAAGATGTAGATATGCAGTGGAATATCAAAAAATTATGCAAGCATGAACATACATGCTTTCAGTTGTGAAGTACTGTACAGTTTATTTATTTGGCTCAGTTAACTATCTATTAATTGAGGCAATATCAGATGTATTGGTAAGGATTTTTTGGGTCTTTAACTCAAATCAGCTTAAGAAAAACAAAGGGAGATTTACAGTTTCATGTAATTAAAATTCTAGGGGTAAATAAGACCTACCTCAGACACACTTGGCTCCAGGGTGTCAAATTATGTCGTTTGCAGTCACTCCAGACCTCCCCATCTTCTTTTTTTCTCCTCTCATCCTTTCTCTTGGTTCTGCTGCCTTTTGTATGTTTGTCTTGCTCTTTATTGTTTCCTTCAGGGATATAATGATATGTAGTATTATCCTGGAATTGTAATATTATAATCATGCATTACAATATATTAATATAATTAATATGCAATGTCATAATATATGCTATTATAGCATTAGTTAATATGACATATTAATATAATGTATGTTATATATTAATATATAGCAATATAATTATATATTATAATATATATTTACTATATAAAATTTTCTATTCAATTTAACATTATATCATGAGCATAATTTAATTAAAATTACATTTTAGGGATTTCTTTATGCCACTAAATTGTGAAAATTTTTAAATTAGATTCACTTTACAAAGGATTATCTTTTAAATATAATGCTTTAAAAAGACTCTTCCTTTATTATTAGAAAAACATTACTTTTTAAATTAAAGTATGGTAACTTCTTTTTGCCTTATTGACATAGGCATCTTTTTTCTGATGAGCAGATTTGAGAAGAATGTAGAGGCTGAATAGTAATAATATGCCATATTCTTTGTGTATGGAAGTGGCAGTGCTGACCTGCCATTAGTCGGGGTACTTATGGTGCTGATAGATTTTTCTGGATCCATCTGCTTTTCCTTCCAGGCACCCCAGGCTTCTAAGGACGAAAGGCATAATGGGTGGCTTCAGAGCAGAGCAACGCTAATGAGGATGACCCTGACCTCATGAGAATAGTGTTCTGACCCCCTGACCCAAACGGACATAGCAAAGCTGAGCAGTACATTTAAGAGTAACTTTGGGATTAGTTCTATGAGTATAAAGATAAATGAGAAAATAAATTTCACTCACAAGTAGAGACACTTGGATAATTGTGTGATATTTGAAACATAAAACTTAAACTGAAACTATTACACTTGTAAATTGAATTACATTATCATTCCTTTTAACATAAGAATTACCTTTCCTTTAATACTTCCTTAGTTAATAAGAACCAAATCTTCTTATAGTAATTAAAGCTACTGAAAATGCTGTAAGCCTTTTTCTTTGTAAAGATGCATTTATTATCAATTTATTAGGTCTGTTTGAAACATATACTGAAATTGTACGATCTTTAGAAATTTTGAAATATTGTTCCCATCAATTGAAATATATTTAGATTATAACTGAATAGTGTCAAATAATTCTTTTGCACTAGATATTATAAAAGCCTTTTTCAACCTATAATTAGGCATTTACCTTGCAGCTGATCTCTCCTAAAACTAATCATTCTGACGTATTACATTTTATATAATAATTATATATTATATTTAAATATATATAACTCAAATATATAAATATATTATATTGTATACACATTATCTTATATATAAGATAATTATTATCTTGAATCTGTTTTACTACAATCTTTGCATATAAGTTCATTACTAATATAATTATCTGATGATGTATGGAAGCTCTGCTAATATAAATTTAAAATTTTAAATGTTCTAAATCTAGATACAAGTTATGTCAAAAGACATAGCATGAAATTATTATCTTGTTTTACTTTGGTAAGAGACAGGGTTAATTTTCATGATAAATCATAGGGATTTAGATGCAATATGTTTTTTGGTCATTGAAGTAACAAAAAGAACTGTGAGCTGGTCCAAGAAAAAAACAGAACCCTTGTTTCTCTCTTTTAAACAACAAACTACCCCAACGAGAACTGATTGTACCAATCCACTGTTTGTCCAATTACTTATTTTTTGTTTTTTGTTTTTTCAGAAAAGGCAACTTCAGCTCTGGATTGCCAAACCCTATATGAAAGCAAGGCACTTTTTGACCATGGTCATCAACTTTCTATTATGACATAAAACCAGTCCTGGTACTTTCTGGAAGAGCTGAGGCACCAGCTCCAGTGTCCTGGCCAAATTTCAATTTGGGAAATTGCCTTCTGCTTTCTTTAAAGGCCCCTGGTTGGTTCAGTTCAATAAGAAACTCTTCACTTCCTGCCTGAATAGTTACAGAAGGTGGCAG
This sequence comes from Vicugna pacos, assembly GCF_048564905.1. Classification (NCBI taxonomy): domain Eukaryota; kingdom Metazoa; phylum Chordata; class Mammalia; order Artiodactyla; family Camelidae; genus Vicugna; species Vicugna pacos. The sequence goes on from NC_132987.1 coordinate 25,237,409, forward strand.
TGCTCCGGGAAATGGTTGCTGGGTTTGCTCTTTGAATGGGTTAATGTCAACATTGCAGTGCACACACACACACACACACTCCCTCACTCACACAAATATATGAATGGTGAATTGAAATCCCCATGTGAAAGGTATGCTTTTGTATTCATCTACATTTTCATAAAGCCAGATCCCACTGTAACACCACTACCATGGAAATAGGGTCCCTGTCAGTACACAAAAATTATTCCAATTATTGAAGAAGACACTGATTATTTAATTTTTAATATCCAATTATAACTAAAGTCATAATACACAAAAGAAAAGAATAACTTCTTAGAGGAGAAGAAATGAAATGTTGGATGCCCAATCTTGTGGCTCCGGGGACAGCCCAATTGATGAACACATTACTGTGACTTACATTAAGGAAGCTTCGACACATGTGCAGCAATTTTTTAAGGAGATTTCCAGTAACCCCTGACTACTCCAGGTTACTGTTCACAATAAGAAGAGCAGAATTTTAGAAGTCTCCCTAAAGAGAGTAATAGCAGGATTTAGTTCCTAGTGGATTACAGCCCACATTATGAAACTACTGCACATTTGGCACAATTATGCACCACTGGCAGCCTTTTCTCAAAGGAAGCCTCATGTTAAATGAACACTTAGAATCATTTTGGAACTCATGCATCTTGCAGCTAACACTGTGCTAAGTTAAGCATCTAACACTATGCCCATCTGGTTGGAGAGGGAATATCAGGGCTGCAATATCATCAGTCCTTTCCCCTTAAAAGCTTTGATTTCATTAAAGGTGAACTGTCAAAGTGCTTTAGAAAATGAGATACTCCACAAAATGTGCTGAATAAGACAGAGGGTCATTCGGTCCATAAAGTACCGTCTTACCCATTGTTGTTTTTAAGGTTTCCCAGCATCGTGCAGGTTGGCTGTTTCTCTGCTTTGGTGTCTGTCCCTATGAGGCCAGTCTAGAAGATATTTCAGTGAGCCCTGGAGGGTTGAGTAATGTACATTTGCAATAAGATGTACTGGCCATTACACGCCAGTGTGTCGTTGGGATGGAAGATTTTCAGAAGAGAATTTAGAAACCTCAGAATCGAAATGCAGGCTTCAGTTCCCTTCCAGAACTAAACATTCAGGGAACTGAATTTCAGGGGATGAATATAAGTTGATTTCATACCGTCACTACTCTCACTACAAAAGGGTGCATTAAAAACTCTGCCACAAATATTTTAGAAAAATAATGAATCACAAGACCACATACCATGAATTCTAGCCCCAGCCATCTTGCAATAAAACCTGTTTGGAACATGGTTATAAAACGTGAATCAAGCAAGTAAGACTCCTGCAAAGATAACCAATTAAGCAAAGTTCAGATTAACTTTTACTTATCAAGAAGCCTCTGGAGCTATAGCTCAAGGATGATTTATTTCATTTATTTTATAAAAATGATTTATTTTTTGTTTAATTCACAATGCCCTGGACTTAGTTATCCAACTTCAAAGTCAAATTAGAAATAGCAAATTATAACCGAATTTGCCAGCACACAGTCTATGAATATTAGTGGAAAGTTGTATGGTTCAGAATTTCAAAAACTACAGCAGTCTTTCATTTTCATAATTTCTTTTGCCTACAGTAGATTCTAGGAGGGGATAACATAAAATAATCTTGGCCATCATACTTTGTTTTTGTTCTTACATTCATGTGTTAATTTTCAAAAGAAGATTTGGAATTGTCATATAAACTTACAGATGTTGTATCCATAACTTTTATTTTCAGATCTCTATTTGGATTGTTAGTCTGTTTACTCTACCATTCAATAAAAATAGTAATCATTATTTCATAGAAACAGATAAAGGGAAAAGGTGAACTTCATATTTCAACAGATTCTGAGCTAATCAGTGTCTTATGTAACAATATTTTTATTTATGTCGAGTAAAATGAAACTAATGATCCCAACTGAGCAAGCTACATTTAAAAATACAGGAGATTTTGTATTTTAGAAATATCTTCATTTGAATTAAAGTAGATTTTTAAATGTTAATACTTTTCATGGTGAATTTTTCATTGTTCTGAGAGTGAGTTTACCCAGAACTTCACAATCCTCAATGGCTATAAATAGCTTACATTATACTCCATGAAATATTTTGGTTTAATTTGTTTCATATTTCTTTAGTAGATCCCAGGAAAGTACAAAGTAAAACAAAACAAAACAAAACAAAATACGGTCACCATAATTGTCTGCTTCCCTTTTATACTCATGTATTAATTTTCAAGCTACAGACCTATAATTACAAGCAGGTTTTAATTTATATTGTATTCATAATTTATTTATGTTGTATTCATCATTTTGACTTCAAATCTTTGTTTGTGTTTGGATTATTCTATGTTATTTTTTGCCTTATGAATTCCTCATTTAATCTCTTTTTCCAAATTAAAACATATATTTATATTACTGTAACTACAAAATTGATCCATAAATGCACGCTCACTGTATACATTTTAAATATTAGGAAGTTAATAAGACAGTAAATAAAAGTCCCTTTTAATCCTTTTACCTTCATTAAGTAGTCACTAGTCGAGGGACTGCCAACATGTGCCTTCCAGGATTTTAGAATTCTGTGGACCACTGATTCCTCCGGGCCTCTCCCTTCAGTCTATTTTGAATGAGAGTGTTTACAGTGATTATCTGATGCCTGTCCTGCCATTGCATGTCGGATGTCTTGGGAGCTGATAACTTGTCTATTTAGTTTAATTTTTTTTTAATCAAAAAAAAACTATTCTCAAGGAATTCATACTTGAGAACCACACACTTAGAGATCTGATATGCAACTGAACATAATTTAGACTTTAAACTTGAACCTGAAACCATAATGGGATAAGACGTTGGGGGCCTAAGAGAAGAGGTGTTTATTTTTCTTTAAAATGTGTGGGATGAATGTGGATTTTATCACCAGAAGGGAGACTATGTAGGTTATATTTTATAAAACCAGCCACTGTAATATTTCTGGACCCATGTATTTTTCCAGAACCTTCTCAATCCTCCTTCAAGAAGTACAGTCTATTTCCCATTTCTTTGAAACTGGATGGAACTCTGTGGCTGCTTTGATTTAATAAAATGTGGTGGAAATGATGCTTTGTGACTTTCAGTAGTAGATCATAAAGTAACATAACTTCCTCCTGGCTCTCTGTCTCTTGGGACTCTCACCCTTTCAACCCAAACACAATATTGTGAGGAATCCTGAACCACATCAAAATATCATGTGTAAAGTGTTCTGCTTGGTAATCTTGGCTAAGGTTCCAACTGACAGATAAGTCATCAGATGACTTTAGTTCCCAGCAAGTAAGGTATCTTTGCTGATGCCAAGCTCCACAAAGTTCTGCACAAACTACAGACAAACATGTAAGCAAAATAATTTTTAAGTCATTAATTTGGGGGGATATTTCTTCCACACTGATAAAGATAGAACAGATCACAAACTATTTTAGCTAAGCTGATTAGAGAAAAATGAAAAGAAATCTGAACAAACGACATGGCTTCCTCCAGATGATTGATATTGTTTAGGTATTACCTATGTCTTAATAATCTAGCTTTGGGGATACTGGACTACTGTAGTTGGTCCTTTTATTGATGCTACAGGACTAGAATAGACCAGATCCATGTATATTGGTGGGGGGTGTTTAGGGGTGGGGTTCCCCCAGGAGGAAATGTATAGTCCCATTTTAAATTATACTATGAAGAGATTGATGCTGGGACAGAAAATTGAGACTCAAAATTGAGTGAATGAGTGAGCAAGCAATGGAGTGAGTGAATGAGTAAAAGGGAAAATCTTTCTTCTCTCTTTAGGGTCAGGAGTTACTCTGGCCCAGACTGAAGCACAAAGATGCCTGGAGTCCCGCTGATGGTGGTAGTCTTGCAGTGAGCTGCCCCTACAGGTGATACAGCTGAGCTTCCTCTTCTAGTAGAAGGGGTGAGATGCCTCTGGCTTCTTGACGTCAAGGGCCATTGCAGTGAGAGCACCTGAACTTGTGCACCGTTGTTCTTTATTTTGAGCTTCCCTTTCATTATCTCTAAACTTTCAGCAGTTTCCTAAAGAGTTATCTCCTGAACTTTGCACTACTAAGCCTATGTAAAATCAGGGGAAAAGACCTTTTCTGTGCTTGAAAGAAGTAGCTAAGATGTCAGTGTTTGATTCCAGAAGAGAGATGGCAATACTAGTCTCTATTGGAAAGCAGTACATAGTAGACCCACCCTCTCGTGAAGTTTATCAGAGGCAAAGGAGGCACCTTGGTGGCATGATGCAAAGACTGGAACTAAGTAATTGGGAAGTCCCATCATCATGTCTGATCAGGCAGCAATCCAGGAGATTCTTAGGGAAAGCTAATGTACATCTACAAAGCTCCTGAGGAAACCTCCCACGCTGATGTGGATTATAACAGTTAAACAAGCCACTTATTAAATGCTTGAACTTTGGTAAAAACATCTCTATACCTCTCAATTTTCTATTAAGTTTGGTGATATCTATCTCATGGAATTGGTATGGTAGATAAATGAGGTACTGTAAATGCGCTGGCCCAGTTGAGTCCTTCTCTTTTAAACAGGCATTAAAATGAATTCCATAAATAAGTTAAATAGAACAAAATCATGAAGCACTCAGAAGGAAATACGGAAGATTTTTTTTTTCTAATCTTGGGTTTGGGAAGGATCTCTAAACACAAAAAAAGAAGAAGACACTGGTGAAAGGGGAAATTAATTTGACTTCCACAGAATTAAAAGAAATTTTTTGATATTAAAAATTGCAAAGGAAAATGAGAGTAGAAAACACATCAACAAAGAGGTGAATAAAGGAGGGCGGGTATAGCTCAGCAGTAAAGTGCTTGCTTAGTATGCATGGGTCCTGGGTTCAATCCCCCGTACCCCCACTTAAATAAATAAATAAATAAACCTAATTACCTCCTTTCCCAAAAAACAGAAAAAAAATAGGTGAATAAGAGCTGAATATATATAATTCACTTAAAAATAAATATAAATATTTAACAAAATACAAAAATATGTTCAATCTCACTAATAAAGAAATGAGTTGCAAAATACTGGTATTGAGACTCTTCTATTGGCAAATCCCAAAGTTGGATAGAGTATGATGACACTGGAGCTTTCTTACTTTGATGGAAGGAGCATAAATTGATGAAAACATTTTTGACTCTAGAATTATTCCAGAATCTAGGGAATAATTTGACAATAAATAAGGAAAACTGAAAAATGGCACACTGGTTGAGCCAACATTCCGCTTATAAGAATGTATTCTAAGGAAATAAGCAGAGACACAGGAAAAACTTTATATACAATGATTTTACAATATTTAAAATAAAAATAGTACAAAGTAAACATAGGACAATATTTCAAATAAATTATGAGTACAATAGTAATACCATGGATGTGGTACTACACTATTACAAAGTATTATATTAATAGGATAAATTGTTAAGCAACAGATTCCTGGGGGAGAATAAGTGGCAAAAAGAGAAGAAATATGGCATCATTCCAAAATGCACATGACAAAAAGACTGGAAAAAAATGTAACAATACAAGGCTGATGGATTTATAGATAATTGTTTCTTCTTTAATTTTTATAGGTTTTACAAATTTTACAAAAAAATGTATGTCTTCTCCAAATTGGGGAAAAGATTTACATATTAGAATTAATAAGCATGTTGGAATAAAACACAAAGACATAAAAATTTTAGATTTTCTCCTGCAAACAATTTGATTTACAGATTTACAGATTGCTATTTCAGTGTACTGAAACTTGTTCAGCTGGAATAATTGAAGGTCTTATTGTATGGCCAAATTACCCCAAGTAAAATTACAATTCAAGGAGCACAACTTACAAATAAGGGGGAAAAAAGGCATTCAGCTGATAAATTTCTACTGGTAATAAGTGATCTGACCCATAGTATCAAAGTGTATCTGAAAACTGCTGAACGAAAAGGTTACCTGAGTAGAAGAGTCAGGGTTTAAAAGCACTAATTTTGACCGAGTTGCCAAGACAACCATTTCCTTTCACTATATGCTCAGATGGTGGCTCATTCGGAACATGCCTTTTAGGGTATCTGAACTCCTTGACCACCCCTGCCTCCCATAGCAGAGGAGTGGGCAAAGTAAAAGCAACAAAAAATGGCAAATACTAATGTAAATTTTTAACTATATACTTAACAAATTATAACTTGACAGAATATTGGCAACTACCATCAATTCAATATTAAATAGCAGTATATTGGGGGTGATGTCAGCAAGATGGAAGATAGAAGGTCCAAGTGCTTCTCCCCCCACAAAACAACAAGAACAATGAATAACAGCTACATGTCAATGAAAATATGTCTGGGAGAGCTCTGGAATATAATAGGAGAGGTGCAGAAACACTGTGGAGCACAGAAACCCCAGATAGCCTCATAGACAAGCATATAAATAAAAATTTGTTAGTGGATGCACAATATAAAAAGAAGTAAATGCTGACTAAAAAACACAAAGTATGTAGGGGGAGGAGTACAAGGATTGTGTTTTTGTAGGCAATGGAAGTTAATTAGTTATGAACGTGGAGGGTTTTAACTACAAGATATTTTATGCAAGACCTGAGATAATCACAAAGAAAAAACCCTACAATATACGTACAAAATATGAAGAGAAAAAAACTAAAACATATCGCCACAAAAATGTGATCAAATAGCAAAGGAAGACAGCAAGAGAGGAAGAGAGGAACAAAACAACTATAAAAACTATAAAACAAACAGAAATGAGCAAAATTCCATAAGTAAGTTCTGACTTATTACCTTAGATATAAATGGATTAAATTCATCAATCAAAAGGTATAGAGTGGCTGAGTATATATATATATGTGTATATACATATATATATATATATAAATAAAAAAGTGTGTATAATTCAGCCTTAAAAAGAAAAAACAACTCCTGCTATTTGTGACAACATGGATGAATGTGTGTGGAGGGGGACTATGCTAAGGGAAGTAAACCATTTATAGAAAGGCAAATATTGCACCATTCCACTTGTATGCAGAATCTAAACAATAGAATTCATATACGAGAGAAGAATGATGGTTGCCAGAGGCTGGGGAGAGGGGTAAATGGGGAGATGTTTGCATAAAATTTCTATTATGCAAAATGAGTAAATTCTGGAGATCCAATATACAACAATATGACTATAGTTAACAGCACATTTTTATACTTAAAATTTGCTAAGAGAGTAGATTTTAAGCGGTCCTAGAACACAGGAAAAGTGGTAACTATCTAACAGATGACTATGTTAATTAGTTTGAATGTGGTACTTATTTCACAATACATAGGTATATCAAATCATCAAATTGTATACCTTATATATATATACAGTCATTGTCAAAAAAGCAAAAAGAAAATCAACAGCAGTATATTGAATTTTATGTATAAAAAATAGAAAGCTTAACATTTACATGTATGCACATATGTATGTATATGGAAAATAAACTTTAATAAATACAGTTCAAATTAAATTGTTAAATTACATATATTTTAAATGTCCAAAATGTCCGTTAAGTATGTATTATTTTAAAATGTTCCAAGTATGTTTGCATCTCATGGTTGCCAAATGAAAACTTGAATTAAAAATTTGGAAGTGAACATGCTAAATCCATAATGGGGTCGTGATTACCTCAAAGTGTGTTCACTAATTACAAATATATTCATAGACCCATATCCAAAATTTGTATCTCTAGACACAAGGATATAGTTTTTAATTTTCCACTTATGAGAATTTCTGTGAAGTGTCCATTGCAGGATGTATATAAAAATACATTTGTAAATAAGTAGTGCAGCTTTGATGTATTAGATACAACAAAATATTGATATTTTAGATTCCATTAATTGGGATTTTAGTTATTCAGATAAGGCCTTAGTGCTGTTGGTATCTTTAAAAGCCTGAAAGCCAATAACTTCTTTGATATCAGAAAAGGAAAGCCAAGGCCAATTAGAGACCTTTACTATTTATATAGCTAACGTTGGAGAATGTGGTTTATATCTGGCAGGCAAATGAAATATCTAGTATCGTTCCTCAGAATTAAACATACGTACCCATCCAAAGACAGGATTAATCTAGGGTTGACCTTGTCCTGTTTAAAATGTATGGCTTGGAAGAGCAGGGCTAAATTTATGCTTATTGGTAGCAACTCCTTCAACTTGCTTGACCCTGTTATAGTTAAAAGCTTTTATCTGTTTTATTGTAACTACCATTATTAATGTGCAATTAAAAGTTTTAGATGGTCAGATTAATGTAGTTACATATATTTTGGTCTACTTGTTCAAAACTTTTAGTAGCGTGTGCTTCAAATAATTACTATCTATTTATTGTAGTCAATCAGACAAAGAAACTGATTCTTGGGGGCATTTCATTAAAATTAGTTCGTACATCTAGAATAGGAGTATTTCAACTGAGGTAAGAAAAAATATGCTGGGTCTTTACAAAGGAGAGTCCCATGATTGTGAAGTATCCCATTTCTGATACAGGTAGTCAACTTTCTCTGTGTGTTGATTCTACTACCATAGGGATAAAAGCACCTAACACTGAAAGTTAAGGGGAAAAACTGAAACAAATGCTTTAAAAAGTAATTTTTGCAGTTAAAGAAAATAGTAGGTTAAAAGTGACAAAATGAGGTGTGATTGAAACTAGTGAAAATGATCAAAGAGATTTAGGAGACTTTTTACACAACAATTCTGCAAGATTCTAGATCCTGTATCTATGGCACAGTGTATATTGACCTCCTAGATTCCACGACCTCTGCTTTCTAAGAGAATTTCGTTTTCACCCTCCCCATTTACTGTGCCATGAGTTCATTCCCATTGATTTAACACACCATCATCTAAAGGATGTGATAAGTTGGTGTTTATACCTGTCAAGGGACCAAGAGGATGAAAACTAGGCATCACCAAAAGGTGTAATTTTAGGTTGTTGGATACCCCTGCATTTTTCTTAATTATTTCTGACATTTTATCTATTTCACCATGAGCTTCCTTGGAGAATACAGATAAAAAAAAATGTTCTTCATGACCCAGAAGAAGAAATACATCTTCTCTTAATAAATCCCACCTGAAATCAGGGGAAGGAACGAAGGAGTAACAGTTAACATTTATCACTTGTACTGTTTCATTTGCTAAACTTTTTCTGGAACCTGAAAGACAGTTTCTTTTCAGCATGAAAGAGATTTCAGATAAGGTGTGAGGGGCTGAGAAAAAGAACTTTGGATTAACTATATAAGGATCTCTCCATGGGGAAACTGAAACACACGGCCTGTCCTTATCCTAAGCTCTCTGAAGATAAGACAGTGTTTTGTTAGTCGATATATCCCAGCACTTAGCATATGGTAGGTATTCAGGAAGTATATCTTAAAATTGAGTTTCATATGGCATTTTAATTAAGGTACAATGAGTCTTTTTAGAAATTAGTGTGTTACACCAGAAGAACATATATAAACTAAAGATGACCACAAACTGTGTTTCTATTGCATACCACACCTAGTGCCTGGGTCAAAAGTTACTCTTTGTGGTATGTAACAGAGATTATTGTTGAATCCATGGTTTAAAAATAGAAAGAGCTAAGAAAATATTAAGGCAAAGGCAAAAGTGCATTTCTTGTTAAGTGGTCTCTGTTTGTTTTTCTTGGCTTAAGAGATGAAAGATGGCAGGACCTTTGAACCATGTAAACCATGCCTCCTGGTATTAATACTTTTGTGTAGTCACCTCCTATGTTGAATCTAGGCGAACCCTAATCAATAGAAGACAGTGGAAGTGACTCTGTGTGACTTTTCAGGCCAAATCATGAGACTTGTTGTAGCTAGGAGCTTCCTGCTTGCTCTTTAGAAGGAGAACTCTTGGGGAAGCCAGCCACCATGCGAGAAGATTGACTATCCTGAGACTGCCATACTGTTAGCCCAAGCCAGCCATGTGGAAAAGACTCACAGAGAGACAGAGATGCCAGCCTGCTTCACAGTCTTTCAGCCTTCTCAGCTGACACAGCAGACATGTGAGAGAAAAAAAAAAGTCATCCTAATGAATTAAGCCAAATGTGTGGATAGTCCTGCTTAAACTTGGAATCCAACACAAAATCCCTTGCTGGGGCTTGAAGTGGGAACAGTGGGTATTAAAGGGATAGCTTAAAGGAGGTTCGGTTACCATGAATCAGAGCATACTCATACCAAGCCCTGCAGGCCCAGCAGCACAAGGAGGTGCAACAGATCTGCTGACTTCTACAGGCGTAGATGCTGGTAAGTTTAGGTATAATTAAGGAAGTGCCTATAATTTCACTTAAACTGAACTAGTGTTAATTTTAAACTGGTGTTAATATAATTAATATCTTTTAATTATTTTCTACTTCTATATGGCATCTTCAGATTTCAATTTATTCTGTTATTTTCAATTAATAAGATCTCCTTGTAAGCCTTTATGTTAAGAGTAGGTGTCCTCTATTGAACATAGCTTCATTTTTTTTCTGGCATGAGTTTGGAAATACGAATCAATTGAGATATAAAACTTCTCGTGCTGTCTACAGGTTACACAAAGCAAAGAGACCAAAATGATGTTACGTAGGTGAACAATTATTTGCCTAATTACCTCTTTGTTTAGAAGTCAAGACTAAACTTCATGGCAAATAGTCTCAGTAACCAATCTGATGTTAGATAAGAATCAGAAAAAAGAGAATAACTATTGGAAAACTTATTTTTTAAATTGATTCATGCAAACATTTATGTATTCAACTTTAATCAGGTGCCTATTATTTGTTAGGGTTAGTGCAAATGTAGAAGAAATAACTGGAAAGAAGACAGAGCTTTTGTGTCCAAGGAGATTGTAGTCTAGAGATGAAACTGGTGAGTAAGGGCAAGTAAACAAACAGAAAGTCAACATAAATCTTCAAGATGTCAAATATTGAAGCATGCTAAAAATTCTAGGTAATCCTCACATATCTGTTAATAATATAATCCTGGAAAAAATGCTCCATATCAGTTGAGTCATGAAGACAATTCATTGTTAAAAATACTGTGATATGTATGTATATTTGGAATTCCATCTTTCTCTTTGTATTGTCTTTATGTGGGCCAATAATATGTTTACGGCCTTTTTATGACCGTATTATGTTTTGTTCTTTTATTTTTTTCTTCTTTGTAGTCCCTTGTTCTTTGATCATGGAAACAATTTGACCATTAGCAGTAAAATAAAGTCTCAGGATTTCATTTGAGATATTTTTTTTCGAGTCATCTTCTGGTTTATGAACTCTCTCTTCAGTTATGTTTTAGCTACTAATAGACCCTCTATTGAGTTCCTAAAAGAATTTAGTATAATTTTTCAGTCTGAAATTTATATTTTGTCCTTTTTATAGTTTTCAGTTTTCTGACAACATTTTCAATTTCCTTATTTATCTTCTTAAACATATAACTATAAATACATTATAGTATGCATCTCTCTACCACATTGTCTTGACACCCAGTGGTTATATTTCTACTGACTCATATCTCTCTTGGTTTTCGTTTGTTTTCTTTTAATGTGTTTACAGTTAATGTTGATTGAGGGTCAATAATTTATATGAAATGAAACCTGGTGGTGGCTAGGAAATTTACAATAAAAAATAATTTAATTGCCCTCAAGGGTTTTGATATGTTTAAGCTAGGCTTTAGCGTGTGCCAGGGAGGGTCTACTTTAAGCCTCCCTTCATTCTAGATAATAGCCTTTCAGATTCCTATTTCAGAGAGTGCTTTCCAGTACACTGTAATCCAGTGTTGATCCTCCTAGTTTGGAGGCTGTTTAAAATTTTTCTCAGATTATTAACTTCTTAGCCCCCTGGCAGATGTCTCTAAAGCAAAAGTGATAATCCTCCAATATAGTGCCATCAATCTAAGGATCTGTCTTTTCTGAACTGTAGCTTTGTGTATCTTCACTGTCTCTTAAATTGTCTGATGTATTGAAGCAGGTTGTAAAAAATATTTTATCTAGCCTTTCTAGGTGTTCTCAGTGGGAAGTTGGTTCAAGTTGCTTATTTCAATAATATTTAGAAGCAGATGTTCTGCATTCATATTTCTTTGAATTCTTATGAAAATTTAAAAGAAAGGCAAAATATGAGTTGATCCTATTCAAAATTTTTCATATATATATATATATATAACTAATATATACATATTAGTTTTTATAGACTACATATAAGATTTTATTTTTCACCAGGACATTGCAAGTTGTTTTTACTTGATTGTCCAAAGGCCCTATGTCCAGATCTTTAGGACACAAATTATTTTCAGATTGGCAAAACTTTCATGATCGATAGTCTGCTCTTTCTTGTATGTGAATTAGTAGTTAAGAACAAAGTAAGACCTTTGCAAAATTATTTCTTAGTAAATTCTATTTTCAAATTATAGTTCAATATTTTTTTGATAATATTCAACAGAAGCTAACTGTGATTGGTAAGAGCCTTGGGAAGTTCCAAGGATCTCAGAAATGGTACTTAATGAATAGACTTCTCGGGGGAATACTTTGGGTTGAACATGCTCCAGACATTTTTATACATTGGGTCTCTTTGCATAAAGCACTCATTTTGCCATGGAGCCCTATCAGCAAGGAAAAGTATCACAACATTTTTTACATAAGCATTTACTGAGTAACTTCCTTCTTCAAAAAAGGAAGTTATAGCTGCCTCATTTATTGCATAGTCATAACAACTCTACAAGATAACTATTACAGTTTTTGTATTACAGGAAATTTATATAACTTGTCTGGTTATTTCCCTGGAGTCAGAGAAATGAGTAATATCGGTCTCTCTTTGGAGGATAAAATAAGTTTAAAGACTTTAATGTTCCTAAGATCATAGGATCAATAAATAACCAACTGATATTTCCACTTTGACTTACGTGTTTCTTCTGTGCCACATTATCTCTTTACAATTGGGGACAGCCTGTTTTCTTGAAATTCAGAAGGAAAAGTTATGATAAAAAATAGACTTTCTCTGTTGACCTTAAAAATGATGTAATATTGAGGGCAATCTTGTTACTGTGTTCATTTTTTCACTTCATCTTCAGGATTGTGATCTATATTGGGTTATATCTACCTTACAAGTATGTTAATAGCTTTTTTGAAAGGGACACAAATAAAATAGTATAAAAAATCTATATATTCCAGAATACAGCTATTAAATCATGTTACTGGACATCATGACAATTACAGATATGCAATAATGTTAACCATTGATTAAAGTAAGTCATTATAAGCTCACTAATAAAGCCACGCTTTTACATACTTGGACAGATCTCTTTAGGGAAACTTCTAGATTAAAAATAAATTTTATTATTTTAGCTGAGAGCAAGCCTTTCTAAAATCACAGGAATTATATAGTCAATTAGTAGTGCCAGTTAACAAGTAATACTAGAAATCCCCAAAAGCCAAACTAATATTCTCTAGCCAAGCTTGTAAGAGTATGGAGTATGCGTGAATGGTTAGTTTCTCTATGCTTAGTTCCCAAACATTCTTCAAAAGTCACCTCATCTAGGAGCTAAGTATTTTTTTTATTTCACATGATTTTTTTTTTCTCATCTACAATGGGTAAACTTGGTAACCAATAACTGAACGAATAACTTCAATAATTTATGTCACTTTATTTATTTGGCATCTCATTTATAAACTGATGCTTGAAAAAAATCTCTACCTAATCAAAATCACGAGCATGGTAACTTTCGTTTATTTATTTTTTAGTTCCCTTGTGAAATTATGCACATGTAATTTTCTAAAAAGTTTCCAAGTCAGATGCTTTATTTTGTCATATTATTGAGTGATAATAATTTAATTCTAGCATTTTTTTGTTTACATTTTAAAATCTCACATCCTAATAGAAAATTATAATATAATAAAATTATTCTTTTAAAATTATAGTACAATGAGACTTTATTGGATAGCTATACACATTAAATCTATTTTCAAAATCTGCAAGTATACATAATAGAATGTCAGTGTACAATTATATGTAAGTGCTTCTTCCACTAATGTAAATATTTAGAATGCCAGATTGCTAAGAACGTAAAACTAAGCTATTAAGCACAGTGTTGTTTGATAAAAAACATATTGATTTTTAAATTATTAATAAGGCTTTTGTGAAATGAAATAACTACTGGGAATGGGGGCCAAGTGTTTTCAAAAGAGGAAATGGTACTTGATTAGAAGTTTCTCCTGGTGGCCGTAGTGCATCTTGGTGGGTACATCTGATGTGAGTCGGGCCAGGCACAGAAGTCAGTGTAAGCAACGGCTCACAGAAGGATGGAAAGAAGCACACACCGTGATCTTCCATGTCACCTAGGAGAGGAATCCATCCTACAGGCATGAGGGTAGCGTTCAGGGACTTTACATGCTAAGGCAGCCCTAGAATTTTCAGTTTCTAAACATCATCTAAATGCTTATATTTGATTGTTGTGTTATATTTTATGTTCTTTGAAGTTCTTTATCATGTCTTGCTAAGAACACTATTTTTCTATAATTAAGAGAGAGCGCTGGTGCTCTCTAGCAATATTGCATGAGACTAATTACATGGAAATTTTAGTGTTTCATTTCCCTGAGATAGTTACTATATTATTACACTTAAGTTATTTCTTCATCTTCACAATTACCCCTTAAGGATTATTAAGTGTTATTATCCTCCTTATAAAGGCTTATGTTCGATGAGGTAAAGTTCCCTTAGACAATGTCGTAGCAGAACCACTTTCTAATCCCAGAATTTTTGACTAAAGTCTATCTTTTTTGCAGTTTATCGTTATGTAAAAAGAACTTATTCCCCCCAAAGCTGATAATACTGTTAAGCAGCATGCTCTTTTCTATACGTAGATTGTGTAACCAGTCATCACTATAAAGTGAATCTACCTTCAAGTTTGTTGTTTTTGCCTTCAGAGGTGATTGTTTACTCCCTCTGTTTTACTTCTAATTTCTTGTTTATGAGGCATTTGCAGAATGGCTGAGTAGGCAGTTGAATGTGAGTGAAGTTGTATGTTTTATTGGAGAGCAAATCTGTAAGCTTAACCTTTGTAACACCTTGTTCTAATCTTAGTGGTGCTATTTTTGCACCCAGAATCATAACGTATATTTTTGACTATCATGGAATGGCTGAGTTTGGACAGCCCTTGAAAAAAATGTATCTTTGGGTTGCTACATTTTTTCAGTATTTTCTATTGTCCTTCATGTCTCTTTCTCTCTTTCTCCCAGTCTGTTTCATCCCATGTCACATTTTTCCACAGTCTGGCTGTCATTTTTTAAAATGTTACCTGATCATATTGTTTTACTTAAAATCCTGAAGAATGAAAGTATAACATTTAAATATCAAGTGATATTAGTTGCCTTCCTTGGTGCCGCCTCAAACACATGTAAGTGGTTCTCTGTTCTACTAAACTATGCATTTCTTGAGCAAAAGAATTTAAGCATATTTGTTGGTATAAATTGATATGTGTGTGTGTACTCATATGTGCATGTGTAAGAAAAAGACTACTTTTATCCATCACTATGTTTACATTTATACTAGCAGGTACCTGTAAATGTTTTTGAATACAAATCTAATTTATTTTGTCTGACTATCCATAAGACAAGTCCTAATTTGAAATAATTTAAGAAGAACTTTGAGAACACAGTTAAATGTGTTACCCAAAGCAAATATTTCCTTGAGGCAGATAAATACCAGAATCAAATTTATAGAAAATATCAGAAGTCAAAGAACCATAGATCTTTCCAGCCAGTTCCACATTAATTTAGGATTAAAAGTTTAAAAAGCAAATCTAGGTATTATGCAGGCATCATTCTCATGCTGTTATATTCAGAGTTAGTTGCAACACCTAAATTAAAGATAATTAAAATTTTTAGCACAGCAATTTGTTAACGGCACTCATGAGGAAAGAATTATGCAAACTGACAAAAACCAATGTTTTCTTTTGTGATTTCAAAGTTACTCGCCAACAGGAGGTTTAAAAAAACATGCAAATGGGAAAACTGTACCAACTAACTACTATATTTAAATGAAATCTATTTACCTTTTATCAGTCTGAATAGATGCTTTTTAATTATTGCTAATTGTTTAAGATGCCTTTGCATCCCCCAGAAGATTTAGTCTGAATAAATTTAATTCCTTTAAAATCTCCTTCAGTTACAGGCAAATACAGTAAGAAGCCCCATAGGTATGGCAATAAAATAGTTATAAAGGCAGAAGCGTTTAAATGAGTAGAGCAAGGAAGTCTTCCCCAAAAGAGACAGAAAAGCTATGCGGTTGGAGACGCAAGAACCAAACATGAAACACAGAGTTGAAACATTCAAGATGACTGTGAAAAAGGTCTACGTTCACTTGTTAAAGAAGGCGCCGGGGCAGACGAAAGCATATGAATAGTTCTTTCACAGGTCACGGAGTCCATTCAGCCTGTGACATTGTTATTACTAGACAGAAATAGATGGGCCTAATTCATATTCTGAACATACCTGGGAGAACATTCTTAAGGAAATCATCCTCTGGTGGTTTGAAAATTAAAAACAAGAAAGGAAGAAAACTCAACAGTAAGCATTAAAAATTTGATCTAGATAACCAAGTCAACTACTCTCAAAGTTTAATGCTGGCTGCAAATAGGAGTCTTGTTTGTGTACATTTCTTGGAGTAAATGGTTGTGCCTTGGGAAATAAAGTGGAACAGTAGTTTGACTTTATTAGGAATTATATTCTTGCCATTTCATCAAATAACAGGCAAAAGTCAGCTACAGAAAGTTCGCCACAGTCAACTGTGCAAATTCATATAGTAATGGATAATGTAGCAATTTATAAATTTGATGTTTATTAATGTAAAATGCTTAGAATGAAAATGAAGTATCAGAAAAAAACATTTAAAATTAAAATGAAAAAGTGGATATGTCATTGATTGGAGAAACAATTACCTGCAAATAATGTTTAAGGTATTTTAAAAGTTTTCTAAATAAGTTATTAATTTTCAGTGATAAAGTCTAAATTTCTCATATTCAGCTATGATCTAATGACCTATGAACATTACAATTTTTTATTTTAAATAGCTCATATTTAGAGATCATTTATGCAAGATTAACTGTAAATTGTACTTTAAAAATGTTACTTTTGCAAATTGGTATCTAAAACCACAGTTTAGACACATAATAAAAAATTGAGTACAGGACACATTTTATGAGCTATTTTAATACATAAAGTTAACATATGCATATTTGTATATAAAAAGCATATATACACACACACACATAACACATACATATATACATATGCACACATATTAAGGAAAGAACAAAGGATAACACTATAAAATATTTCATAAAACAAGATAAAGGTACTTATTGAAGAATTTAGTAATTAAAGTACCTTATCCTATTCAAATACCTGCATTTAACAAAGTAATTCATTCTGAAATGGGAGTCAAGTGTTTAGTGCCCAAACCTAATACAGTGCATATAAAACAAAATCCCTGTTGACGGAGTCATTCATTTCCAAGACACAAAAAGCTGTACTTTCTTTGTCTTGCTACTTTAAGGCCCCTTGGTAGCATTTTTCCTTTTTATGGTGCTTTAGGTATGGATGCTTCTCTGCTTAAAAATCACGAAAAAACTACAAGTAGCAAATACCTAAATATGTAACAGATGTATAAGTGCTCCTTGGGATAAATAGATTATGGACAATTAACCGTCATCATATCCCTGTCTTGGTTTCTGCTCGCTCCTGTAGTGTACACCTGTGGCTTATTAGGAATAGAATCAAAGCAGTAACACAGATTCCAGGTTCAAAGGTAACCTAGGAAAATCTGCTTCCTTGCTTCTCGAGTGTTCCTTGTGAAAAGAACAATAAGCAGTGTCAAAACAAAGCAGCAAATGCGTCCCATTCAAGAAACCACTTTCACAGAACCCCAACTTATATTTTTGTCTGCTTGTAAGTATATTTCAAATAGGATGATTAAAGGAGGATTTGAACCACTTTAAAAATTATTAAATGCAATAGGTGATCCTTGTTTGGATTATAATTCAAACAAACCACACCAACTGTAAAAAAAAAAATGAAAAAAATCAAAAAATTTGAACACTGATTGGATATTTGATAACATTAAAAAATATCTTTTTTAGTTGTGAGAATCAAATTGTGGTCTGGATTGGCTTTTGTTTTTGTTTTTGTTTTGAAATACTTACAGATGAAATGATGTATGGTCTGGCATTCCTTCAAAATAATTAGAATGATGAGTAGAAAGTGGGTGGATGTACTGTGGTAATTTAAAAATATGTTAAAATTTTTTTGATCTTCCTCGTTTTAAGATGTGGAGTTGATTCCTCTCTCCTTGAGTGTGGGCTGTGTGTGGTGACCTACTTCTAGCAAAGAGAATATGGCAGAAGTGAGTGTGTGATTTCCAGTCGCAAGAGTCATTGTGGCTTCCTCTTTGTCCTCTTTTGTATCTCCTGCTCTGTGAGGAAACAGGGGCTGTGTCAGGAAGACATTCCAGCAACTCTGGGTGGTGAGGAAATGGGTCTTTCTGCCAACGTCCCCAGAGACCCCCCTGCCTACTAATAACCTTATGAGAGAAGCCCCTTGGAAGAGGACCCTCCAGCCTTGGTCGTACTGCTGATGACCACAGTCCAAGCCAGCATCCTGACTGCGACTTCATGACCGACTCTCAGAAACATCCAGCTAAGCTGTTCCTAAATTTCTGACCTACAGAGACTATGATAATAAATGTCTATTGTTTTAAGCTTCTAGGTCGTTATAGGATTTTTTTGTTTGTTTTTGCAGTGATAGAACTAACAGTATCTATGAAACCAGATTCTGTATCTGTTGAGTTTTTGATGCTGAATAATGAAAACATGAGGGGTTATTATAAATATTTTATCTACTTTCATGGATATTCAAATAACTCAATAACTTTTTAAAACTAATTTTCATTTTTCTTTATTTTGTGAGGATGTAATTTCCATGGAACTACTGACATTTTAGTTAAAAAGTAGGAAATGAGAGTTTTCTTTAAATAGTTCTTTTAAACTTTTTTGCTCATTTCTTCCTGCAGTAATACTTAGGTACGTTTGGATTATACTCACCATCTTCCAGCAACTTTCCAAAAAGTAAATCTTAATGAAAAAAACCACTCTAATAAAAACAGGTAGGGCTATCAGACAGACACAGCACTAAGAGGGGACTTGGAGAAGTGACTTAGGTGCCACCCCAGACCATAATCTTTCCCTCTCTCTCACAAATAAGCCAACTATGTGAGCAAAACAGTGTGTTTTCCTGGCAAACACAGCTTCCAGATAAGACTCCTTAAGCTCTGAGTGTAGCAAAATAAGACTATAAATATGAAAGATATTATCTTTAAAGATTGCTGTGATATGATTACCTAAATATCTAAAATGAATATAATCAGTGAATAACTGATATCCTTGAACTAAGTGCTAAATCAAGCTGAAATATATTTCAACTTAAGGAAAATAAAGTGGTTTTTTTTTCATAGAATGAATTCTAAAGAGATTAGTTTCTAAAGTTTTGAGTCTTTGACCTTCAAAACTGTAAGTTCTGCTCATCATATTAAGTAGAACACATATGTATATGCTTTTTATTGTTAACTCTATTCATAAAGGAAAATGCATATTAGACTCACATCATGACTGATACATTTTATTATGTTGATTTCTCACCTTCTCTTTGTGACTTATTAGTTTTTTTCTCTCACATTCAGAGAGGATGAAGCAAAATCTGAGAGGTACATTGTCTTGTTAGTATTACTCAGTTAAAATGAATGGTTTCCTATTTCAGATTTGAGCTTGCCTGAGTCTAAATCCCCAAATCGCAGAGTACCACGATGTGCCTAGCATGGTGTGCTCCGTTCCGTGTGGATGACAGCATAGCCTCTGCGCTCAGTACACATTTACATTTTAAGAAAACAAAACATTAAATGGAATCTACTAGGGCATGAAAATATGAGTGCTACACTTCCTGGGTCTGCTCTCATTGAAATGGAACTCTACAGGAATTAGGGATGTGTGGGGTCAGCAGCAGGTGAAGAAATACTCATTTAGGCAGGCAGAAGGCAGCAGGTGGATATTACTGGTCAACCTAGTCCCCCTTCCCAGCCACCTTTAGGCTGAAGGAATGTCGCGTAAGAGTTCTGAACAATGACACTGAGGCAAAAGTCAGTCATACAATTCCTGGGAAGCCTGTTGTTTTCCTCATCCCCCTTTTCTGTTTTGCTTCTCTGTTTTGGGATGCAGATGTGATAACTGGAGCAGCCAGGAGAACATCCAGTGATGCCGCTGGGTCACTTCATGGAGCTGCTCAACTTGCGCCAGTAGGCTTCCTGTAACAAAAACAAGCCCACGTTGGTTTCAGGCACCACAGTTGAGTTATTTAATACTTATTGCACAAACATTCCTCACAGAGATGGAACGGCATACACGATGACAGGTTAAGAGAAGAACCACTGAAAACGCATTCATCTTGGGCACAAAATGTTGTAAGCTTCCGTAACTGACAGTATTTGAATATTAACTTGGTCTGATTCCACATCTAATCTTTGCCTAATAAACGCTGATGGGTTTCTGAGAGAATCAGGCTTATTGTTTTTTTAAGGTCTCCTGTTTCAATATTCTCCATATAGTTGCATCTGAGATCATCCACTGAAAAATAGGATGGAATGGAGATTATGAGATTGCATGAAGTCCTGAATAATTTCTATTTAGAATGTTAATGGAACTTTCCACCATGAAATGAAATAAAAGGCTTAGTGAGCAACTGTGGAGGTCAGTTGGAAGTCAGTAAAAAGCACCTGTTACTTTGGAGAATTAAGTTCTGTGCTCAACTGTGGTGATTTGGTTTAAGTTAGTTTATGTGATTTTCTTATTTCTGGTAGATTTGAAAGGAATAGATGACCGTATTAAAATTAGCTTTCTATAAGGTATGAAGCAACAACATGATCTGGGCCTTCCAGGTTAAGAGATGGATAATGTTAATACTTCTGACTGAAATGAATCTATTTGAGGGAAGAGTTTGCCATGGAGGGAGGGAGATAATTTCACTGTTAGATGTATATGTATTTGAGTACCCCTTATGTGGACATGTGTAAAAATTACCTGTTTTAAACAGAGAACAGGCACAGAGACAAAGGCAGTGGGTTATGGATGGAGTTCTACATTTAGAAGTAATCAGGGGAAAAAAAGCAAAAAAGAAAGCTCAAAAGTGGCTGATTTAATAAAATTGATAAGCTAAAATTATAGGTATCAAGAACAGATGTGTAAGCTTCCGAAACAGGAAGGCAGCAGTGCAAAGGATGAATAACATGAATAGAGAGGAGCACTAGGCAGCTGAAGTGTCAAGAAAGGCAAGGGACACTTGACTGGGGACTCGGGAGAGCACCACAGTTAAGGATAGAGTTGGGATTCAGAAAAGAGCCTGGTGTTAGAAGGCTTTGTAAGATAGCAGAGTCCTGATGGTGTTGTGAGTGGGTTCTAGGGGCAGGGAAACAACTGGAAGGAGAGAGAATAAATAGAGAACGTTTGCCCCATTAAGGAGCCAATTCCAAAAAGCACATGTGAGGGGCTGACATGAAGATTCAGGAGGATGGAAGAGACTGATTCTCCTCATGGTGGCTGATAGAGGATGCAGATCCTGGAAGCACAAACTCTCTTTGACTTAATAGTTTGAAACAATATCTTTAAAGTCCTTTGCTTGTTTCACTATGATTATTGCTTTCAAACTTTTGAAAAACCTGTGTGAATATTTTTTGTTGTATGAAGATTGTAAAAAATTTATTTCCCTTACTTTATAATAATTGACCTGAATTGCCAGGTACAATTAAGGCAGAGAAAGTTACAAGTATTCAGCTCTTAATGACAAAGTTTCTGCCTACTTTTAAAGATCAAACAAAAGTTTTTACAATATGTTTAGACAGAAAAATGTCTTTTGTTCATAGGAAAACTTTAAGTGTATTTTTACACTTATGCTTTTGTATCCAATTTTATGAAATATAATTATTCTTTGCTATCTACATTCTAATCATTATTGTATGGCATTGGAAAGCTGCAAAACCATGTCTTCTTATCATGGCTTCACACAAAATTGCCTTTGTAGGATTATATACTTTGATTTTAAGATAATGCCACTACATTCATCTAGGATCCACGTAGAAAGTAGTCATGAACAAAATCTCTACATTAAATATAAAAATAAAGACAAGCAATAAAATGACTGAAAAAATAATCCCACGTTCTATGCTATTCATTATTTTTTATTTAATATTTATACAATTAATTCTTCTTAAGAGGCCCATGCTAAGAAAACAAAGAAAAAGGTAAAAATCATTAAAACGGTGTAGGAGTTTCAGTTCTGATTTAAAAAAGGGAAACACAATCTCTTTTTGTCTAATGAGCACTCTATTAACCACGATGTTGCTGATTTCCCCTTGGTTCTCAGGAAGCCCAGTTGAAATTTTTTTGGAAAAGCCTCCAATAGATTAGCTTTTTTGGTATAATTATTTCTCTATTCTGTCTTTAGTACTCGGCATTTCTATTCTTTCTTACACTTTATTGGTTTACCATTCTATTACATCTTCTGTAATGTCATCAGTTTTCTTTTATCCTTTTTGGAAGTGAGCCAAAGATAAATGATAAATAGTAAATTATATTCTTTTCAAATCATACTAAAACTTAATAAATAAATGCATTTCAGGGAAAAGAGTAAGATAAGTTTTAAAAGATTTAACTACTTTTAAGTTAAAATTACAGATTTAAATTCCACTGCTATTTATATGAATTTAATTGGATGTTGAAATCAGCTTTATTAATGGAACTTACATTATTAAAAATAATCTTTAGACAAAGAAAGGACAATAGACCAAACTATTAATTAGAAATGTTCTGAATTCTGTAAGGCATGAAATGAAAATATGCATGATCAATTAAGCATAGCAAAAGTTTCCCCATCTTGTAGACTGGTAATCCACATCTTACACTGAGTCTGCCATGGACAACTTATCTGACCTTGACTAATTCTTGACCTTTTGAAATTTCAGTTTTTTTCATCTGTAAAATAAATAAATTTGACTTGCCAGTAAGGCTCCTTCCAACTCTAAAACTTCTTTCCTGAAATTTTTTTTTAAACTTTATATTTTTGATGCACTACTTATTTTTGTTTTGTTTTATCGCATTTTACTGGATATAATAATGGGTTAGGGGAAGCAACAAACTGCACAGAAACCACACAGGAAAAAAGAATATAGATATCTCTGGTGTTCCAGAATTTTTTTTTGAAAAGTTATGCTTATTACACTTTAGTAAACTTAATTTGGAAATGTTTAACTTCCAAGATTTTGTGAAATTGTAAACAACAATGAGCAGTAGTTAAAACCAAAAAGGACACTATGAACTCATCTACAAAACAGAAACAGACTTGTAGACATAGTAAACAATCTATAGTTAGTGGGGGGAAGTGGGTGGGAAGGGATAAATTTGGGAGTTTGAGATTTACAAATGTTAGCCACTATATATAAAAATAGAAATTTCTTAAAAAAATTTCTCTTGTATAGCATAGGGGACTATATTCAAATAAAAATAAAAGTCAGTTGCATTTTGCCCAAAAGATAGAGGGTGGGAGTCTTTTAAGAGCACTTATGATTGGGTATCTTACAGTTACATTTGGTTTGCTGGATTCTCTGTATAATCTGTCATATGCACATTTTCTTTCAGAATTTCAACGCATTTACCCCAGTGGGAATCTGGAAAACAAAGTTCAATGGAAATAAAAATTACCTATTTTAAAATCATTCTTCACTTTTTCTCCGAATTTCTAAAAAGACTTGATTCTACTTTGACCTGGGAGTGAGTTTACTAGATTACCCATCTCCACCTCAGATTGACAGCTGGAGGGCATTCAACAACCACGGACCTACGGCAGAACTAAC
This sequence comes from Vicugna pacos, assembly GCF_048564905.1. Lineage (NCBI taxonomy): Eukaryota > Metazoa > Chordata > Mammalia > Artiodactyla > Camelidae > Vicugna > Vicugna pacos. The sequence continues at coordinate 25,261,371 of NC_132987.1, forward strand.
TAAAGCAGAGCTACGGTTGGAGGAAACCCAGGACTCTGCATCAGTAAAATTTCTGTTTTACTTTACTAGCTGGCGTGGTGTCTTGTTTATGTTCTTTTTCAATTATTTGAGTGTGTTTGTCTTCTTCTGGGTTTTATAAGCTTTGTACTTATTTTGAATAGATTTATCTACCTCTGGTAGAGGAGTAGAATCTAGAAGAGCAATATTATTTTGGCTGATTTACTAAGGAATGCCGGCAATCAAGTTTTTATAGTATCTCCTTGACACTATCAGACTGTAAGATCTTTCTTTAATAATAACGTACATTTAATTATAACATCTCAGCTTCCTTAACATTTTATTTTTTTCCTATCTTCTAACCTACTGGCATGGTTGTTGAGAAACTTATGTGTGCTTCAATGGGAGAAGAAAGTCACCACTTACAAATGAACATAGGTGTTAGATCAGTTCTTGAAGTAATTGGCTCAGTTTCAATAGCTGTATAATTGATAGTCTCCAGATGTTAAATTAATTTATGTAACAGCTATCCAAGAGCTCCTCCTGAGTTCTCTTTATTTTTCTGGGGAAAAGATATAAATGTCACCATCAGCATTCCAAAGATGATTAATTGGGAGAATCAACAAAGTCAGAAGTTGATTCTTTGAAAAGATTGACAAAACTGGCAAACATTTGTCTAGACTAAGAAAACAAGAGAGAAAATGCAAATAACCAAAATCGGAAGTGCAAATGTAGACTGCATTATCAATCTCACAGAAATTAAAAGGGTATGAAGAGAATAATGAACAATTATACAGCAACAAGTTTTTAAAATCTGGTTAAAATACAAATTTCTAGAACACACAAATTACCAAATTGACTCAAGATAAAATGGAAAATCTCAACAGTCTTAAAAAAAAAAATAGAGAGATTGATATACTAATCAAAAAACCTCCCAATAAAAAATTCAAGACCAGATGACTTCACTGATAAATTTTATCAAACATTTAAAGACAAATTAACACCAATCCTCTTCAAACTCTTCCAAAAAAAGAAGAGAAGGGGATACTTTCTAACACATTCTATGAAGTCTGCATTACCTTGATACCAAAGACAAAGAAACCACAAGAAAAGGAAGCTACAGAGGAATATCCCTTATAAACATTGATGCAAAAATTCTTAACAGAATACTTGCAAACCAGATCCAACAGCACACGGAAAGGATTATACACCATGACCAAGTGGGACTTAATGCAGAAATATAAGAATGGTTCAATATAAGACAATAAATTAATGTGCTATATTATACACTTAGAACAAAAGATAAAAACCCCAAATGATCATCTCAATCTTTAACCAAGAAATGAAAGATTTATACACTGAATACTGTTAAAAATGCTGAAAGAAATTAAGGAAGACCTAATTAAATATAAAGCTACCACATGTTCATGTATTGAAATTGTTAAAATAGCAATACTTCTCAAAGTAATGTGCTGATTCAATGCAATCCCTACCAAAATTCCAACTTCCTTTTCTGCAAAAATGAAAAAAAAAATCTACCCATAAAATCATTTTAAATTTCAAAGGGCTCTAAATTACTAAGAATAACATTGAAAAAAAAAGAGAGAGCTCACATTTTTTATTTCAAAACTTACTACAAAACTGCAGTAGTCAAAGCAGTGTGGTACTGGAATAAGAACAGAAGACACACTGACCAATGGAATAGAATTGAGAGTCCAGGAATAAACCCAGTGTCAATGGCCAATTTATTTTGACAAAGATGTCAAGACCATTCTATTTGGAAAGTGTAATGTCCTCAAAGAATGATGCTAGAACACCAGGCTAACCACAGGCCAAAGACTGACACTGAACCTCTTTCACAATCCATATATAAAAATTGACTGAAAATAGATTATCAAACTATAAGAAACTATAAATTAGAACAAAACATTGGGATATGTCTTCATGATCTCAGATTTGACAATAGATCCTTAGATTTAATACCAAAAGTATAAGCAACAAAAGAAAAAATGGACAAAGTAGACTTTATAAAAATTAAAAACTTTTGAGCATTAAACAACGTAATTGGGAAAATGAAGAGAAAGGAAAGCAGATATTGTGGGCTGAATTGTGTCCCCTTCCCCCAGATTAATATCCTGAAGTCCTAACCCCCAGTACCTCACAATGTAACTATGCTTGGAGATAGTCTTTAAAGAGGTCATTAAGTCAAACTGAGGTCATGGGGGGGTGCCTAATCCAATATGACCAGTGGCCTTATAAGAAGAGGTGATTAAGACAAAGACACACAGGGAGGGAAGACCATGTGAGGACACACAGAGAAAATGTCGATTGACAAACCAAGAAAGGAGGCCTTGGAAGAAACGAATGCTGTTGACACCCTGGTCTGGGACTTCTGGCCTCCAGGACTACGAGAAAATTAATTCCTGTTGTTTTAGCCGCCAGGTCTGTTGTACTGTCATGGCAACCCACGCAAATGAATACAGCAGGATCCCCATGTGGGCCTGAGGACAGAATTTGATTGCACCCATTAGGAGAAAAGGAGGTAGGTTGATCCAAGAGACTAAGAAGCTCAAGTGCCTCCAAAAATTTTCAGTCCACATCTCTACGTTTACCCAAGGGCTGCGCAGGAGAGTGGCAAACACTTTTCCCAGGGCAAAGTGAGATAAGACACCACCCTCCAAGGAGGGTAAATTTTAATGTCTGCTCACGCTGAGCCCATGGCGAGCAGGAGATAAATGCAGCTGAAGGTACACATTGAGAGGGAAGTAAATTGTTCTGTATAAGGAAGGAATGAGAGGTCAGAAGACAAACTTTTATGTACAGTCAGATGTCAGGGAGGCTTAGACCAAAGAGAGTGTTGCCGAGTCCAAACTCGTTCTGCTCGCCGCACGACAGGCCAACAAATCGGGGGACGAGGTGTCGGGGCAAGGAATAGCGATTTTATTCAGAAAGCCAGCAGGCTGAGAGGATGGCAGACTGATATCTTGGAGAACCATCCTGCTCTAGTCAGAATACAGGCTCCTTTTATACAAAAAATAAGTGGGGGGGGGATTAAGGGAGGGGGTGTGGTTTATTGTTGCAATATTCTTGCTGCAGGCATTCAGGCATTCTTTGTTCTTGCAGCCATCCCCGTGGACCAGGTCATGATGTCCCTGTAAACCTCCATCAAAACAAAAGTTGTTCTCTACTACAGGGAGGAGGAGGAGAAAGAGGAGAACTGGAGGTGAGAGGTGGGGAGGCACTTTGCTTTGCAGTTGACTCTGCCTACACCGTCTGAAATTTCCTAAAAGGCTTGTCTACAGGCCTTCGTGTGAGTAGACCTATTTTTGAGACAACCAAGAAAGGTTGTTAAGTTGGCAAGTGTGATGCAGGCCAAAATAGGGACAGTCCTGGGTGGTAACTCACAACATGACCTCAAGAGTTAGGGTCATCTGGGAAGCAAAAGGGATTATTCACAATTTAGTGAGGCACAGGTTTGAGCAAAATTGTGGAAGCCAGGCAAATGTGTGGCTTTGACCACAAAACTCTAGGAGGGATTCAGACACGGGCTTTAGATGTTGGCAACTTAGTAGCTTCTTGGAGAACTCAGCTTGCCTCTTGTGAGCCCGACCAGTGGGAGAGCCGCAGCTGTCACAGGTAACTCCCCATGGGATGTCACTCCTGCAGCCAATCTCACAAACTCACTGGCCAGTGAAACAAACCTTTTCCCTCTCTTGCCACCCTTGCTTACCTGAAAAATAAAAATAAATATAAAAAAGAAAGAAAGAAAGCCTTGTACACCACGGGGGAGGAGGCGATCCTGTTGATAACCCGCCCTGGGCTGTAGATGTGCCAGTCTTCACTGTAGCCCGGCATGGCCTTCCTTGGGCGACTGGCCGCTGTAGGACCCTGGAGGAGGTGCCCAGAAAAGGCCAGTGTCTAGCAAAGCAGTGGTGGCATCTGAGCATCAGCTGTGCTGGCCTGCGCTGTGGGGACTTCCATGACCTTCAGAGTAGCAGGGACCCCCAGCAGGAAGATAAGGGGACAAGGCAGAGATGATGAAGCAGGGCTAATTTGGGTTTACAGTCACAGCATCTGGCCTCTTGCAGTGCCCAAAGGAAGTGTGAATGTGCCCTGCCCGCAGGCCTGGAGAATAAGAGTTGTAAAATGGGAGAACCACGAATCCGAGCCGGGTAGCAACCAGCAGGGGTGAACGTGTCCTGAGTAAGAGTGAAACACCCTCGGGGGCTCCTGGAGATACTTGGGTGGGGCACGCGCTTTGCTTGCAAGGGGCTCGGGTACTGTGTGAGGCATGTGAGGGCAGGAGGCAGTGGGACTCCTGCTATTAATGTTAATGTGATCTCATTTGCTTCCGTAGGCTCGTGTGGCCTGGGGAAATTTTGGTTCCATTGTGTGTAATGCGGAGCTTTTGATTTTTAAAAGAAAAAGAGTGATATAATGGAAGTAGTGTTTTAGAAAGATTAAATTCCAATTTATGAGGAAAGAGAAATGCCTTTAGCGGTAGGAAAAACATTAGTTACTTTGTTTTAAAAATTGAGAAAAAAAATTCACTGTAGGTTTTAAACAAAGCTACCCCATTTAACTAATAGCTAATGTATATACAGACCTCAGAGAAAAAGAAAAACTTGTAGAATGACTCATGGAGGTCTATGAAGCTACTGCTAATTAAGGTTCTCAGAAGTTCTTTAGCTTGAAGCCAAGCCAGCACAACTTGACTTCTAGTCTGTGCTAACACCTCTGAATAATCGCTAACATCTTGTTTTCACGTACATTGCCAACTTCACGCTCTCTGAGCTGGTTTCTGAATCTTACTATTTATGTACAACTTACAGTGCTTCTCTCCAAGCTGTGTAAGTGGTGGGAAATCACGTCGGGCCAGCTCCCTCTGTGTGGATAGTAACAGGATAAACAAAACAACTGAAAATTAAATCATCTAGTCAGGCCTGAACACTTCCGTTTAACTATCTTATACACTTACTCTGTCTCACCTTTGTTATGTGTAAAATAAAAAGGTCCAGATGATCTCCAAGTCTTTCTCCATCATAAAACTCGATGATTCTGGAAAAATAACAGTATAATTACCCGAGAATCACTTCATTTTCCTATATTGACAAAATCTTCGTGAACTTTTCTTTCAAGCCAGGCTGAAAAGATTCAGAATTTCTCTTTCATTTAGCTAAGACTGCTCTATCTTTCCAGAAAAAGGCAGACAGCAGCTTCAGCTCCTAGAAAAATGAGCAGGAAGGAAGCAAGGAGTAACTTCTGCCTAAATTTCATTTGGAAAAATGAGCTAATCAGGGTGCTCTGGGGAAAACTCATCTGTTCAGAAGGGCATAGCCTCTGCTGCTACACATACTTAGCATAATTTATATTATTATTAAAATGGGTACGTTAATATAGATATACATATATATTTACATATTTGGAACACAGCTAATGGACCATATTTTACTACTTAGTATCATTTCTATCAGGAATTACTAGCTGTTGCAATATTACATTTGAATATGGATGAGATTACACATTCAAGCAAATATAGGCACTGTGGTGCTAGAAATATGAAATAAACTTTGTCAAATACAACCTTCTGCAAAGTTCCACATTCTGTGGGGCAGCAGTCAGCACATAATAGCAGAGATGAAAGGTCATTCCTAGTCTCATCCAATAGCAATTTTTTGCATTATAAGAATATCTTAAAGGCTTCTATGTATCTATGTTTAGACTTATCTGAAGACAAGTTCAGTACACAGAAATAGGAACTCAACATATTTATGAAAAGTTATTGGTTTGTCGAATACCCCAAATCAAACCTTAGACAACACAAGGTTTCCAAAATCTCAGAGCATGCTTTAAAAAAGAAAAAAGAAAAAAGAGAAAGGAAAAGGAAGAAAAGGATAAAGGGAAGTAAAAAGGCAGGAGCAATCATAAAAGATATGTCTATCAAGAGACGTCTGAAAGTTGTGGTATAAAAGAAAGAATTTAATCATGGCTTAAATAGAGGATAAACTGTACTGAATGCAGAAAATGATTTTCTAAGTAATTTTCTGGAAGCAAAAGAGAACTAATATTTATTGAAGTCCACTATGGTCTTGGCTCTGTTTAACCCTCTTCACCACCCAGTGATGTCAGCATTATAATTCCTTTTAAAATGAACCATAATGACATGTGATAAAAATTAGAGGAAACCACACGTCAGGACTGGAAGGAGGTTCGGTCTCATGCCATCATAGGTAATGATGATACATTGCTTACAAATGGAGCAAAAAAAAAAAAGTTAAAATCTTAGGTTATGCATTTTTCTCCTATAAAATTAAAACTTACTATTGACAATTAAAACAAACAGAAGAGGCCAGTGTCGAAAAGGTCTTTGGAATGACACTAAGCTGTTACTAAAGAGAAAAAAAAATAATAAAATGCCTGGAAAAGATCAGGCAAATATCATTCAATGAAAAGGGGAGGGGTTATTTCCCCCACCCCCCATCTTTGTTTTCTCTTTCTTTAGGGAAGATGATCTTTCCCTGGTGTATAATTAAAGAAATGTTTAGGCCACCCAGACTGTGGCATTTTGTTATTGGCAAATATGGCAAATTAAAGAAATACTAATAACAAAGTGAAAGCCAATAGACCAGAGGCATAGTGTTACCAAATTAAAAAAGAAAACAGAAATCAGAAGACTCACTTTCAAAAGTCTTTACAAAGTGTTAATGAAGCGAACATTTAAGTCAATTGTATCAGTAATAGTGGAAGCAGAAACATGTAGTCACAGCAAAAGTTTATAAGGAGAACAGAATTTATGATACACACACACACACACACACACACACACACACACACACACATGGGATTTCAGAAGCAAAGCACTGCAAAGATGAAAATAAGGTATGGTTTAATTTAACTCAACATTTTATAATAATTAGATCATTTATTTTATTATGCCATATGAGAGGAACAACTTAGTTTTTCTCTAACAACTCCTTAATGATAACGAAATTATTGTTTCTGTTTTTATGTTAGGAAATATATTTTTGTTTATTACACAGCAAATATTCTGTAAAATAGATAAGCAAAAGCAGCTATATATTAATCAGGCTAGGCCAGATTGTACTGTGTAACAAAAAATCCCCAAACCTCAGGGGCTCAAAACCAACCAACCAACCAAAAAGCTTTATTCTTCACCCTCATGCAGTACAGCCCAGTGTGAATTACTGTGTTAAGTTTCTCAGGCTGCTGTGACAAAATCCCACAGTCTGGTGGCATAAGCAACAGAAATTCATTTTCTCATAAGTCTGGAAACGAGAAGTCCAAGATCAAGGCATTGGGAGAGCTGGTTTCTGGTGAGGCCTCACTTCAGGGCTTGTAGACGACCTTCTCACCCTGTCCTCACAGCATGGCCTTTCTTTTGTGTTGAGTTTGGGGAGGAAGAAAGAGAGGTTTGATTCTCTTGTTCTCCTTATGGGGACTCCAATTTTATCAGAGTAGAGCTCTGCCCTTAAGACCTCATTTAATTTTAATTACCTTCCTGGAGGCACTGTCTCCAAAGACAGTCGTATTGGGGGTTAGGGCATATGCATTTGGGGGAGATGCAATTTAACTCATAACAGTTGTCTTGAAAGTCACATGACTGTACCTAACTTCAAAAAGAGGGGAGAGATGCAGTCCTACCATGTCCTTAAAAAGAGGAAAACTGGAATATTGAAAACATACCCCAAATGACTATCACAATGTATATAATTTTCTGTTTTATCATGGTTTTTATAGCTGATCTAGTTAATAATGCAGTGATAAGGATCACTCTAAGTGTAGTTATGATCTGTCCTGGTACAAAGACACTACGTAATTATTGACTATAGTCCCTAAACAGTACATTTCACACCTGTGACTCATTTATTTTGCAACTGGAAGTTTGTGATCATTTTGAAATGTATAGAAATGTCAAATCACTATGTTGTGTAACAGGAAATAGCATAGTGTTGTAGGTCAGTTAAACTTCAAAAACAAATAAACATAGAAAAAGAGATCAGATTTGTGGCTACCAGTGGTGAGAGGGTAGAGGGAAGGGTAATTGGCTGAAGGTGGTCAAAAGGTATAAACTTCCAGTTATAAAATAAATAAACACTACGGATATAATGTGCCACATGATAAATATACTCAACACTATTGTATGTTATATATGAAAGTTGTTAAGAGAGTAAATCCTAAGAGTTCTCATCACAAGGAAAAAACATTTTTCTGTTTATTTAATTTTGTACTGAGATGAGATGATGGATGTTCACTAAACTGACCGTGATCATCATTTCATGATATATGCGAATCAAATCATTATGCTGTTCACCTGAAGCTTGTTCTGTGCTGTATGTCAATTATATCTCAATACAACTAGAAAGAAAAAAAAACTTTAAAAAAAAACAGAAAAGAGAAATAAAGCATTAAACTTTCTTTTATATATTATTTTCTGTTGTAGTAAAATAGAACATAAACTTCACCATTTTAATCATTTGAAATGTACAGTTCAGTGGCATTAAGTTCATTTACATTCTTGTGCCACAGGCATGACTCTCCATCTCCAGAACTTTGTCATTTATATTAAAACTGAATCCTCACAGAACACTGGCTCCATATTCTTCCTGCCCCCAGACCCTGGTAAGCATTGTTCTACTTTCTGCCTCTATGAATTTGGCTACTCTAGGTATCTCATGTAAGTAGAATCACCTAGTTTTTGTTTTTGTTGGGTTTTTTTTTTTTTGGTAACTGACCAAAATGAAATTGCTATATAAAACTCTCTAAAAGCTATTTTTCTAGTATGAATTCCATATGAAAAATTCTTAGAAGTGGAATGGACGTATTAAACCATTTGGAACATTTTGAGCTTTTTACTGTGTCCTGGCAAATTCTCCTCCTGGGATACTGTAGAATTATCCCAATTCCTTACAAACATTAGACATTATTTAAGAATAAAAGGGGAAAGACAAGGAGGAAAAATAAAACAGAAAATTTTTGCTAAGCTTACTGTCAAAAAACACCATTTTATTGCTTTAATATTTTTAACTCAAGAAAAGTTATAATTATCTTTTTGCTTGCATGTAGTTTTGATGATATGGGAAATATAGTCACTCTTTCAGTTAATTTTTTTCTCAAAGTAGCATTTCCCATTCAGTTACAGACATTTTATCTATTCTAAATTGTTCACTACTTGGAGGAAGAACTCTAAATTCTAACATACACAAGTTTGTGCATATATATTGGCCAAAGATTTCATAAAAGGAATTGATATTTACCAGCACCTTATCCTGACAAAGTCTCAAAAATCAAGGATAAAAAAGTAGATGCAGTATTGTCTTTCTCTGAGCCTGTTTTGATCATAAAGTCAGAAACTCATGTGCACATCTATAATATCAGAAAAGAATGCCTACTTTTCCCAAGAATGCTATTAAAATGTGACAGACAATAAACATCGCTGATCTTCATGATTGCTTCTTTATCTCTTTACCCCACCAGAGAGCTGAGTTAAAGGTGCGCAGCCCCTAAAGAAAGTACAAGTCCAATGAAGCCACCCAGTGTGGAACTTCCTCGTGACCCTCCTGTGCTCGGTAGACTTCAGCTGGATGTGAGCACTTGCCTCAAGCTATTTACACCATGATCAGGCTAGTAATTAGCAAAATGTTTAATATAATATAGAAGCAATTAGGAGGTGATAACATGCAATTAAGATGTGTTTTCAGATTAAAGATTTTATAGTGCTCTTTTTCTTGAAAAGATAAAGTGCCTATCTCAAAATGTCAAACTGCAGTGATTTAATCTGAATTATTTTCAATTAATATGCATGTATTTTTACGATGTGTTCACCGTTGTTATTGACATTGATAAATTAAGCTCATCCCAGCTGAATTTATCCTAGAGTTGCTCTATATTTCCTGAATGTCAGCTCTTCATTTGTACTTTTTTTTTTCTTTGCCTACAAGCTGTGCGTGATCTAACTGTAAGTCCCTTGATTCATCCCTGGGATTACACCGATGTGTCAGTCTGGAAGAACCATAATCTGAAAGGGCATTGTTATAAATAGAGTGTTAGAATATAATTGTTTGTCATGTCATTTCTCCTCTTTAAATTCCCTTGAGTCCTGTTGAAGTAATTTAGACAGCTAAGATGACAAGAGTCTTGAGACTCTACTTATAGAGTTGTCCAACATATCTTTAGCCTATTCTGCCTTCTGAGACCATCTCGTCTCCAAAGTAGGAAATGCAAACACCAAATGAGTTTTGACTACAGTGTGGATTTAATTTGAGAGTTTACACAGGCCACTCTTTGTACAGTACAAGCATTGTGTCTTCTAATTCATCTGTACTTGGAGGGACAATGGCTATTAAATGCCATTTAAAATTAATTAGAAATTGTCATGAGTGAGCACAGCTGCTATTGAAGATAACCGAGAGGAATTAAATATTTAATGTGTAGAAGTTTTTTTTTTAAATAAAGACAGTATGCAGATGAATGGGTTAGGAGTAAAATGTTTAATTTTTAGCTGAGTTATTATTTTATATTAACTTCACTATTTGTAAATTAAGAAGAAGGATGTTAATGATTATAGCAGTAATGTGTGCCATATAATTTGGTGATGAAATTAGAAACAAATGTAGTATTTATTTCAAAACAAAATGTACAGAAATGCCTCAGATTTGAGAATTATTTATTGAGGCACTTCAATTTACAGTTGCTTTAGCAATTAAAATTCTTTTACAAATTATGAATGACTATAATTTAAGAAGTAACAGTTCATAGAGTAATGAGTATGCCTAATGCCATGGTGGATTTATAAATACTCTTATTGGCTCTAGCAAATAGACATTAATTTAGACTTAACTAAATTTCTTTACCTATCCAAGTTCACTAGAATGAAAAAAATTAATGTTTTGATAAAATTGTTATGTTTATAAAGAAAGACTTTAACATTTCTTAACTTGATAGGATTTGTGAGTTTGACATTATCGGTGATTGTGGCCCCTGGTCTTTGAAGTGGGGTGCATCCATCCAGAAGAGCTAGACAATCCTTTGAAGTATTAAGACAAGATATTCATTTAAATTATATTTACATTTTATCTAAAAATTTAAAAAAATATGTTAAACTTTCAATATATAAGTGACATCCCTATTGTCATGCTGTCCTGTGTCCAGGCCATATGTTAGGCGCATGCACAATGTGTCCTAGGGCAAGAGAGACACTCATAGCGCGGAAGTTCCAGTAGAGGAATCATGAAGGCATTTGTTTGGTTTTGTTGTCTTTCCACACAGTGTAGTTAAGTGGATTTGTGGACCACGTTAGTTTTACTTAAGCTAGCCCTCAAAATTGACAAGTGACTTTATAAGATTCCTGCAAAGAAAATGCAGCTGAATATACTCATCATTGCAAGTGCAAGTGAATTTAAACAAAGATCTTGTCATAATTGGAGATGAGGTTGAAAAATTAGCATCCTGATTTCATAAGAGGAGCCAATAATGTACTCTTTCCATTTGGGACTACTTGTCTTGAGAAGTATCTTTTACAGTGGTGACAATCATTAAGCAGGTATCAAAATTAATTGAACTTAAAATTAGAGCTTTAAATAAATATCTGTATTTCAAATTATTAAACTAGAAAATTTTAACTAATGAATAACAACAAATGGCATTGCCTCCATCAAATATTGTTTGAGTGTTGAAAGTAAGATTTGTAACATTAATAAATAAAATAAAGTAGATATTTAAAAATTTTGTTTATTCTAGACAAATTTCATTCTAACGTTCATAGTATCGTTTATGCATTCGTAGAATGAATATGCAGAAACAGCAATAAAATATATTAGCTCAATTAGATAAGTCTATATATTAAAACCAAATAGTCATTTTTGTAAGCATTTGGCTAAATCAAGCAAAGTAATGCTTGATCAAAAAAGTTTACAGGCCACTGTTGTAGACAAGTGGGTTCTTTGCCCATTCAATATACTGAGGTATAGAAAGTGTGTTTAAGTGTATGTGAGCTTAAACACACACACATGCAAAAAACTACACTCCTGAATCCACATATGAGCTTGTGTAGAAACATTTAATACATTTTTATTAAACATTAAGATACTACATTAAGTATGGGATAGAAAAGAGGCAGTGGGTTTTGCCTTTAAAGGAGCCACAATGTGAAATTTTCATATGCCTGCTGCAAAATTATTTGAAAGAAGCATGATAGATGAGAAGGCCAATTTAATAGTGAAAGTTATGTATTAGAAAAATAGCTTGACACAACATTGTAAAATGACTATAGCGCAATAAAAAAAAGTTAAAAAAAAAGAAAAACAGCTAATAATTATCCTGTGGTAAGAAGTACACACTTTTTTTTCTGTACAAATTATAATAATAAATAATTATTTATAGCCATAAAATCATTATAAAAATCTATGTGAACACAAGTATAGTTAGAGTGTGTTAGAGTGTATACAATTGCATCATTGCAGGTCAAAAACTGCCATGTTGGTGATTTATGTCTGCTCAATGCCATAGAACAAAATTTCTCTTGATTTTTTTTATGTCCCCCAGTTCTTTCTAAAACTGTAAATACATAGAACAGTACCTTTCCCATGGTAAGTGTGCAATAAATATTTGTTGAATAAACACTATTATTAGCATAGCATTTCTCACACATTATTATTACCTAGTCACGCCAATCACCTTCTCTCCACTCTCAACCTCTTTCTGAGAGACTCTACGGCTTGCTTGCCACATTTGATGGACAGCTGACAAGTTGCCCAGTTTAATTCTCTCTCTCCCCAAAATGAGAGACCGGCAATCCAGAGTGGGCAGGGGCAAAGCATCTAATTAAGCTTGGTGAGCTCTCCTGGGACCCAGACCAGGATGAGTTTGTGGGGCACTCGGCAAATTCACAGTATTAGGATGATTAGACATGCTTTCATAAATGCTGTTTTGAGAATTTTGATGACTAGTGTCCTGAGTAAACCAGTTCACATAGACCTTACGTCTGTGCGTTTCATGGACTAAGTGCAACTGGCAGTCCAGGGGCAGAGTATAGGCATTGAGACTCTAGCCATTTGATTCTTAAACTTCAGTGAATGATGTCCTAGTGTAAGGACTTTTCTCCATGGCTGATCAAATCAGGCTTTACCAAGAAATCTCATTGAGCTGGTTTTCTAGTTGCAGAAAATTTCTCAGATGATTTTCACTGCTCAAAGGAATGTGGATAAATACTGTCCAATGTCTCAATTTTTGTCTGATTCTATAATGTACTTAGAGGCAGTCTTAGGAAGACATTAAATTGCCATTAATTTTATTAGAGAAATAGCACCCATCAAACATTAAAACCAGTTTCTAATATTTGCATAATTTGAAGATAATTTTTCAGCCACTTCCTGATATAGGCCTGATTATTAAAAAAAATACTCATTTCTTAATTTGTATTCTGAATATTATCAAAATTATAGTCTACTGGTATTCAGGACAAACTAAGTGATTTTAAGCTTATTTTTTTTGTTGGTTTTAAACCAGTCAATAAGGAGTTAAGTTGCTCTCTACACTAGTCAGTTCTTACAGTTTATTGCAGCTAAAGAAAACAATGAGACACTAATATTTATCTTCTTACAATATATTTATTCATAGAAATTACATATATTCAAAAACGCATGAGAACACACAGGCATGCAGCGTTTTTAGCTCATGAAAAGTTTCAGTTCATCAGCAACTAAGTCGAGAATCTGCAACGTGACCTTTTAAAATCTTCCTGATCAAATTTAACTCAACTGGGTAATAGAAAGGACCCATTTATATGTCCAATCCTTTAAGGAAAATTGAAAGAAGAGTTTCAACAACTGTGAAGTTTAGTTACAATTGTTTGCTAATAAAAGACTGATTTGATTTCAGAGCCAGTAAAAATTACCAATAGCAGCCAAGCCCCAGCTAACACACAGACTTCATTATGCTCTACCTAGACGTATGCATGTGTTTATAAAGTGTGGGCTCGCCACTTCACAATACGTAGAATAACTAACTAATTTTGAAAATCCGATCTTAAAACCTAATTCAAGGGGAAAACCTCTCAACCTGACAAAAGGAATTATTGCCGGAGATTAAACTGCTTGATGTTCTTCATTGTTCTAGTTGAGTCAGGAGGGAATATTAATTGAGATGTGCCATGGATTCCGGTGTGTGTTCCATAGTGGTTCACAGGTTTCCTGGTGGTCCTTCCAACAGGAATAGCATAAATGAGTAGAATAAGACGGATCATTCTGAACCACAGTAGTTAAGCCATTGTTCTGTTTGGCACAAAAGGTAATGGTTGGTTGATTTGCTTTATTTCTGTGCTGTTCTGATTTTTCCCCCATACACCCTAATCTCTGCCACTTCCTCTGTGAGTCATCAGCAGCTGGACTCAGTGAGACCACAGGAACTGGCTCCTGGAAAAGAGCTCTAATGGAGCTATTACTCAAGTTCAATTCTCTTTAAGTCTGGTAAGAACTGCGACTTACAGGAGATAGAAAAAAGAATTATTCTGCATTTTCTGCTTTGAAGAGCCTCCAAATCATGCTGACCTATTTATAGTTTTCTACCGACCCACGATAGACATATTTATCTCAATAGTTCTTAGGAACAAGGACAATTTAGATAAAAAAAAAAAGAAGAATATTTTACACAATTACCCACAGTAATTTAATTATTTCTGCTGGAGTTTTTTGTTTCTTGGTTTTGGCTTTGCAGTAGTTTATTTTCTTTTGCAAATTCCAAAGCAATATTTTAGTACTTTTTTTCCCCACATAGAATCCATCCAACAGTTTCTGCTAGTCTACATCTGATACAGTTAATATTATAACCTCTATTAAACATAAACATCCTTATTTTCTTACCACATGAGGGGATCTTGAATTAGATTTACAAGGAACAGCTTGATTGATAGTTTTTTTTTCTCCATCTTATTTGAAAAAAAAAACAAAAACCAAACTTAGCATGGCATCAGGCTTTGATATGAGGGAGTTTTCACACTCTCTTGGCAAAAATCTCTACTCATCTAAACTAGAGATTAAGCTAAAGATTTTCCTAAAGAGGAAGATGTCAGGTTCACCTGAAACTGGGGCTGGGGTGTTGGGCTATTTGACAAGACTGAATAAGCGAGCCCACAATTCGGGCTTCCACTGTTAATTCTCAAATGGAATCTCAGATTGCTTCAAATAAAACAAGATATTTTAAAGTGCTGAGAATCATTAAAGAGAGCTTATTGAGTAATACATGTCTCCTACAGGTGGTATAAAGGAAATGTGCAGGAATTACAACCACAGACGATAGTGTCTCTTCCCTGCCTAGAAGTATGGAGAAGTAAGATGAGATCTCTGAAAGCAAATATGGAAGTGAAGAGAGTGTGTAGTTCTCTAGGGCTAGAGGCTCCTCTCCCTACTACGCCTCTCTACCCATACAAACTTATCTTCTTCCATTGGCTCTCACCCAGTATCTCCTTGCTGCAGTCCCCACATCTGTCTTTCCATCATACTGTGGGTTGACCAGGAGGCTGAATCTACTGACTCCAACCCAGCTTTCATTCCGTAAGAGTCATGTTTCCTGAAACTCTTTAGGCATTCTTCCCTTCCCTTACATATTTTAATGGCAAAATTGTTGAAAAAGATGTAATAATTTACCTGACTTTGAAATATCTGCAGCCAGAAAAAGACTCAAAGAGTTTAAAAGAGGGCAGTCTAACTCTCTTATATATCTACATTTAAGGTCTTTTTCCCCTGAAAAGGATTAAGTCTAAATTATTGTGTTGGAAACAAAGTTACTTTTTTAGCATTCATTACATAAGGAATTGGGAAGTTTCAAATTTGTATATGTTAGTATTAATTCATTCTAAAAGTGTACTTTTGGTACCACAACAATGCCTATCAAAAATGTCATGGTACTTTTCTAGATAATTTTAATTATCTCTATCTAAATTTTTAAAAAATCTATGGAGAATTGAAATATCAGAGGATTTAAAGATTCACTGTTTGTAGATTTCACATCAGTCTTCAGCAATAGGTGGCTTTAAAAGTAATCACCTCAAGTCCTGCAAATAACTGTTTTTTTAAATGTATGTGTTTTACATTTTATGGCATTGCCAGATAGCTTAAGACTCATAATTACATACTGGAAAATATCATTGTACCTTTCTCAAAATGAGTGACATGGTAGAGCAGCCAATTTCACCAGTTCAAACGTAAATTAATTTTTGATTAAGAGAAAATAATTAAGATTTACTCGTGTGTTTTGGAAAATTTTACTAAGCTTTATAGCATTCCACTGCAAATTAATCCCTGATTAATGCTCATTTGCTTTCACGCATGATCTCTGGTACTAGAAATGCAATACTTTCCCCCATATGCTTTAGCTTTTATTCATACAGAATGGATTACTTTTACATAATAAGACATCTGACAATTTTCAATCTTTTGATACACAAGAAATTAGGATAAGCCTGAAAGCCTTCCGGTTATACTGTTTTAACAGATTTGCTTGTCTTGCAATAGAAATGCATTTTTTCTTTAAAATTTTGAACTATTTGCAATTGCTTGTTTTCTTATACTATTATCTTATACTTGTATTCTTATACTATACACTATTTCTTACACTATTAAATGATAACATTTGAAATACTATAGAAATATTAAATGGTCTCAACAACCTTTGCTTTCTGTGAAGCACAAAATAGATCACAATGAGAAATTCCAAAAGAGGTGTGTATTTTGTGATCTGATGAGTAAAAGTGATAGAAAACAACCTCCATATTAACCACTAACTCCCTTTTCTCATTACTTCCTCATTTCCTCCATAAAGATCTGTTAAGCATCTTATACATACAAGGCATTACACTAGGGAGTTTTCACTTAAACACAAGTGGATAATAATTCAGCTTTACAAAATTTATCAATAAGAGAATAATCACTTTGATATTTGCTATATAATCTTTTTAACATGTTCTTTCTCATCCTGAATAAGTTTGCAAATGTTTTATTTCCTGGAACCTCGGTACTCCAAGAAAATAGAAAAGAAAACTCTTCCTGGTATCTTCTCCAAGCCCTCCCACCTCAAAGCTTTTGCTCATGCAGTTTTTCCTAATCTAAAATCCATCATCTCTCTATGCCATATCTCTCTATCCATTTCTTTACATTCTAGCAACAGACAATGTGAGGGAATTGATTCTCAGTCTCTCTAGTCACTCATGATCAAAACTATGATAAATTAAAACTGGAAAATAGGAGAGACCTTAAGAAGCCATCTCTTCCTTATGGTACCTTTTGTATCAATCTCAGCAAAGTGGGAATGAAGACCAGTGAGTGACTCCTTGGAATCCATGCTCTTCAGTATCCACTCAACAAAGAACCAGGTATTGGCTCAAGCCATAGGCAAATAGTTTGGTAATGAGTTCAGTGGATATAAGTTAGGGATAATGTAGAAAATTGGAGCTGGACATTTGAGTAATGGAGGGAGATAGGCTAGGAAACTTTCAGGTTACTACCAATGGGATGCTCTCACCAGCAATGTCTGTAAAGACCTGCTTTACTTGGTACCAGTTATATTTTTCGGATGCTCAGGAAGACTGTAGAAAATACACACCTAAGGGATATTTGTCAGTAAGGAATTCAGGGACGGAATAAATGTTGGAGACGGTAGCAACGTAAGAATAAACTTACGGGGAAATGCCATACTTATTGCATGTGAAAGGAAGAGGACAGCTTTCCAAATATATTGACATCTATTGGTAGAAAGAAATCATTTCAACTGGTGACAAAGATTCATTGCCCCCACTACACACTTAGAATAAGATGACAATGTGGCATATGGAAACATTACCTATGAGATGACAAGTTTCAACTTACACCCATCTATAAAAATATCAGCATATCTGAAGTGATATCAGAGGGAAATCAGAGACAGTGTCTCCCAGGAAGGAGCAGTAAAGATGTAGTTCAAAGCTTGAATCTAAAGTCAGACAGGTATGGGTTTAAATCCAAGCTCTACTTTTATTAGAAATGCTCCCTTGGGCAAATTATTTCACTTCTCTAAGCTTCAGTTGCCGCATCTGCACAATGGAAACAATATTAATCGCTGCCACACGAGCTGGTAGGGACTCTTCAGTGATTAGTCCAGTGCCTACAGTAAAGTGGGTCACCATAGACAAATTATTATTACTGCTTCTCAGAATTCCCACAGCCATTTATTAGTACCACCACAATGTCTACATTGAATTATAGTTATGTGTGTATTTAAGTCACAGTTTCTACCAAATCCTTGCTGCAGCTTGCATCCACATCAATTTCAACTTTGAACCAACAGATTGCCTTGAAAACTGTCTTTTGGTGAAGATTTATTTGAAGTCATCAGAGTGATGTCACCAAAAGTGGCAGCATAGGAGACCTCAGGCTCCATTCTTTCCACAAAGATCGACACTCAGACAGCTATTCACAACCAAGCGCTCTAGGAGAGCTCTGGAATCCCGTAAGAAACTTTAGCAGCATCGTGGAACAAAAAACCTGAGAGTCTCCACACGAAAAGGGAAGAAAGACAGCTTCATTTTGCCTACATCATCCCATCTCCCAAGCCAGAACTGGTCAGTAGCAAGAGGGAACTCCCTAGCTAGGAAGAGTCCCTTCCCTGCACTGGGAAAAGAACAGGAGGGCGACAGACTAGCTTCTCCAGCCTTTTGGGGAATCACACAAAGGTCTTGCTTAGGTTTCACTCCTCCCGGACCAGCAAAGCTGCGATGTAGACATCCAGGAACAGGGAATGAGAGCTGGGACTACCAATCCCAACCACCTATTCCACAAACAAGCCCAGAAACTTTTGCTGCTGAAGAAACCAATGGCCAGCATAGCTGCTGTGGACCCCTGCAGCTTTCACCAGTTTTCACCCCCTAGATATTTGTGTTTGCTAAAGCCATGCCTGGATCAGACCCTGTCTTCTGTCACTGGTCTGCACCCCTGCACTCACATGCAGCTAGTCCCTCCAGCTGTGCACCTGCACGTCCCTGCCCCAATCCCCAACACTGGCTTGCACTGCCATGCACTTGTGGTGACATCCAGCAGCCACAGTAGTGCATGCTGACAGCCGGGTCCCCACAGCTGCTGGTGCACCCACAATTGACCCTGACCTTTACTGCCTCCTCAGGCCCCCACCACTACATGTGTGTCTACACCCAGCCCATGTCACTAAGCAAGTGCCTGCAGCTGGATCCCCCAGCCAAGCATGTGCACACCACCAGCTCCAGCCACCACCACTGCTTTCCCTGGTCCTAGGCCACTGGACCTAGAGGCACTACTGAGACCCCAAGAGTCCTTGCAGCCACTGTGGAGCCCTGCAGTGCTTGCCATGGACCACATAGTTCACAATGCTGTGCCCCAGTGGCCTGAGATGAAGAGCCATCACGCTCTGCTGGACCCTAGTAATGAGATGCCAGTATGTGAAAGCAGCCATTCATGGTGTCTGGCAGCCAATGGTACTCAAGAAAGTTTTAGTGATGCTGCCTTTAAGTAGATACAAAAAAAATCTCAGAATTACTTTTTATGTTTTCAGCTTTTTATGTCTCTCCCACAAAGAATGTATCCACAAAGCTAATTTATCTGTGAAACTGTACACAAATAATTTGGGATTAGTTACGGAAGCATATCAAGAAAATGAGAAAATTCCCCAAAATACAAATAAAATGAGAGAGAATGTTTTTCTTAGATCGTCTCATTTCCTCCCAAGTAAATTTATTCTGCATCTATTGATAATAATATTCTGATACATTTTTAATAAGTCTTAACATGAAAATGTAATTTATCCCATATTTTATTGAAGTTATTTACTGGGTATTGTATTCGTTTCCTAGCACAGCCATAACAAAGTATCATAAACTGAGAGGCTTACAGGAAGAGAACTCTATTCTCTCACAATTCTGGAGGCGAGAATCTGAAATCAAGGCTTCAGCAAGGCCATGTTTCCTCCGAGACTCTGGGTCGAGTTCTCTTCTGCCTCTTCCTAGCTTCCAGTGGTAACCGTCAATCCTTGACATTCCTTGGCTTGAAGCTACATCACTCCAGTTTCTGCCTCTGTTGTAACATGGTGGTGTCTTGTATGTGCATGTCTTTTCTTAGAAGGATACCATTATATTGGATTAGAGCCCACTCCAATAAACCTCATCTTAATGTAATTACATCTGCAAATATCTTATTTTTAAATAAAGTTACATTCACAAGTACCAGAGTTTTAAGATATCAGCATATCTTTTCAGGGACACAGTTGAGCCCATAACAGCTCCCTATTATATCACTGGCAGTATTCAAGGCATGGAGGACAGAGGACAGAGCACAGAACAGTAAAAAAGACAAAGAAAGTCTAGTAATAATGGAAATAACACACATCTTCGTTTTGGGAAGAGAACGTTTGGGTTTCACATCTGCTCGGGAGTTCCTCCTTGTGTAATTTCTCCATCCCTGCATAATTTCTCCATCCCAGTCATTTTTCAAATTTTTTTTTGGATACACCAATGTTCTTTACAAATTCAGCTTCCTACCAGATTTGTAGTTAGAAAAAATGATTTTCTTTACACGTTCCCCTTAATAGGAGATTAATCTAACAGTAGATTAAAGCTAAAATGTGTCAAGAACACATGACCACAAAATCTTTTTTCTGGTTAACAGATGTGGAAACTCTACCCATCTTATTACTCTGATTGTATCACAACATTTGCTAGGCAGCAATAATGGTGTGCACAGCCCTCCAATTATAGAATTAGACATGGTCCTGACTCAGCTGGCTTATTGCCAAATTGGACAAAGACTCGATGCAAACAAACATTGGAGGATGTGAGTAATAATAGGGAAGAAATGCAATGAATTACTGTTTGTTTCCAGTATTATTAATATGATAAATGTTCAAATTCTGAGGTTAAATGGAAAAAAATGGAAAAATCATATTTAGACCATTAGAGGAAATTAATACATTCCTTCTAGAACACTTCAAGAAATTTAGAGGAAAAGCTAATTTTTTCCCATTCATCTTTCAGTTCCATACCCTTTTTTGTGTGTTATTATATGATTTTGTGTGGATATGTGTATTGTTTTAAAGAAAAAAATAATACCATAATTGTACATAATTTACAACTTGCTTTTTCTTCACCAGGCATTCTATTATATATGGTGAATAGTATGTTAAGATCTCCAGTGAATATAAATTTATTAATTTATCCTATTGAATATGTCAAGTTTTGTTTTTTATTTTTTGAGATGATGTTATTAGGTGCATACACATTTAGGAATGTTATAATTTCTCAGTAGCTTAACATATAAAATCATGTGACTTTTATCATATAAAATATCTGTCTCTAGTCTTGCTAATACTTTTTCCCTTAAAAACTATTTTAAAATTTTTATCTAGCTTTATAATTTAAAAAAATCAAGGATTATATATTTAATGTAATAATAATTTAGCATTAATTCTACCCTTTTAGTATTTGTTTTGTATTTCTCCCACAGTTTTTTTTTAATTTTGTAATTTTTTTAATTAAACATTTAGCTTTGAGGTAATTGTAGATTCACATGTGAAAATCAATACAGAGGGATCTCATGTACCCTTTACTCAGTTTGCTGCAATGGTGGTATCTTGCAAAACAGTATCACAACAAGGATATTAACATTGATACAGTCAGGACAGAAGACATTTCTCTTATCACAAGGATCCCTCATGTTGCCCTTCCATAGCCACACCAACTTTCCTCATACTTCTACCCCTTCCTTAAATCCTGATGACCATATATGTTCTCCATTTCTGTGATTTTATCATATCAAAATATTATGTAAATGAAATGTAATATTATCATGTGACCTTTTGATACCAGCTTTTGCACTGGGCATAATTCTCTGAATGTTTATCCAACTTGTGGGTTATATCATTAGTTTGTTCTCTTTATTGCTGAGTAATATTCCTAGATATAGAGATACTGCAGTTTGTTTAACCATTCACCTGTTGAAGGACATCTGTGCTATTTCCAATCTGAGACCATAAACTTTCATATACAAATGTTTATGTAAACATTTTTTTTAGTTCTCTGGGATAAATGCACAGAAATGTATAGTTGATCCTTGAACAATATAGGAGTTAGGAGCACCAACCCTCTGCACAGTCAAAAGTCCAGTTATAATTTACAGTTGGCCCTCCATTTTGAAGTTCTTCCATAGCCATGGTTTCACATCCATGGAGTCAACCAATTGTGGATTATGTAGTACTGTAGTATTTACTATTGAAAGAAATCTGAGTATACGTGGACATTCTTAGTTCAAACATGTTGTTCAAGGGGTGACTGCAATTGATGATCATATTATAGTTGCATACTTAGTTTTTATATGTATTTTTAAAACTGCCAAGCTGTTTTTCAAAATGGTTGTACCATTTTACATTCTCTCCAGCAAGCCAGTGATCATTTCTCTGCATCCTCAACAGCATATGGTGTTGTGACTGTATCTTTTTTCAATTTTAGCCATTTTGATAGGTGTTGCAGTGCTATCTCATCATGGTTTTAATTTGCATTTGCCTATGATGTTGAATAACTTTTCATGTGCTTTTCTGCCATCAGTATATTTCCTTCAGTGAAATGTACGTTTAAGTCTTTCCCTTATTTGTAATTGGATTTTTTTTTTTACTATTGAGTTTGAGAGTTCTTCATGCTTTCTAGATATTAATCTTTTGTTGCATGTGTGATTTGCAAATATCTTCTCCCACTCTGTAACTTACCTTTTTATTCTCTTCACAGGCTGTCACAGAACAAAGTCTTCAGTTTTGATAAAGTTTCATTTATAATGTTTTTCCTTATACGGATCATATTTTGGTGTTAAGTTTAAGAGTTCTCTGTTTGCCCTTACATCCACAATATATTCTCCTATGTTTTTCTTAAAATTTCATATTTTACCTTTTACATTTAAATCTTTAATCCATTCTGAGTTAATTTTTGCATGCAACATGATACTTAGCCTTATCATTTTGACCATGTTTTCCCAATTGCTCCAATGATATCTTGGATATTCTTGACTCTTTGTATACAAATTCTGTAATTAGTTTGTTAACCCCCCCCCTCCCTCAACACACACACACACAGAAAAAAACCCTTTTTGGAACTTTGTGAGATATAATTTTTTTTACTGTAAATTTTGGAAACATTGATATCTGTGCAGTCTTGAGTCTTCTGATTCATAAGTGTGGTATATTTCTTTAGGTTTTCTTTACTTTCACTTAAAAGTGTTTTACAATGTTCTGCATTTTTTGTATCTTTGTTATATTTATTCTTAAGTATTTTATATTTTTGCTGTCACTAAAAATTAGAGAAGTGCTATCTCCCATTTGTCATTATTATATGTACATTGATTTATGTATATTGATTTGTTTCTAGTAGTATTAGGTTCTCTTATTAATTTAATTATTTATGCATAGAGAATTTTGGATTTGTTTTTGTAAACTTGTTTATTTCACTTGAGAATAATAAGTATTCTGTTTCTCCCTTTCTTGTCTTTTAATTTCTTTCTCCTCGGTATTCTGCACTAGCTAGGTAAAATTTTCAATTTGTAGGTGTGGGTAGTATTTTCACTGTTATACAGGTTAATAAATAAATTATAAGAAATTAAATGTTTTTTGTTCAAGATTATTAAAGTCATGAACATCTTTCTCATGATTTCCACTATATCCGTATCAGCTCTG
Source organism: Vicugna pacos (assembly GCF_048564905.1). NCBI lineage: Eukaryota > Metazoa > Chordata > Mammalia > Artiodactyla > Camelidae > Vicugna > Vicugna pacos. The sequence continues at coordinate 25,285,092 of NC_132987.1, forward strand.
TCAACCATGGTTACACTCTTACAAAATTAGAAAGACATAAAAATGAGCAGTTAACATACTGAATTGAAACACCTCACTACGTCTACCACCACAACTACCAC